>NC_071292.1:51985157-52320157 GCF_943737925.1 Anopheles nili
TAAATAATTAATTTATTTTGTATAATATATATTTCCATCTTAGCGTGTGTGTGTACGCGGGCGATTGCATCGCACGTTCGCAACGACGGCCTGTTGGGGCCGGTCATCTTGGTCTTGAGACGCACAGTGTGGCCTTGCCGGTGTGGTGACTCGCAAAACCCAACCGCTTTCTTCCAACCACGAGTGGGAGAGCGAGAGAAGGAACAGTCCAAGCAGCGAGTAAGACCGCAGTGGAAATCCGCTCCGGTGGCAACAAATCAAACCCCCATGGTCGAGCCGATTTGTGCCGGATCCGGACTTCGAGCGGGACCGGATCAAGCAAAACGGTGCACCACTAATTACTGCTGGACCGGCTGGACCTTCAAAGCACGCACCATTCCTTCGACGGGCCACGTGCGTCACCGCGTGAGCTCGTGTGTGCGTGTGTGCGTATGTCGCTGTAAAGTGTAAATCTCACCCCCCCCCCCCCCCCCCCCAAGCCCAGTGCATGTTGGGGGAGTGGGTTTTAATTCCACCCAGTCGCGATCCGCGACGTGACACGATTTTAACACCCCCAGGCGGATTGGGCGCACGTTTGGTGCGTCGTTTCCTTTTATTTCCAGCGCGCCTTTAGGCGAGTTCCAGGACATGAACATGGTGATATGCGTGGTGGTAGTGGCGGGAGTCGTCTTCATTTTCAAGACATTTTTTTTTGTTGTTGCTGCTTCTTCATCTCCTTTCGAAGGCCGTGGTTCGTTCACTCCCGACCAGGTTCTTAGGATACGTCAAAGGAAGATACGCCACCACACGCGAAAGGTGCCAATTGGAACGGCACACGGATGGGGGGTGGTGGCGTACACCGGCGAGGCGATGCCTTAATCCGGGATTATATTTATTTTCAGTGAGTGAGCTATAGCTTTGAACGATTGAAATAAACAGTGGGGCCAGTTTGTTGTTGCCACAACCGGCAGCCGCCCTTTTCTCCAGTGTGCACATTTCTCGGGAACGTCGAAACGGTGGCCAAAGACTGTTCGAACCGAGCGTGAAACGTTGGTTTCTATGGTTCGGTTGGGTTTCGTGGAATTTCCCATCTACGATAAGCAAATTTGCTGGTTTTTTTTTTGGGGAGAGTTGTTTGTTTGCTTCTCACCTCTTTTTTTCGGGTAAACATGTGCCATTTGTCGCTTTCAAGGCAGGCAGACGCCACAATAATCTGCCATTTTTTCGCCTCGTATGCGTATCAGCCGCATGCTCGTCGCTCCTTACTTTGGAGCGTATTCAAATTGCAGTCTAGTGTGCATTCTCCGTTCGTCATTAAAAATGCGCCCCTCAGCGCCATCATCATCAGCGCGCGCAAAAGGGCGCTGTAATTACAACGGACCAACCACACATACTGGGAGACTGGCAGTATGCAAGGGTGGCTTTAATTTTCTCCTAGCCACCCACCCCCACCCTCCCCAGGACACCCCCTGCCAGGTGGCACCTTGGCAGTGGGGAAGAAAAGCCCATCGTTTGGGCTCGTTGCCACTCATTACCACTCTGACTTGCTGTAGAATCAAGAATCATTTGCTTTTGCTTTTGCTTTGCATAATTTATCATACGCCTAGGAGTGTGTGTGTTTGTGTGTATGTGTCCGTCGCTTCCACGAACCGTATCCATATGTTCCGCGCTCACCGAAGGCAATGAATAAGATATTCAATAATCTCTCCCGAGGGTCTCCGTCGGTGGCAGCTCGCGCGCCAAGCCGGCCCCGAGGAGGATTATAAAGCCCCCTTTCCGGCAAATCCCGTGCACCGGGGTTGGAGGATGATGATGCATAAGGGACATTCGGTGGGGAGGGAGAAAAGATGAGGAATTATTTTCGCTTTTTTTGTGTGTGTCCTTCATTTCCCCAAAAAAAAAAGTACATTCCAATCCACCCGAAAACAAACTCGCACGACAAAGTCGGGAATTCGGGCGAGATTTCCTTCGTCCAGCCAGCACGGTGTGCGTGTGTGTGTGTGTGTGTGTGTTTTCCGAGGGGGTTTAATCTTTTTGCGGCAAGAATTTCCGCCCCATCGCGAACCGTACCGCGGCTGCAGCCCAAAACGCAACAGCATAAGAAGAAGGAAGCATATTCATGTGGCGTTTTTTCTCTCTCTCTCTCTCTCGCTCACGTCCTGTCTTTCTCCTGCTCGTGTAACGTGTGCCCTCTAGTGTTGCCTTTGTTTTGCTTAATGCCATTGGGGGGGGGGGGGATATTTTTTTATAAATCCACGGAATTCTCGCTGCCGAGTCCACCCTCGCGCGGCTTTAATGCGGCTCGCGAAGAGCCGTGCAGATCAAATCTCCCGACAGCTAAGCCGCGCCACTGACGTTGCCCACTGGACAAAGTAAGCCATGCTCCAGCCGCCTGCTGTAACCGTTGCGATACCAGTGTTAAGAGAACGAGAGAGAGAGAGAGAGCGAGAGAGAGATAGAAGGGGGAAATCTTGAGCCACGGTTGCCAGCCGCCATCGCGGACTGATCCGCGGCGCGGGAAAAGGATTAAGCAGATTAAAGCGCGCACGTTCTACTTGAGTACCGTTCCTTCGTTTCCCCCGTTCGCGATCGTTACTCACTCCTCCCTCCCTCCCTCCCTCCCTACCACCCCATGGGAGGGGGTGAGATTTACGTGTGAAAAACACATCACTCCACCGTAGAACTCGGGCCCTGTCGCCACTAAGCCGATGTGGGGGAGCGAGATTCATCGGGATCTGGGTGCTGGTGCGTGCAGAAAAATAAGGGAAAAAGCAAAAAAAAAAACACCACCACCACCCTCAGGCCCGATTCCGATTGCATTCCGATCGTTGTGCATCGTTGTGGCGGCGGGTGCGCGAATGTTAAATGCCACATAAAAATATCAAAAGTGATTAACCACCGACGGGACCGGAGCTATTTTACGATCTTAATCCACGGGGGGAGGGCACGGATTAGGGCGCGAATGACCGACCGATGGATGGGGGCGTAAGTCCGCGGGGGGGGGGGATGGGGGCGAGAGAGTGCGCCTGTAATTCTAGCCCCCGGCCTCAAGCGAACCGGAACAGGAAGGCAGAAATTGGGGCCCGCGAGCGAAGGTGACCCCGGCATAGTGGCCGTTTTTTCTTTTTCTTCCTTTTTTTCCTTTCGGAGGTGAAAATTGATACGCGCGCTCCTCGCGTAAATCAAATCGTGTGGGGTTTGGAAGTTGAATGGGGACAAAAGCGAACCGACGCTGAAGTCAGGATCAAGCGCTCGTGTTTAGTGCACCGTGAGCGATCCTCTTAAGATTTGTGACCCGCCGTGTCGCGCTGGTCGGAAATAAAAGGATCAGCTCGCGTTTCCCGCAAGCCCTATGGGGTGGGTGGGGTTGGGAACGGATTACGTCACTCACCGTAACCTCGGTGCGACCTTTAGACCTTCCCTGTTCTGCGTGCCCTTTTCCAAACTGTTCTCCTCAATTTTGCGCCACAACGGTGGGCTTCCCCAGATGGGGATGTTTGGAACCGTGGAATGGTAATGCGGGTCAACGACGATGGTGAGGGTGTGTTTTCATTACAAACTATCACTCGCACGCTCTGCCTCTCTCTTTCACTCACATCCTTCGCCTTCAAAGCGTCTGTCCCTTCCGGTGGATTCCCGCCACAAAGTAATTGATGTCACGTTCTTTGAGCCCCCCGGGAGATGGCTTTACGTCTAATAGCGAGCGTGTGAGGTGTGTTAGTATTTGGTTGGGTTTTTTTTTTCGTGTCGTTGTTGCTGCTGCTTCACTCGGTTCACGGCACAGATCGATGACATAATGCCGTTAACCGCGTTGCTGGGCAGGATTAAAGGATGTGTGGTGGGTGCAGCGAATCGAACATTTCCATCGCCTTCGCTGGGATTAGGTGGTCCGGTTTAATGTGTGGCGGGTATAATTTATTGCACACCAATTTGTATTAGCTGTTATTCCCGGAAGTAGTAACATACTACATTTCACTAGGATGTGGCTGTATTGTATTTATTGAAATAATTTAAAATAAGGTTGAAATGACGCTTGAAATTAATCTCAAAAACCATGCTTCATGTGGAAGAAAAAAGGGGATTGTATTTTGTTTATAGAAACAACACAAAAAGAAAGATTGTGTCCTTTTACAAAGCTATTCCTTTCACTCTTACATTTTCATAGCATCTGTTCGTATAAAACACGAATCCTTCTAAAGCAAAAATTTGCAAAAAAAGGAATAAAGGAATCCCTGGAACTCAGCATACCGCCTTCAATTAGGCGATCATTTTTCACTCCCCCGGCGTTCGTGCTCGAACATATTCCCCTTTTCAACCAGACCGATCGCTGGGAAAGTGCACTGAACCCGGTGGGGGATTTCCACCACCGTGTGCGTGTGAATAGGCGCGAGGGAGTGACAAAAGAGAGGACGAAAACGACAACGACGAACCAACAGAACCCTTTTGCTGCACGTCGTTTAAAAGGATGCACTTCCAACGGTACCATCGGCGCAAACAAAACAACGAACCGATACGTTCCCAATTATACGTTCCTGCCGCTGGGTCGGTGGGAAGAAGGTGTACCGGGTAAAGGCGATCGGTTCGGTGTATCCTGATGCGAGATTGATGCACCTCATAAAAGATGCCCTCACAGGGTGCCGGGATGAGAAGGACAGCGAGCTGTTACGGGATAACATAAAAACAACAGCAAAACACTCACACATCCTCCACTGTTGCAGCCTTCTGTCGCCGCGTGGATTAAGGGCGGAAGGATTCTCGCTCGGGTGGTTGGAATAGAAGCGAAGATACGCACGAAAACACGAACAGAACCGCCTGAACGGAAACAGCGCGCGGCAAAGGCCGAGACCTCGCAAAAGGAAGGTGCGAAAAGCGGAGCGAAAGTCCTTTGCCAGAAAAGGTCCTTGCCGGTAAAAACAATTCGGGTGTTCGAGCGTTGTCGTGCAATAAAAACCCGTAATTCGTTACGTGCCTTCCAAGGTGTCCGTTTGCCACCTTGTGGCACCCTCTGCCCTTCTGGTTCGGGGTTTTGCGTTTGCGGATATCAGGGATCAGGAAGAATGCGATGAATGCAGTGTAAACACGGTGTCGGAATCCGGCACCGCTGGTAAAGGAAACGTTTCCCCGGTTTCCCGAAAGGTGCCCAAAGGTGCCCACGATAAGGCCTGCGGCCGGGAAATCGGGCCAAAGCAAGCAAGCAAGCAGACAAAACTCGGGTTTGCTGCTGCGGAAAGGTCACGCCAGGATCAGGGACGCGATCCCTTCCCAGCACGCACGGGAGTGTCCTTGCCGGTCGGGAAAGATTAGAACGCAAAATTGTTTGCGTTTCACATCACCGAGCGCACCGGTTTATCCTGCGCTCAGGGCCTGCCTGATTGCCTGATCGCGAGGATGCTCCGTGCCGTTCATAAATCATCGCCTTAAGTCGTCCTGCCGGGAAAGCCCTCGGGTAGGTTCATTAATCTCGATTAGCGCGACACGCTCGATCGAATTCGAGCGGACGCGATCGGCCCCGAAGGTAGCTTCCGAACAGCGTCAACAACAACAACGGTCACGATTAAAAAAAAAATCCTCCCCGATCAGCCATCCGGACGTCCGTTTCTTTCCCGTACATTTGTTTTTTTTTTTCGTGTGCTTTCGCTCCCGTTCCCACTGGAAGCTGCCCCCGGCGGTGAATTGGATCGTAATCCATGATCCGGCTGTGTGCCGCTAGCTCCCGAGAACAAGGGACACAATCGCCGACCGGAAAGTCCTTGCTCGAGAGATCATCGGAGCGAGCAGCTCATCGTGATCTCCCGGTGGTTTCAGCCCCGGCTCGCAACGGCCACGCTAATAAAAACGGATTAAACTTTCCATCCCATTCGGTTTGCCTCGGCAAGCCACGAGGGGCCTATCTCTTTTAAGCCCCGAGAAACTGCCTTACCGGGCTTAGCTCGGGGTGGTTTTTGGATTTGGAAGACGGAAGCATTAATTCGATTTATGACAATTAATCGATTGTTAGCTAATGAGCAATGTGTTCTCGGACCGAAGCTTTAGCCTACGTTTACCTCACCGATCGTTCGGAAGTTGAATCACCCTCCTAGGGTCATTCTAACGTCGACGATCGGGCGGCACATTTATCGCATTCCACACCAACGACTCTTGCACGCCGGGCACGAAGGTCAGCTCCCTTTTTGCTGGGACTCGATATCTGCGAGAGACACCGTCTGGGGTCGCTGGGTGAATAATGCGTCCTTCGTTCTCGGGGACGTTCCGATAGTGCAGTCTGCTGCTGCCAGTCTTTTTCCGCTGCACGAGAGTGCACGAAACGCATGTTGAGCCGTGTTCCTGCAGCTACTGCCGGCTTCCGAAACGCACCACCGTGATCAGGCTGCGGAGAAAGTCGCCTCGCGGTTGATAGTGATATCACGCCGCCCATTAGACGACGACCTTCCTCGATGGGTGCGCGCCGGTTTGTTTCCTATTCGCTTTGCGACTTTTGTTAGCCGACTTTGCACGACTTTGTCGTTTTGCCTCTCGCCGTTTGTTGCCCGTCACAAAGCGGAAGTGCTAATCTCATCTGACCGCGGCTGGCAGTAGCACGCCAGTAGCACGTAGGGTCAGTATCGGGCGACAGACGGGCAGCTTAAGCCGCGCAAGATCATGCGTTAAAAACCGCAAACCGAAGGCCTCGAGTTGGGTGGATGTTTGGTCGGCGTTTTGGGTGAAAAAGGCACGCGTAAATGGAACAAAAACCTGAGCGAGAGAGGGAATTGTGAAAACAACAACCAGCGATCCTGATAATGAGGATCGGTCGGCCTTCGAGACTGCATTAGAGCTCGAGTCGAGTCGGGTGGCGTATGCAGATATGCAGCAGTGGGCTTGTGGAATCAATTTTGGGCACTTATCGCCGCATTGAGACGGCTCGAATGGTGGATTGGGCTTCTCCTGCCTCATCTCACCAGAAGCTCTTTTGTTTTCTGGCAGCCTGTGTTTTTGCTGCATCCCCGTATAATCCCCTCTAGGAGGATCAATATCCGATTGTTCCCCCGGGTGCACTTGTGCATAAAATTGCGGATTATCCTGCCCTGGCACTCGAGGCAGATCCTGGGAGCAGATTCTAACCAGATCATGAGATGATCCGAGCGTTAACAGGCTTACGCGAATGGTTTACTCGAGGGGCTCGACTTGCAAATGACCCCGAACCTGCCAAAAGTCAAGTTCCTTCGAGGCCGCCCGGAGTGGCAGGACCTTCACCGGCTTTAGGTGGTTTTCCCCGACCCGTACAGGTCGACGCACACGCACTCACACACTCACACACCCCGTTCAGGTAAGACGGCCTTCGACAGGACCTCCCACCAGTTCCGGTTCCAAGGCACGAGGGCCCGGTCCGGCAATTAGACGCGCACTCACCTGTTCTCCAGTGCTGGCGGCTACCCAAGCTTCAGCGAAGGTTTCCATTGCACTCTGAAAATCCATGCTAAACAACATATGCACCACGCCGTGCTGCAGGACGCGCCGGGATCGCTCGGTGCAACTGCCTGTCCTGCAGTTGTTCGCGTCTTCTTGGCTTGCTTGTTCGCTCTGATGGCACGGATCACCTTCTGGTCACTTCTGATCACCGCGCGGTAGTAGTCGCTTAGTCAGTGTTTTCCACAGCAGCCGGCCACTAGGCTTCACATGCTCGGGAGGGAAAATGCCCAGCCAAAAATAAAATCGTGACCATCACACGTACAAGCACACAAACACTCACACACACACACACCACTCACCAACTCGTTTTACCTTCGCTTGGTCATTTTTGTTCGCGCAGCAAAACCCCACGGAAATTTGATTGGAAAAACACGCTTCACCACAAAAAAAAACAAAAATCACTCGCCCCGGTCGCGGTCCGGCATGGCTTTCTGATCGGGCCGGGGTGGCAGGATCTGTGTTCGAGGTTTCGTGCGTTGGTAAACCGTTGATCACTTCCGACACCCGGTTGGTTGCGCGTTGCGTTCTAGTCGACGGCTAAGGATTAAATGCTAACCGATTCGCCAGCGCCGAACCCATGAAGAGGCTCCCGAATCCTTGCTCGGGTTCGCCGATAGGGGGAGCACCGGCTGGGCGTGGGCTGAGGTGGGTGGGTGGAGTGAAAGAGAGGGCGAGAGAGTGAGAGCGTGCGCGGGTGGGTTTTCACATAATCGAACCCCGGGAAATGAGCTCCCGGAAGCTGGGGAAGCAACCCGATTTGCGCACCTCCCGCTGACACACTCGATCGGATCAGCTTTTGGACGGTTCTGCCCTTTTTTTTATCGCTCAGCTCTTGATAAGCTTCTGTGCGTTTCGTTTTCACGCTATTGTTCAGAAAAATTGACACCTTTTTACGGCCTTACGGGTCTTCGATAGGGATTGCTTTGTAGATCAGTACCTCTGACGAAAGGGCACCGGTTGTGTAGATAGTGTCCTCGGACGTCTTGAGTACCGGACACTGGGGACAGAGGTTGATTTTATTACCGATCCACCTGATCTTGTGTACGGATGAAACTTCTGCTCTCAAAAACGCACTCGAAACGGTCACGCGAACACGGTGCACGAGTTGGCTAGTTTCTGTCGATGTTCAAACTCGCAAACGGACCTCACACGTTCTCGGAACGTTCACGCAAAATGCACGCACCACCTCTTCCGGCGAACGCGTCGTGCGACAAGAACACGGAGCTGACGACCAGCGATCCACCCTGGTCCGAGAAAAACAAGAAACTAATAAAAAAAAACTTTCCCGCTCTGTGCAAGCCGGGAGGATTTCACGCACGCTGCGCCCTTCGGTGGGCCGTGGGTGTGCGAGCAGGACGACCGTACGGAGGCGCACTGTAGGGCTCTTTCTAGCCGCCTGATTGGTACGGCGACACGAGAGAAGAACGAATGCGCTTCGTGTGATTATATTTTCCGCGGACAGTGACCGACAAGAATTTAGTCGTATTAACTAACAATTGGGAATGCTCGTTAATGGCAAGCTTTATATCATACATTCTAAGCGGAAAATAGGTACATTAAAATGCACCATTTGATAAAAGACAAGGAGTCGAATATGGTTTCATTTAATCATTTATTTGTAGTTTAAAATGTTTTGATTAATTCCATTTTTTCAATCAATGTTCGTTAAAGCCAACGATTGATGAAATGTGTCTAGTTTCGGTTGAAACTAAAGTTTAACTCAGAGCAAAGATGTTGTGAGCTGGCTACCAAAGATGAATTCATCACTGTACGAAAGAGTATGTAATCGGTTTCACGAATACCGAACAAGAAAGAGCACGAGCTATTCGCAAAAGAGACAGATATCTGTTCCGTTCTTCCGAGGATTCGAGATAAAATTTGAATGCTCCTTCTTCGGATGTAGATCTTTCTGATCAGGAGGCTGGCCATGTGGAGCCTTTCGATAATCGTTGCAATTTGCTGATAGCAATTTGGTGTGCTAATATTGTTCATAAGAATCATGCTTAACAAAGTGTATCGATGGCTCAATTGATAGGCATTATAATCAGGCGAAATCCTCAAGAGGTCGTAGCCAGAACAGCTAGATTTGTACAAGGCTATAAAATGATAATTATAAGATGTGATAACACGAACAACACATTGACTTCTTAGTCTGCCATAGGGATCAACCGCCTCCATTTTATATGGTTTGTTCTTGCTTATGTGTAAGCTGCATTGTATACTGATCCTATGAGCATTGAGGATATTTGAATTCGTACATCCTTGAAATATTTGTTTTATTACCGTTTTTAATCGCTTTCCTTGTTCTTTTTTGTTTTTTCTTTGCATTCATTCCGAGTGGAACTCACTTGCAGTTCATCTAGCGATTTTTATTGTTTCACGCATGTGCTTACATACTAAGTGGGCGTGGTTTCATTTCAAAGGGCATGTTGAGTGAAAGGAACTCATGCCCTGCGTTCATTCGCAATCCAGGGTTGCGCAACAAATGTTCCTGATGATTCAAGGAATCCTTCTAGTAGGTAGTGCTGGATATACTGATATACCGGTATGTTCCAGCAATATTTATTTAAATTCTAACTTTACTAAGGCATGTCAAAATCTGATTATCCTTTTCATAATATGTTTGTTTAATGATTTTGTTTGCTAAGCAACTGATCATGTTCAACTTGTGCAGGTGCAGCAAGAGCACGGACAATATTTATGAACATTTAATTTTATTGAAGTTACCTTACTTTGTGAAACTTAGTAGTAAACCATGACAAAAATATATATCCAAGAATAAGAGCTGCATATTTCTGAATCAGGAAGAAAGATTTTAATTCGGAATCAGGAAAAGATAAGAATACATGAATTAGACAAATTCATGCGCTCATGTTTCCAAACTGCAAAAACACGCCCCTTTTTTGCAAAAGTATTGCATGTAATATATGGCATATGTAAAAAATACATTTTTTTATGATCTTATAACACGAGAAACTCAAAATATACAGATTTCAACATAAAAAAATATGATCAAATTGCTGTAACCAATTCAGATATTTTTTGTACAGAGCAAAGCAAAACGCAACAACTTGCCCGACACGGATTAGCTCTTTGCGCATTACACAACATCGATCTTTGATTGATCGTCTTAATGTTATTTTACTTACTTACGTTAAAAGCTACCCGTTGCCCAAACCAAATAAGTTGACACGACCATCGGCGATGAGCATATTGTATTTTAGTACATAACATTACTTCAAAGTTGGACGTAATCAGAAAGGTTTACTTTTTTGCACCGACTCTATTGAAAACATGCCCATCCTTTTCGTGAGCCCTTTTTTCTTCGGCTTGCTCAAAGCTGCAGCTTGCAAGCTTCTTCGTTTGAATTAATGCTTCGCGTAACAGTCCCGGATGAATGTTGAATAGCCAGCTAAAAAAACATCCATAATTCGAACACGTATTCCCATTTAGTATTGCTCCGTATGTGCATAGCCCATGTACAGTTGGGCCATGAAAAAGCCCTCACGAGAACGGCTAAAACTCGCTCAACTATCTCTCTCACCATCCCCACCGACTCCTTGTGAAGCGGATAATACGCAACGCTTTTCCTGTGGAACCGTTCCGACTCGCGCGATGCCAATTGTCTCTCTCGCTTCGAGGCTCCAATTGGTTGGTGTGCCTTCTCGGCTTTACGTTGCAGGACGGGCTTCTTATGGCGGGTGTCCTTGGTTGCCGTAAAGCACCTTTCCGGTCGGTTTCAGCTGTCGAAGCTTGCGTTGAGGGCTTACCGTTTTACATAGCAACTGTGCTAGAATCTTCATGAAAACACACAAACCGCATCGGGTTTAATGTCGTATCTTCATTGTTAAATATGCAACACTGTAAGCAATAGTTTCGCAACAACACCAGATATTATAGCGAACGGTTATTTGAACATTTAAACGCTTCTCCATCGCTCCAGCACCTTCAAGTCATATGGTTCAGCCCCTCAGCTTCTCGTTTTACACCACGCCACGCCAAACGTTGCCACAGTTTCCCATCGTAAAATTACCACATTTTCTTAAAAGCAATTCCAGGCCCGGACAAACTCCTAATAAGCACCTGTCCGACGCCCTCGCCCCAGCTCGAGAAACCAGCGTGCGAGAAACTCCAGCCTCCCAAGGATAAATGTCCTTCCAGCAATGGCACCCACGGCTCGTTTCGGCACAACGTCCCCAGCGACCGGCGTTCATCGTACGCCCCCGAGCCGGTTCCCACGACTCGGTTGCGATCTAATTCTGAGCAGGATAAAATTTAATTATTTACAATCAAAGTTTTATATCAGCGCATATAATGACATTGTAAATTTTCATATCTTCTTTAATGTGCCGACTTTGCCGGTTGTGGTTCTCTTCATTCAGGGGTGTGTGCTACTGGTGCCGGCTGGTGCACCCGAAACGCGTGCCTGAAGGGAAGGATCCTGTGAAGGGCCCGGTTTGGGGGCTCTGATGCTGGTTAAAACCCAACCCGATCGTAGTGGAAACTTTTCAGCTCTGCTGGAAACTATCCGATGCAGGACTTTGTTCATTCGCTTCTCGACGGTTGTTGCTCTTTGTGACAGAGCGTGTGCCTGGATGAGATTTTCTTCTAGTTTTCTATAAGAAATATTAGCTTTGAATTTGTTTGTATAGTTTAAATTAAACGCAAATTCCCTACAACATGTTTTCCAGCATGTGTATTCCTTTTTTTTTGAGAATAAATTGAGCAAAAAGTGTCTATAGCCCCCTTCTACCTGTATCTTGGGCGTATGCGTATTTAAAACTCCTTGGACATCTTCATCACGGTCCTTCCTGTCTCAACCCAGTGGGGAAGCAAGTTCACCTCGAATAAATATGCTTTATGGGTGGGAACGGTTTCCCCACGCAAGCGGACCACGTGGGTAAAACACGCCGAACGTTGCTCACCGTCATCGTCATCACAATCATCATCAAAACCTGGCTCGGTCCCTGCGCACCCTTCGAATATTCGGACCGTCCCCTTCTCGTACAACCGAGCCTGTAAGATGCGGAAAATATTACCCACGAAATAAGCTCCAGCCCGGCAAGCTGCAAGGTGCAAGTTTTAAAGGATCTATGGGCGGGAAAATTGATGCACGGATCGCTTGCTACTCGAGGCGCTTGCTTTCTCCGGGTGGTTCTCGGATTGGAGGTGCCACCTTGGGTACGGTGAACTTTCTCCTGCGAAGGAAGCACGCTTCTAGCTACACCTAGCAGGGCTTGGGAGTTATTACCAGCCCCGGGTGCTACCGGGCTGGTCACTGACTACGCGCGCGGAAACGAACGCAAAAGCGAACGTAATTCTCACCAACGCGTGATATATGGCCAGTATTTGTCTCAATTAAAATTACACCGAAAACGGTCACTGTGGTGATGATGCTGTGGCGCTACCACCGATGATACACGGTTCGCCTCAGCCTTGTTACCGACAAGGCCGTTCGATAGGATCGACGGAGCCGATAACCATTTTCCCGGAGGCCCGGAGCCGACGACTCGGGACGTGAGGAGACTCGTTTTAAGTAGCAAGTAGTAGTAAAGAAAATTGTTGCCAAGACTTTTAGTGCTCGTTCGTCGTGGCAGGGATTTCATTCCACCTCGTGGGTAGGGTAGGTGAACTAGTCGAGGGTGGCATGCATAAGAAGTTTTCCCGTGCGCTACGCCGGCCAAACTCGGGGCTGCAAAAACCAATCCGGACTAATTGGCACCGGAGATCCATTAAAAATAGTTGCCAGTTGCCGGGCACCGATCGAAACTTCAAACGTCCGGAGCTCGCTGGGGGGGCTTAATGGAGAAAGTTCGCCAAGACAAAGCACCGGTCAGAAGGACCTCGAGCATCGGGATGTGGTGGTAAAATTTTTCAAGATCTATAAGTTGAGGGATTTGCAGCGAAGCGAACTGCAGCGCCGATAATTAAAGCACGCTAGACTGAGTGTGGTTATTTTAAGTATCGCCGCTTCGTTATCTTAACCATACGAAACGAACTGGACTTTCCAAAAAAACCCACCGGCTACGGGACTGATTTATTTACGAGCCTTCATTGCTATCTCCAGTTTTACCATTAATCACGCAAGTGCTAAACCCCACCGAGTGCCACGGAATTTTCCAATCCATTTCGCTCACTTGAGACGACGAAAACAAAAATCTTTCCAAAACCAGCAGGCGATGGAAAATGACGATTTCTCAAAAACGTCTCCGTAGGGCAGTCGTCCTCGGAAAAGGTTCAAAATCAATACCACCCCCGGCACCGGCAGACACCCCGTTCTTTTTCCAAATGAGCAACCACATCATAAAGCATAAGGCCCGTCACGTCATCGAAATCCCCAGACCGCGCCACCCACGATAATAGCACTTGCGGGTTCGGGCGTTGGCTTTTCCCGATGCCGATGCCCGAGGAGGGAAATGAAAAATCCTTCGTGTCCTTTCTGAACCAACCAACCTCCCCCGCCCCGGAAACGCTTTTCCATTAGCTCGGTTGAAAAAGATGCCCCGGGGCGGTCTTCGCTACCCGTTCTTTTGGGCCTGCAGCAAAACCGGGTCGTCCACTTCGCTTTCCCGACCGAAGCGAGGGAATGAAGATGAAAGATAGTCCTGACAGCCGGGAAGATGAGATGAGATTGGCTTCGGCGGTTCGGTAGAGAGCGAAAGCAACCACAGCACGGAGAGGGTGACATTTAACAGCTATTACAAGAAGTTGTCATCGATAAGAGCCACCGGGAGCCAGCGTTATTTTATCAGCGAACACTGAGGGTGAATGGAGAACTTGGGGAGGTGCTAGATGGTCGTTATTTTCCCCCAAAAGACAGCATAACAACGGCGTTTTTTGTGTGTAATCCCGCAAGACGGTCCCAATCCGACCAGCTTGCGCTTCACTGCACTGTATCGCTGATTGATCGCGTGGTTACGCTACGTCAACGTGCGTCCGGTCCGTGGATCAACGAAGTTGCCGGCTCAGGGCACCTTCAGGTGACTACGCACGGGTTGGCTGACCAATCGGCAAAGATTGAGACGCGCCTGTTGACACGCGGACTATCAGTTCAAATATTTGTCCGCTCGCTTCGGCAGGGGCGTAATATTTCGGGCTGTATTGCTTCATCGATCGATCGATCGTGCGTTTGATCGGCGGTGCTTGACGTTGCATAATCTAATCTCACCCGACCGGGAGCGTATTAGGCAGGAACCGGGTGCCTATCGCCCGCTTGGGGTGTATGTAAATCGACGCTTTAATTAGCACGGCATCGATTGTAACGAGGCCACCAAATCGTGGGATACTGTCTGGGGGCGATCGAAGTCTACCTTACCCATGAGGCGTGAGATTGGAGAGACACACGCGTTATCTTCTTATCGGCACGTAAGTCAATCAGGCCGGTTGGTGGGCAGCAGCAGCCCGTATGTTAATTCAATCAGCTTGCCCGGTGTTTTGCCCCCATTCGCGAGCCATTCAGAGCCCGTGGGCAATTTAGAATGACGATGAGCTTCATCCAATAATCGTTATCAGACCGGGTGTCTTATCGGACGGGATGTCGCACCTCATCCCCGGGCAGGGGGTAATAAGGGTGAGAATGGTCGTTATGCCGGCCTGGGAACGTGTGGTGTTGGAGAGCGCAGATTTTTCGATGGGGTTATCGGTATCGGTGTTCGCGATTGCCATGAGCTGCTCACATGAGCCTACGGGCGGGTTGCGCATTCCGGTGGCGGAATGATTGATTCGCGCTTAATCAGGGCTGAGTCGAATCGATAACCTAATCATATTAATGGTGATCTATTCATTCAAATTGGAAACCATCGATGGCATTGAACGAGTGCTGTGTTTGAGGCAGGCGGTGGTCTGTTCGACAGCGTGATCGAGGTTGGATACAACAAACAAGAAAGCCTTCCACAAATAAATTCTATTGAAAGTTATTTAAACATGCATTTTTGTCATCCGATCATCAGTTCATTGGCGATGATCAAATACTTTTCATCGCCAATGAACTTTTTTTATAAATTGTACCAGGCAACTTGATTAAAACTGGATAAAATATATATCATGATAAAATATGTATCATTCATACATTCGTTCATTCAAAATTAAGTCATGAAACGACTGAAATGTTTCTTGCCAACCTTATCTAGCTAAATACCAACTCTGCTAAGCTCGCCTGTGTTTCTCTCAAATAAAAATGCATCCCAACTTCCATTTTGGGGTTTTCCCATGCACAGATCGCTCCCAGAGCAGTGAAAGTCGTAGCTCGTGCACTCGGTTTCGTCTCGCACTCGAACGTACCATGACACGTGCTCGATCGGAAGGGCACCAACGCCATACGGCACAGTGTATCTGGGTCGGAGTATTATCCTGCCCGGCTATCCGCGCTTGGACAAACATCGGTGGTAAATATGCGAACCCGCAATGTATGCAAACAAGTGGCGTAATCGGAATAACCAATTTACGCTCGATAAGCGGCGTGTGGTTTCCCAGTCCCAGGCGCTGGTCGGCGGATCACTCGCCGCTGATAAAGTGGCTCTTACTTGCTTTTTTTTTGGTACGCTGTTGGATAAACGAACCCTCCCGGATCGGATAACAGACGCGGTGAGCTAAGCTGTCGGTGTTTATCGGAGTTAGCAAACATCGTGGCACCCAAAAGGGTGTTGCGCGATTATCGCTTGAAGCTGTCGCGAGCTGTGAAGACACGCAGCAAGTCAACCGAGGCTAGAACGTTCGACAAGCCTACAAGCCACGTAAGTTCAATTTCTGAAAGTGGCCCTGTCGGCGGTACCTGATGACCTGATGGGCCGATGAGTCCTGATAAGCCAACTCACCCGGGGACGGATGGGTCGGACGGCGATTTGACACCTTTTTTTGGATCGCGCCCAGACACCGAACCGTACTCGAGTGAGTTGTTAGCTGTTATCACCCATCAGACGCAGCCTTTGAAACCCGCGCGTGTTGTGGTGGGCCACGCATACTTCGCGGTGCCACTAAGGGTGCCCAATGGCGCAACCGGTGCTCTATCCGGGTAGAATCACCCGGCACGTCCAACGCGAGCTCCAATCCGAGCCGTTCGAGGTCCGGAACGGGTCCGGACGAGGTGTGGTTTTCGCTTTTTCAATAAGTTTAATTGTCAATCCGTGTTCGGTGTTCTCCTCCCGGGGGTTGGGCGAACGTGTCGTCTTTATCTTCGTTCCTTTAGGCGACACTCGTACAACGGGTTGGGGGCCACCAAACCACCCGGCAAGCGCCTTCACGTCAACATTAGACGCGAGAATAATGTGAGTGGTTTCGTTGCCTTCCCGCGCGCCAGGATTTCGTCACAACCGGGCAACCCAAAAAAAAAAAAAAGGACGACGCATTAGAGGGAAGTTTACCGAAAGTCAAACAAATCGATTGTCGAACGAAGAGTGAGTCAAGAAAGCCATCGGGGTGATTTCTTCTTCCGGGGTGCTGGCGCACCACTTTGTGTCCACTTACTGCGTCAAATGTGTCTTCGGGTCTTATCGGGTCCCAATCTGGTGCCCGGCAATCGATTGCTGGGAAAGCAAATCACGGCACAGTCGTCTTATCTGGTGGGCTTTGGCTTCTCAAAACTAATTGTGCCCCTTCACTGGCAGCGATTCCCGACGAGTTTCACGCGTGGGGAATTCACCATAAATTCACCGTCCGCTTGTTAACCGTCCAAAACACGTCCAAACTGCGTATAAAACACCATTTCTATTCCACGCAACTCGGCGCTGGGTGTGGGATTCGCGCTGCGGACATTCATTGGCGCGGCGTAAAAGCATTAGTCCTTCTTTCTTCCTTTTTTTTACAAGGCGAGGCATTAAAACGAAACGACATCATTGGCAACAGCTTTCGCTCGTTTCGCAACATGAAGACTCCAATCCATTTTCTCTCGCAGCTGGGCAAAGGCAAAAAGGGGGCCAGATAGAAGCAAATAAAGGGCCCGCGAGTAGAGAAGAAAGAAGAAAATACATCGTCCCCCACACAGCCGTAAAGGGAAAAATGGTGCGTTTTAGGAAATGCTCCATCAAAGAGCTTTACCGTGAAAGATTACAAAGAATAAAAGTGTGCTTAGGGTTGGGTTGCGCAGGGTCCGCAAGCGTGGAAAAAAAAGAAAACACGGAACATGGGCGAGAGAAGAAGAACGACAGCAAAAAGCAACAAAAAAAAAAGAAGAGCGATCACCGGTCCCCGAGAAAAATTGCTTCCATTTTGCTATTATTTTTCCGCGTCACGTTTTTTTTTTTCATATTCTTTTTCTCATCTCTCTGTTCGCTCCGTCGCTGCGCTGCGAAATAGCCAATTGCGGGTGGACCCAACCCACGGTGGCCGCTTCGAAAGGCTTCGAAGGAAATCACCCTCAGCAATCTCGGCGTTGGCTCAGTGCAGCGGCTCAGCGGCCATTCTGTTTTATTTCTCTCATTTCCACCCGTGGGCCCCGTAAGCCCTCCAGCAGCCCGAAAGCGAACGAATTCCCGTGCGGGCACCGGCATTTTGATAGAATACTTTGTCGGACCGAATAAGCGGCCCCGTCGAAGGAAGCTTTTGCCCGTTTCGTGCCGCATCGCGCTTGCAGCGCCAACGTGTGCATCCCTTGCGTGTGCGCCTTGTGTGGGTGTGTGTGTGCTTTTTTGCTTCTACTTCGCGCTTTTCCGCCACCCAATCTCGGGCTCACACAAAGCTATCCTTATGTTTAGCGCGTTTCCTCTTCCCCGGTTCGAGGCGAAAGTACATAACGCGCTCGAGCTCGATCGAACGACCCCGATAGGTATGACCGATGGGAGTGTAAGCAAGAGAGAGAGAGAGAGAGAGAGAGAGAGAGAGAGAGAGCCACAGAGAGAGAACATGATCCACCAGATCCACCCGGTGGCGCACGCTTCCGAAGGACAAAAAAAAACAACAACGAAGAAAAAGCACGCTGCAGATAATGTAAGCGACGCTGGGAAATAGCATAAGCCCTCCGAATGGATGGCACACGGCACGAGGAAAATAAAAACGAAATCGCCTTTTTCTTTTTGGTGCGGCTTGCGGCTTCCCATCCCCACTAGCGCGCGCGCGAGAGAAAGATGTCCTGTCGCGCAGGGTGCATGTCTGGGGTGGGTGGGTGGGTGGGTGGAAAAAGGGGGGAGCCTAGCACAGCCCAGTACATAAGGGCAGAAGGACCGAACGGTGAGCCAACGACGCTCGGCTAGCTATCATCTCTTGCTAGCCCGTTTATCTGCTTGCATATCTCCTTTTCTCGGGCGCTTTTCCTTTCGGTGTGGGCTAAGGCGAGGATGGCCCCTGGGTGGCCCATCGCAGCTCGGTGCTCCTCCAGCAGTTTGGGGAGCATGCGCGGATTTGGTCGGGAACGAAAATACCAACACACACACACACACACACACACACACACACACACAGACTCGACCGGGCCGGGTTGGCATATAGCACGCGGAACGCCACTATCCACAGCACCCGGGGTTGGCTGAGAAAAGTCGGTTTGCTGGCTCGCGTTTTTAGGCACCGCCCCGATTTCTTGCGCTTGAAGCGTCGAGGGTCGGAATTTGCGCGTGGATTTTCTCGATCCCACCCATCCTACGCCACGGGGATAAACGGTGTTCAGGCAACACCGGTCCACCGCGTTCGGCTAAGGACCTAAACACCGGAGCAGCCAATGAACTGTCGCTCGTCGTTGGTTCCGAGTGCTGTGGTAGCCCTCGCGACAGGTGACCGGTCGAAAGGATACAGGACGAAAGGATTCACGCTATTAAAGTGTGCAGCACCCGCGGGTGGTATTGATTTTTCCACTCGCCAAACTGTCCGTCGCCGTGTGAGGTGTCCTGCTTCCGGTATCGATTCCGACGGGGTTTTTCCGCTCCGGCGATGGAAAGTTGAAGGACACGGCAACTCCGGGCGCCATTTGTCCGAATCGTGCGGCTCGACCCAAAATAGACCCCAACCGGTCGGATGGGACCGTGAACGGACTGTCCCCGGTAGAGAGTTGGCAAACATCGTCCGGGCATGAATGGTGTTTACAGTCGCAAGTCGACGGCCTAGGACGATGGCCTGGGGAGCGTATTTTTAGCAGGCAATCTGGCGGAAGGACTAGCTCTCGTTGGATGATGTTTGCACACCATCGGGCTCGATTCAATGGTTGCGGGAAAACTGTTTCACCTTATGGTGCTATCCATGTAGGAGGTAGGTGCACCGTTTCCAGTGTTGTCAATCTCAAAGGAGTTGGGCTGGTTTTAAATAACCTCTGTTTGAAGAAGTCTGAACTACTCAGTAATGTTAATCATACAAAACTCTTCACATGGAGTTACGGTTATTAAGGATCGTATCTGAATGAGCTGATCTGCATTTAAGGTTATGGCTATTCAAAAAAACAGCATTTATTTAAGCTTAAAATAAATTAAATTATAAGGAATCTACTTAAAAAAATTCTCATATCCTGACACATTAAAATGACAGATTTTGACCACATTGGCCTACTAGGATGAAAAAATGGAGCAGCCAACAGGCGCGCGTGATTGTCATTCGATATCGTCGCAAGAGCGCTGTGCTTTTAGCGATATTGCTTTTAACGCAATACCTATTGTAGCAATTGAAATAGCCCCAAGGCGATTGTCACATTGCGGCATCTAAATACGAGGAACCCCATCGGCGATACCGATCTGCTGTTTTATCTGGTTTATTTTTCGTCTTGTTTGATATCTTCAAGTGCACCGAGGTGGATAAGAACCCGAGCAGGGGACTTGGGAAGGAAATTGGACAATAGCACAACCGAGCGCGAGCGATGGAGGCGCACAAATAGACGAGACAGAAAGGACGCGAAAAGTCGGGAAACGTGTTAACATTATCACTTGACGAGGCATCTAACTAACGGCGGCTTTCGGCGAAGTGGCCGACTGGCCGCGTTTTTTGTCGCATCAGCCGCCCTGCGTCACGATGGCGCGCTTCTTATCGTGTTAAGTGATCCGTTTGGCTAGTTTCAACTTGATTTCATTTGCGCTTTCTGTCCCATTCTCTGCTGGTAGTATGGTTGTTTTTTTTCTCCTTCATATCACAAGGTTTATTTGCTTAAAAACAGTCGCGTTACTCCGCTAAGGGGATGACTAAAATGAAGCTCTTTGTGGACCGACGTGACGTGACGCTTTCAATGGTACATTCCAACGTGTCAAGCTAAAAAAACGATGATTTTTTCAATTTTAAAGCAAGCAAAATAGGCACATTTTGCAAGCCAAATAAACAACCGTATAAGCAAACCACTAAAAAAGTAGAATATCGGTTCTGATCCCAGACCACCGATAAGCGGCAACGAGGCCACCTATCACGTCCGCTGTTTGCGGCCCACGAAAGGATGATGGTGATAAAGTGTTTGGCTAAATTAAAACGAAAATCAAATCACCGGCACTTATCATCCCGTGTAAATCTTATCTTGTCCCCCGGAACCCGGAATGTTTCGGGCGGAGATACTCGCCGCGCTTCACGTGTTCGTTCCTGAGCGAGACATGTTTTAGAAATTAATCGAAATTTTCCAACTACAAGCCATCGGTAAGGCGCTCGATGGGACGTGCACCGTGTAGCTGTTGTTGTTTTGTTTCTCGCGAGGGAGAAGGGTGGCTATTTGGCTAGCATCCGTGACCGAGAGGCGCACCCTTGGCGGGGGGTTGCGTTGAGGGTGCGATAATAAAACCGCAAAGCGGCACTCTTTTATCCTGCTGATGGACGTCGAGGTGTGAGGCTCACTGTCTTGTTGTAGCAACGCTGGGTTTTTCTTGAGTGGCCAACCGTACAGTTTCTGTTCAATGCCGATAGAGTGATTAAATACAATCGAATCGCTTGGTGGTTGCGTTCGCGGGACGTGGATGTGGAACGGGATCGGAGGCTATCCACTTTTGACGCACCTTCTGAAGAAGCACGTTGTCGTAAATGGCATCGTTATATTGATCGGTTATGACATGGTAGGGCCCAAGAGACCTTTCTTATACGCTTAGATGATTCGATATTTTACAATGTCAAGAATCATATTAATATTTTCCAAATTTCCGGGAATAAATCCTGAAATAAACGAGAGTTAAATGCTAACAGTTTTCATGGGTTTCATGGGTCAGTATAGCTCTTTTCCGATTCCTCAAATGTACTCCCAGCAAAGCTTCGCTTTTCCATCAACAATCAATGGGGGTTATTCAGCCACAGAAACCGAGCGTTACCTGCAATTAGTCGTTCAATATTGATTATGTTTAAATACCCAAATTGAAACAGTTCCAGCTGAAAGCCACAGCAAGGGTCAGTCGCCCTGCCAGAGCGTATTTGTTCCGTTTCAAATTACTACCCTTCGTCGTTTGCATACCCTCACGAACAGAGACACGAGAGAAGAGCGAAAGAAACGCATTTGAATGCAACGGAAAGAATGCACTTCAGCGGCGTGTCGAGATGCACCCCAAAGATGCTACCGTGCGTCATTAGCTTCCGTAAACACGGGAATCTCTTTGTACAGATTGACTCCCAGGAGTGGCTGGATCAGGAGTGGCTGGTTCGGGTTCGGTTTCGGTTTTCCATTGTTTTGGGCGCGACGCGTCAAAAAAGGTACCGGACGGTTACAAAACCAAACCGGTGTTCGTCCACGGGATGTTCCCCATACGATCCTAAATCCTGAGCCGCTGTTTGCGTCCGCAGACTGGCTCGCTGACCGAGGTGTTTGTTTTGATTTCCTTTCATTCTGTTTTCGGTTCGAGTGGGTCTCGGCCGGATTTACCTTGCACTCGGTGAAAGACCGAGCTGATATTTCGACGGGCTACCGGACCACCGGTTGGATATTTGGGACCTCTGTGATAGGCAGACGGTACGAACGATTAGTGAACGTGTCCGTCAAGCAGCGGAGGAAAGAGCAATTTGTACGCTTAAGGGCAAGATGATCATCGGGAAGAGTAAACTTGATCCTCACTGGCCACTGTGAGGCAGTTGAACAAATATTTAGAACCTCTCGGAACCGTTTTATACCTTCGAGCGGAACGACAGCCTCCTCGAGTGGTCAAATTCCTTAATTTGAATCTTTGGAGTGGCGTAGTCTTTGAATAAAGAGTTTATCATAAGAAAAGGCAGTAAAGAGATCTCCTCTAGAACAGTTATTCAAACTTTGCAGATAAAGCACACGAAAGAACAGCGTCTGCTTTGCAGTTTTTCGTAAAAGATGTATCCTTTTCCAGTGATTTATCCTTTTCCAGTGATCGCCTACGCGTTGGCACTCTCAAGCATCCTCGAACGCCATGCCAACAGACATTGTGTTCCAGAAACATTTTTATCGTCCCACGAGCCGAAAGAAACCGCCGGGCATTCCACTCAAAGTCTCCCTTTCGGTTCTTTCAGCAAGGACAGTCGGGTCAGTGTTTCATCAGTTTAAGCAAATCGGCTTACAAGAACGGAAACCGAACCGTCCTTACCAGCGCTCCGTTATCCGGGCACCGGGAGTAGCCAATTTTCCTCCGGCGGGAGGATGATAAGCAAAATTGCAATCGTTACAGAAACGATGAAAACCGGAACGAACAAAAAAATGACTAGAGACGAGCAACCACAAAAAAAAACGTTCACAGAGCAAGGACACAACACAGGACGCCACGCCGAAAAGCTGACCAAAACTGACCGTGTTCCGTGGCCCGGGTTTGATCCCGTAAACCGATACAAGTGGCGCTGAGCTGGTGAATTGCGGGTCAGTGTCCTGCTCTCGGGGACTATTATTGGTCCGCTCAACCCTCCGATTGGCCGTGCAAGGACACACCAAAGGACTGGCACAATCTTATTTGCTCACCGTCTTGTCGGCTCGCTAAGACGGGCTAAGAAGCCGAACCGAGGACATCCCGGCCGCTGGCATTCGCTAAGTGAGCTTGGTATTTATTTTTTTATCTTTCGATTTATTTTCTATTAGCAACGATAAATAACCGGGTCGGCGAGTTGATCTGGTTGTGCGCGACGGCCAGGACATAAATTTGGGGACAGCAGGCTTACCACGCTGGACCTGGGATCCTTGAAGAGCATCGAGTCGAGCTCGAGGCATCGGATTGTATCCACGCAAAAAAAGCGCCCAGCCGTCTCGGACACCCGACGACCCGTTCGCGAAGCTGGTGTACCTTCGGCCAGGACACTCGGGCAGGACACGAGTATAAACCCACCCGCCCAAATGAGAACGGGCCCACACCCGCGCAAGCAATGAATACGATATAAGAGGCTAAGGAGCATCCTGGTAGCAAATAACTCACAGGATATATGACAGATGACTTTATGATACATAATTTATAGCTATATTATGCTTGTTATCGGGCTTAGCATGGGATGCTGGGGGGAGGAAACAGGACCGGATTCGAAGCGCCCTCTCCCTTTCGTCAGCGAACGAGAATCGGAAGAAGCCTTGCTCCCTTCTCGAGTAATGGAAAAAAAATGGAATCTCACCCACCACGCCACCGACCGACATTCGGTTGGACAAGCTGGTGGAAAATGGGCCTGGCGTTTAGCTGCGCCTGGTTGACAAATTGGAAACAGGGGGATTTTTCGTGTTGTTCCTTTGTCGGGCGGTGGGTAAGAAGCGCATGAAGAAAGAGAATCCGAGTGATCGGATTTGAGGAAGATGTTTTTGGCACGGGCTATCATTTTCCTGGTCACTGACTGATGACGTGAGTAGAAAAGGGAAGCGTTTAAGGATTGTTTTAGTTTGAAACCGCATTTCGTGAGGTTTTTTTTATTCCGCAGATGAAAAACAAAATAAAACTAGTTCCAAGCGAAGAGTTAGAGCAGTTTTATTAGTTACTGATTCTTTTTTTCGTGTATAAATTTAGAGGCTTCAAAAGACAAACATCTACCTGTCAACGAGAGGTCAGAAGAAGGTCTATTAATTTAATATCCACAGTTATGAATCAACGGACTGACCCAAGATGGTTGGCGTAAAAGAAAACTGCTGCACGGTGCGGATATTCGCAACAAAGCTAATTTAAGGGGCATTAAAATCAAATTCCAACCTTCTACCACTCTCCGAGAGACTGTCAGAATGGAAAAAAACAAGGTCCCACGAGAGCAAAGGCAGAGAAAGCGAAGCATCGGATAGCAAACACCGCACGGAAAACAAAGTAGGCGCTGTGCGTGGTGTAAACGATGGGATAAAGTCCTCAAGCTCTGTTTTTTTAAAATAACAATGCACCACCGCAATGGTGCACCACGCGCAACCAGGCAGTCGGAAAAGCGCTCATTTTCGGGGGGGAAGGCAAATGTGGCGTGGAAATAAATTGTTTCCTTAAAACCGCATCACCGCTTGGCCCATCCGTCAACCCCAAACCTCTAGGACACGCGGAGGTCAGCCGCACAAGCGAAACACAAAAGCAAACAAACCCGTTCGAAAGTACCGAAAGTACGGTGGGATTGTGGGAGAGAAAAAAAAAGGGTTCGCACTTTATTGCAGCGGAAAATTCCAACCCAGCCCACCCGTAATGGGATTGGGCGTTCCGTTAGGTTAGGAGCAGTAAGGCGGGTCATACTTTTAATTTGCTCCAGCACCAAAACCGTCATCCCCGTCGTCCGAGCATGGGGGGGGGGTGGGCGCTTGGCTTGCGAAGAATCCTTATTTTGCGAACGGTGGAAAACAAAGGCGCGCTCCAAGGAAGCTTACTCTCGTTTTGCTCTCCGCTGAATGCCTGGATTAGAAATCATATTCATTTTAATGATTTTTACGCTCCTTCGGGCTGCTTTTAGCTGTGTTTTTTCTTCTTCTTCTTCTTCTTCTTCTTCGGGTGATTATGTGGCCCCTCGAAAACAAAACAAAAAATTAGACGATGCGGATGAATTATGGGCCGCTGATGTGGGGTTTTTGCAAAGAAAAAAAAAACCCGAGGGCTTATAGCGGGCGCTTGAGTGTGATGGAAATTAATGCGTCCATTTTGTTGGTGAACTTTTGAAGATTCTTCTTCCTTTTTGTGGAGCAGTAACAAAAAATACGATCATAATGCGGGTGTAAACGATTATTTTCAACGTTTTAACCACACGTACCCGGTTCATTTAATTACTCCTGCATATGTGCACTCTTTTTCTCGCGTTCAGTTGCGTTAAATTTGCATGAAAAAAATTAAAAAAAAAAACAAACACCTCAACAAGAGGCATACATGGAAAGCAAGCCAGCGTGAGCATCGCGAGGAAATCGTTCGGAATAAAAATTATGAAAATGTGATATTTATTCATTAACTTTTAGCGTTCGGTGTCAGCGGTAAGGCTTCCGTAATTTCCTTGCCTCATGATGTTCGCCGTTTTTTCCACCTTCCATTGCCGCATGAAAATTCCCACCTCCTTTTCTGCTCATCTTGCTACCCACCGCACGGCCATTTCATCCCACCGCCCTACCGCCGTAGTTAATTCCTGTCCATCTGCTTGCCGGAAAAGTGTACCAATGCTGAGGAGAGAGAAAAAAATTAATGTCTTCTTAAAACTGTTCAAACTTACGCGAACCGAATCGAACCACGGCTACATGGCTACTTTATGTTGTTTGGACACGGGCGGAAGTTTTTGCGTGAGGATTTTTCGTGTGATTTTTTTCTCTCTCCTTTTTTTTCATAAGCATATCTCATCGCTATCAGTAAGCAATACGGTCTTGTGGTGAACACCGGTAGAGGGGAAAAAATAACATTATCCCTTGTTGAAGGTAGGGCAAAAGATGCCCGTGCCAAGATGAACCGGCTCAACAGCGAGGAAAGGATATTTTTTAATGAATAAGATCAGAAATTTTTAATTGAACGCC
This sequence comes from Anopheles nili, assembly GCF_943737925.1. NCBI lineage: Eukaryota > Metazoa > Arthropoda > Insecta > Diptera > Culicidae > Anopheles > Anopheles nili. Next base: position 52,011,328 of record NC_071292.1, read on the forward strand.
CCCGCTTGGTGACACGCACTCGGATGAGGAAACAAACCATCCTCGGTCGAGCTCTGATTGATAGGGGTGGCCGAAGCCGGGATGGGTGGGATCTTAATTTTTCTTTCTGTGCTCACTTAAGCCGGGATTAATCTATTTCGTGAAGCACGTCCGCACGATGGTTTTTTGTTTTGGGTTGAGATTGGGTATTTTGTTTCTAGTGGTTTGCGAGGACAATGTTTCCCAACGAGGGCCCATTTAAATCGAACGATTTTTGTTCATTGTAAGGCGTTTTTTTCCTAACTTTGAAGAATATTTTTTCCTTCCGCTATCGCGCATAGCCATAACGTTTGGTCACGTTCTCAATTAAAAGAAAAAAAAAGGCCAAAGATGACATTAACCGGGGTTCGGATGCTGGATTAGTTGCTGTTCGAAGCCCAACGATCGTCCCCTGCACAGAAATACAAAGGCAGATGGCCTAAGACGGTCAATATTTATCATTGCACCAAGCGGGCGCGAGTTTGCTAATGAAACTGCATCTCTCGGTTAATTTAAATTATTATTTCGGAAGCGCAAATCTCAGCAACGTGAAAACAATGTTGAACGTGTACGCAGGAGTAGCTTCTGTCATTCCACACTATCGAGCGATTTGTTGCCATTTTTCGCGATGAGTGAAACGATTTGCGATAAATCTGAATGCCGCTTGCATTGAGATAACCGCTTTATCGATGGCATTGCGCCGCGGATGGCTTCAACGGTGTAACGTGGGTCGCGATAAGAGACTAGCGCCGTGAGCCGTGCCACGAAAACCCCGTTTAGCGGACACGCGCTGGACACTTGAGATGTCCGCGCTCTATCTGTCGCTGCTGATACGATCTGGAAATCAAAACGAAGCGTACCGACGATTGCTCAAGTGCATTCCTATCGCAGCTAGGAAGTGTGGGTAGCCGCGATGCCACCCCACGGGGATGCGGGAATCGATCGCACGCTCGCCAATTTTCTTTGATTTATTAAAACAACACTTGATCCGGTGTTTGCGGATCCATCGAGGTGCGATGTTTTTATGGTTTTATCGGTGCCATTTTCCGTCCGAGCTACACCGCGCGAGCAGCTGGGAGACAGCTTCTTGAGACTCCGAGCCTTTCGCAAGCGACCTTCATCGGTTAATTGGGCTCATTCTTTCGCTCAAATCCATCGTACGCTTTTCCGCTTTTGCAAACCGTTGCTATAAAGACGCACCGTATTGTGTAGAGTTCAAGGAATGGAATGTACGAGAAAAAAATCCTCTTAAAATGATGATGCTTGCCGGGCCGCGAGTGCGGGAGCATTTTCTTCACGGAATTAATTATTTGCGCTACTATTCAGGGCCGGCATCGCGAGCAAAACCGGAGCGCTTGAAGCTAGCCGATATGCCGATCGCTTCGGCTTATTATCCCCGTCTTATCACTGTTGAATGGTAGCGAGGTTCTACTGATTGTGGGGTTCGGTTTTGTCGCCAGCTCAAAAAGTAGCTTATTGTTCGGCGCGACGCCGTTTCGGTTCACCTCTCGAAGGATTTTCCACTCCGGGTACTTCGGGGATGGAGGCTGACGCAAAAAAAAAAACGTAAGAAAGCGAACGCGACAGTGGGAGGCATAAAATCATTTAAATTATTGATTCACAGTTCATAATGCGTAGGTATCATCGTTCCGTGGATGGGACCTACGCCAGCCAGGAGGGTGACCGAACAATTGTCGAAGCGGCCAAGGATCGTCCAAGGATCAACATGGTAATGAGCCGGCTTGGCATTGCCGTCGACGACGGATTCTAATCGAAGAAGCGGAAAAGCTGCACCGGGGTGGGGGTGCGTTCGCGAACACAAAGGAGCTTTCTCCCTTCGGGAAGATGTCCTGCTTCCGGCCGATTGCCACTGGCCGCCACCCGGTGGACGATGATGAATGCAAATGGCCACGTCAAGGAGAATGGGTCGGTTTGTTAAAATGGTTGTTAAAATTATGTAAACAATTTTAATCCTTCGCCGCTGGTGGATTTCGTGTCGCGGGAGCCTCGAACACAATACCGCTGGAAGATCAGCGAACAGGCGAGGAACGAACTTTTCGTCTTTTCTTAGAATAAAACACAAAAGCCGTTGCAACCATCCGGAGCGACAGGCGGGCTTTAGAGCCCATTAATAACGCGTCAAAGAGAAGTGATGTGATTTGTGAGTTCGTGCGGAAAGGACATCAAGCAAGAACGCGAGGACAGGATTAAACAATACGCATCGCGAAAGGAAACTGGTCGCAGGCACTAGATTAAGAGGAAAGTAAACGCCAGCTAGAAATATGCTAATGCTTCAAAATGCGAACGGTTGCATGATGGATGTGATTTGCTGGGTGAATTATCTTTCCCCACGGCCCGAACGGCCAGAGGCTCACCAGGACGGCTTCCCTGTGGCACACCGGCGTAAGTTAATTATGCGCTTCAATCAAATTTCCACTCACCCGGCGTTCGTGTCACTTCAAAGCGCCCACCAAAAAAGGGGTTAACTCAATTTAACCGGGCTAATGCGCTCCCGGCCGGTATCGCAACAGCGTCTTCGGGGTATTTTCCGCGGCCTACTTTGCCGGTGTGGGCTGGTGCTGTAATTCGATCACGGAAAGATCAATATGGTGGTTCGCACGGCGCGCACACGAAGGCGTGCGTCTTAGCGGGTTCGCAGAAAAAAAGAAAAGCGCGACGGTCCTGCGGAGGCGAAAGATGGCGTCATATTTTCAGCACCATCCGGCAATATGGTCCATCAATAATGCGCTCGCCGGAGCGTTCGGTGTGCCCTTGGGCGGATGCAGAAAACGGGGTGGCCTGCTTTGATTAGTCGTCCTTTTCCACGGATGCTTTTTAATCGCCTCAAAGGGAATCGCGAACGACTTCCGGGCGTTGTTCGTCGTGGCAGACTTCCGCCTGGGGGTGGACTTATTGCAACTTTGCTTAAGTTAAAACAATGACAGGGCTTTTTTTTTTGGTCTCCGCTGCGCGGGTTCGTATTTCAGACGCTTCAAAGGATGAATCGAAAGCACCTTAGCGTCATTAAAATGAAACCTCTTCTCGCGGAAGTGGAGCATTAGCGAAGCGAAGCAACGTAAAAAAAAACAACGCAAAGAAGTATCGGAACAAAGTGCATCCAGTTGAATTCTTTTTGCACTCACGACAGAAAAGGGCTTCCTTGTGCATCGCGATGTCACTGATTTTCAGGTCAACCTTTCTTCTCGCTTTCGAGCTGGTTGGCTGGCGGGTTTGTCATTGTCTATTTTTGTGCTGCTGCGTAAATTGCGTTTAATTCCTTCATTTATCTTACGGAATGGAGGGAATCGCAAGAAAGTTGACATAAAACGAAGTCCCACACAATGTTCGTTTGCAGGAGATGGAGAAGCAAAATGGTTTCGAGGAGAGAACAAGAAAAACTAGCAAACAATGCACCGAGTGTATTTTTGTGTAAGATGATATGGCATTAATTTTTGCTAGTTTGTTTCATCTCGGCACTGAAGGTTTCTGGGAAATTATCTTGTATTTCGTAACGTATTTTGGTTTCAATTAGATGCTCAGAGCAATAGCTTGATCCATTGAAAATAAGCTAACGAAATATATTATCAAACCAAAAGCAGCAGTACCCAAAACCGGAGCCTTTCACGCACTAATTGTCGCGAGTCGCGGCTTAAGTGAATTAAATATCGCGATCATTTTATGACCCACGCCGTCGTTGAAACGAAGGGGTTGCCGTTTGAACAGCGATTCTTAGCTCCCTCGAACGGGCGGCAAACGCATAAATGACCAAACTCATTTGCCGGTTAGCTGCGAATGGATTTAACTGGTCATCTTCCCGGTTCGTTGTGGTCGGGATCACTTCTTTCCGGATCACTTCTCATTCGATTATGCTACGCTGAAAAGGCCATCTCGCGGCGCTTGGTCGAGGAAAAACGAGAGTTTTTCTTTCGCGTGTCTGCCCTTAACCGCCCATTGGGCCAGCATTCGTTAGCCTAAGCTTACGCGAGGCTACACCGGAAGAAGACGTCGTTGCCACCGTTCGTGACGGAACGAAGGGACGGTATAATATCCTTTCGCGCTCAATTACAATCGCAAAAAGCGTGTAAGTCGCAATCGGCTAGCCGGTGGGAGTGATTTTCTTTTCTCGACTCGCTACAATTGGCCGCAACCCGTTGCGAGAAGCGGAAAGTCTCCATCCCCTGGTGTGGTGCGATTCCATTCCATAAATTGACTCGATGTCTCGGAGACGCGTGAAACGCTGCGTGGTTCCACAAAAGGACTTCCCGGACATCCTCGCAAAAGCAAACCGCGGAACCGTTCGATGAATGAAGGAGATAAATAAAATGGGATTAATTTATAATTAAATGATGATAATTTCCGCGTGCTCTCCGTGCTCGGCGTTGTTGTGGGTGGCGAAGTACTCAGTGGCCGGGCCAAGGATTTCTCTTTCCGAATAACAAGGGAGCTGGAAGATTCGATACGGGTCGGAATTGTTTTCCGCCCCGGCCTTTGTCGGGTGTCCTTCGCCGAGGCGAGGTCGAAAAAGGGGTTTAACCGAAATCCCACTCAACTAGTACCGGCCAGGGCCATTTGCAACGGGCCCGAAAGGACGACACCGAGCGGTACTGCATAATAGCCGGGCAGATGATTTCGACAGGAGCGCTTCCCATGGTAAGCTTAGGGGGTTATTAAGACGTAAGACGTTGGTTTTACGCGTTTCGGTAAGATGCGCAAGATGCCACGGGTTTTGAAGCGAGCGGCGTAGCAAAGCGAGGGAGGTTTTCTAAAGTTTTCTAAACTACTTTTAACACCTTCAGCTAGCAAGCGACTAAGCGACGATCTCACGGTGCAGGATGAAGTTGTTATCGTTTGCAAGTGTATTTGAAGCTCGCTTTACTTTCTCAGGTGGAAGTTGAAGCAATCGAGACGTCGAACGAAATATGATAACCATTCCGTTAACCGTCCGTTGTTTTCCATCGGTATGCCGGGGGTGGAATTTCAATTTCAGTCTTTCTCTTGCGCACGGTTAACTATCATCAAACGAAACGCGAGCTTTCAGTGGCGAAAGAAATCAGTGCAGAAACATTCCTAGTGCTCCACGCGGAAGATGTTTGCTTTACATCGTTGCCCGAGCGAAAAGAGCCAAACAAGCGGTTGCTCAAGCCCACCGCTAGTTCCGCTTCATCCCCGGTGCTGGTAGAATTTCGTCTGCTTTCCGTTCAATTAAATTTCGCTTAAAAACGCATTCCACCGCCTTATGCTAACCGAATCGAAAATGAGTAAATTTCTGTTCGAATCTTTCCCTCATCTCCCGGGGCGGCGAAGCAACCGCCGTACCGATAGCGTTTCGCGTTCGAATCGATGGTTCCGATGCTAATTCGATGGCGAACCCCGATACGATCCTTGTTCGTTTGCGATCCTTCCCGCCGCCGTGTAACCCGTTCTCCGGGGTTTCCCTTCGCTTTATGTTTTCCATCATCAACCGGCAGGGCTGGGTGCCCTATCTCGCAGCCATATTGCCATCGCCTCGAGCGCTTCCAAGCGCCCACCAACGCAGTCCCTGCGGCGTTCGAAACATTCGTCCTGCGGGTGGGTGAGCAAGGATCTCGCGGGAACGCATTAGTGACGTTATTTATGATGCCGGCTCGAACGCGAATCATCGAACGGGTGGGCTTCGCGCTGCTCGACTGGAACGCGAAAACACGCAAAGAAATGTGGCCCCAAAGCTTCTGCCCGTTGGGTGGAAAAGGTGGAAAAGCTGCAAAAAAATAATAAAGAAACGAAGAGGAAATAAAAGTGTTGTCGGCGTGGGACAACATTCCACAATCGATCTCATCTCGCACCGAAATTCTACCTCCCCCACCAAATGGAATTCGTTCCACCAGTTAAAACCAACTGGATCCGGCGTGAATATGCTAATAATAGACATAAACATAGCCACAACCGGGCCGAGCTCCTGCTGGGTCGTGTTTTGCGAATCCTCCCATTGATAATGTTGGCCTACCGGCAGCCGCTTCTGGATGTGCAAACACACACACACATCGAGGAAATGCAAGCGAGCTGTAACGGAACCCATAAAATAGAAAATTGTCCTCGCTAGGGGCACCGGGAGCCGGTTTGCGATTTTCCCCCATTAACCGCAAACAAACACATGGGAGCACTTCAAAATCACCTCTCTCTCTCTCTCTCTCGCTCTCGCTCTCGCTCTGCGTCTCGAGGTGGGAAAATCGGCCCCGTAGGTGTGGAAAAGCGTATAAAAGCGCCCCGGGTGCTTCTTGCAGGGGGGGGTTTCCCGATTCGCACGACCGGAAGTCGAGCCCTGGGAGCGCGCTTCTGGTTGCGGTTTCTGCTAAGAAGCTCAGAACAACGGTGCTACCCGCTCGGTGAAGAAACAGGCGATACAAATTCGGACGATATGTTTACAATTTATTCACCGCCCCCGCCCACTTAGCCGGTTTCGCCAGGACGCAACCCGCACCGAGCACAATCGGTTACGGTTCGTTTGTCGCATGCGTTGATGTCGAATGTGATTTGATTGCGGTTGATGAGCAAGTCGTGTGAACAAAAAAGCCGTCGTTTTAGCAACTAACAACCGTGCCACGTGGGGACGGCGCACTCGTGGGTGGGCGGATGGATGTGGAATTTATTTCGGGATGTATGCTGAGGGAAAACTCGGTTACTGGTGAAATTGTGGAAAGCGCCGTAGCGCCGGAAGAAGTCATGCGCCAGATGCGAAGTGGAGTGCGTAACTCTGCGAGTGGAGATATTTTGGAACACATGCTGAATGAATGCGCGGGAATGAGCTTCGCGAAACCGTGCCCAGGTATTCCCAGTTGCATCAGCGCGCCCAGTACGGAAATAAATTCCCAGTACAAGATAAAAGGCGGCTGCTTGCAGGTTTTATCTGAATTTTCCAGCAAACAATTTTCCGACAGCAAATACACTTTTGTTCCAGCGGAAACCATGGCAGGCAGCGCGCGGTTTGCATCATTAGAAATGGTAAACGCGGCGCCACAGCTTCAAAACGGGCGGAAACGATGAATGTCACAAAAGCGTGACTTGTGCCCGCGTTTGTTTACGCGGTTCTTATCTTCGTCGCGTGATTCCGCTTAAGCTACAGCATATTTTTTTTCGCTTTATGCTTCCTTTATGCTTTTCTTGCCGAAATCATCGCAAGCTTCCCTCTTGCGCAGTTGTGGCATTTATGTTCGCGGGACAGGCAAGAACTGAGTGGAACGAAAGCAGGACAACAAAAAAATATTCGAAAGAAATAAAGACGCCGGCGACATCGGAAAATCTCCCAATTATCTCACCGGTTGTCAGTCAGTACACTCCCGAAAAAAAAGACCTTTTTCAATCGGGTCGAGGACATGCCGGGAGGGACCATAAAATCGTTCCGATCAAATCGCGTGTCGGGCAAGCAAATGAAACGGACGGGCGCTGGAAAGGACGCTCTCTGCTATTTCCTTTTCGTAGGAAAAAAAAATACTTATCTTCTACGCGGCCTCCAAAGGAAAAAGGGCAGGATGGTGCGCAGCAGCCGGCATTAAAACATAAAAAGAAAGGAATTATTTCTGTACGCTCGATCGGTTTTCTTTAATTCAATATTTGCGTTTTTCGCGTGAGCGGAAAAGCACCGACGGAGGCTCGGTGGAGTTGCCGAAGAAAAACCATGCCTAAGCTGCGGTTTTTTGGAGCGCGGAAAATGAAGTGAAGTGAAAGAAAACCTTCGCGGCGCGCTATGACGTACGGTGTGATCATGGAGGGCGATTAGCAAAAAAAAATAAAAACGGTCGCTCCATTTCCGCTGCGGCTAGGTTTCGGGTGACATATTTAGAAATATTGATCGCTTGGAAGCGGACCAGGAAAAGGATGTGCATGTTTGGTCTCCGAAAAGGACATGAAATCAATTCAAGTTTCATTGAGTTTTCCATCGCATTTGCAACCCCTAAATTTGGCAGGATGCCGCTAGTTAGCCGTGAGTCTACCCAGGTTGGCCGGGAAACTGAACCCACCAAATAAGCCAGGGAAAATGCCATGGACGCCGTGAGTCGAGTGGTAAAAGAAAAAAAAGGTTCCTCTACTGCTGCCGTTCGTGTTGCATACCGTTCAGGCGTTTTACACCCGAAACCCATTTGCTGAGCAAACAATTACTCAACTCCAATAAACCCAAAAATTGTGCGCTAAAATTCCGCTTTTTATTTTGGAGTACACATCCGTTTCGGGAGCGCTTGCTTCCTGTGTGCTGCGGCCGTGAGGAAAATCCATTTATCCTTATTAATTAGTTTAGAAAATCTAGCTCTCTACACGCTCGTTTTGGGTTGCTCTCGAATGTCCGCACATATGCCGTTATCGGTGGCCAACGTATGGAGTGACAATTTTCCACAAAACCTCCGTACGCTCTGCAGTCACCTCATCATTCGGAGGTTGAAACGCTTCACCACACTGTTTGCCATTTTTTAGATCCGATGGTTCAAAACAAACCACGAGACGGCATGCCGTTTTCCATCCCGAAGCCCTGCAAAAGGGGCACAGTTTTTTCCCATAACAAGTGGTTGACTCTAGTCGTTCCCACCCCTAGCCACTCGAGTGCTCTGCATCCGAGGGTAAATGCGTGGCTGATTGATGCCGTCTATGCGGAAGGGATGAGGACATTCGCTTGATCCGTTCGCATACGAAAAACAGTCTAGGGGATGTGTGTACCCGAATCCCTGCGTGGTGCTTCCGTGCTTCATAAAAAGGGACGTAAAAAATGGAAACCTGCATTAGGGGTTCGATAGCTTGCGCTTGTTCCGTGTTCGATATTTTATTGATTCCAATTAGGGGCCATAAGGCTAATGATGTTTTTATCCCTAGAAAAGGAAATAACGCTCCCGTGGTGATAATAGAATTGATCCACTGGTTTCCACTGATTCGCATTGAGCTGGATCGGTTGTAACTGCTGTATGTTAAATGATCGCCATAAATTGTAGCCCCTGGGGTGCTTTCTGCAGTGTTAAAGGCTGATAGGTTATCTTCATTCAATAGCTTCCAATTCCAGCCCAAAGAAAAGATACACAGCTAAGGACAAAATACTGGTAAATCATCAAGTCGCTGTACATCCACAGAGCGGGGAAAGTAAATCCGTGTGACTGTCTGTAGAAGACGAAATTTAATTCTCCACTCCACTCAAGCCACCAACCAACCTCTAGCCGAACATCGCTACACATTACCTTACCATTTGCGTAGATCACTTACCTTTACACAGTGCACGAAATCGCACGTACGATAAGAAACACGCGGGGATCCGCGAGCCGCAAACGGCCGTCACAGTGACCGACCGGCACTCCTCTTGATTGATCTTGATTAAATTAGGTGCGCTGAATTCTCCACACTCAGCGTCGGCGTCGCGAGAAGGATGATCTCGCTGAACAACGCGCGCGCGCCTCGGATCGGATCAGTCGCTCATTCGCGATCCGATGGCTGACCGGTGCGAAAGGTAGAACGGTAGACTGGTCGCGGGCCTGCCACTGTTCGATTTCAACGCGCGCGTGATTCCAGGTGTGATTTCCCAGCGAACACGGATAGGTGAAGGTGAAGGACACCTTAAGTGTACCGTAAACAGTGAGTGGGCAAAATTTCGTTTATCTTACCGCGGGCGGTTTAGGACTTAAGGCGACGCAGTGGATGAAAACCTGTCGTATGATCCAGCAACGGTGAGCGACGTGACAAACAAACCTGCCAAAGGACTACCAGCTCCTCGAGGGTAGAGAGATCTCGAGTTTCAAGATCATCGTCCTCAGTAAAAAAAAAAAATGGCAGCAATTTACAGTAGCTAATCCACCCCGAACGGGGTCGATCCTCGGTGAGGGCTTTCTGGGGTGATTTACGGTGGACCACGGCGCGCGTTTCTGGCCGCGATACGGCCCGCGCGCCGGTGAATGCGAAGATAACGAACTCGCATTTATCAGATCAACCGCCGGTCAACTCGGCCGGACTGGCAGGGCCCGCCACAATGGAGATGTTTGCCGGATACAAAAGAACGATCGTCGTCGTCGTTGGCGCGATTGAGAACGCACGAGATTAGCGATCGCGCCTCAGCGGGTACGATCTAGAATGAACCCGGGGGCACAATTTTGGGGCCAGCGAATTAGGAGTGTTACACTCGCCTCAGAGCAACGGTGCAGATACCTTCTAGGGCCGCTGATTCTGGCTTGTCTTCGGACAGCTCCAAGACACTGCATCGTTCGCGACTTTTCGAGCCGCTCGCTCGCTCTTGCACTCGGTCTGGCTTATCACGACCCGACCATGTGCAGCATATATCATCTTAATCCACGGTGAGTCCGCGGTAGGGCTGTCCACAGCCGGCCTGTATGGGTTAATCTCTGTTCAAACGGCACCCTCGCCAGGGTCCGCTTCCTGGGGTAGGGCTTATCAGCCCATGCCCTGTGCGGAGATGCCCGGGTGGCTGCGTGTCCCGGGGATCTCTTTGCGCCCAGGCACGATCGCTTATCATCCATATATCAAGGCGGTGTTTGCTGGTTGGAACCGCAGACTCCGCCACTGTGACGCGATCGTCCACCTAATGCCTTGAGCCGTCGGTAAGCGAGGCTTCGCAAGTGGCCACTGGTCCATCCGAGGGTAGACAACAGTGGTCAGTGAGCCTGCTGCTCAACGGGTGAGACTTTTCAGAAAGTGAAAGCCCTTCGAGTGGACAAAACCTTCGCGCGGAGTCCGGTGGCTTGGCAGAAGTCTGCTGAAACTGTAGCTTGACGCAACACGCACCGCAAGGACTCTTTTGTTACCGCGGGCACGTACGGCGAGTGTCGAATCTGGATGTCGGTGCGTGCATCGTGGTTGCGTTATTTAGGTTGTGAATGTGATTTTTGTGAGGGCATTCTAATTATTGGTGTCAACAGCCGAGGCGATAGCGCGTGTGTGATGTGATTACGGCGCGTGCTGCATCGAACACCAGCTAGCGTTAGACCAAAACGCCGAACATCAGAAGTGATTCATAGTGCTTCAACGCAGTGCTGATTGGTGTGTCGCGATGGTTTCCGAGAAGGATCTGGGTGCTTGCGATGTCGGTCCACGCGATGGTGAGGAAGTCACAAACGGGAACGTGCCTGACGATGGGCACAGGACCGAAGCGGATGTGGATCGTGGTGAACGCGAGCAGGTGGTAGTGCGCGAAACCAAGGAGCGATATGTCGCGTACAACAACGGCAAGAAGGCGATCGAGTCGCCCGAGATGCAGAAGATGCTGCCCGAGGATCTGGAGGATATGTACCGAGACATGCCAATCACCAAGGATACGTCGTGTGGGCTGTGGATATTCAAGGGACCGCTTTTACAGAGGTAATACAGACTAGTGGAGGATCGTTGGTTTGAGATCGCTTAAAAGGGGATCAACTTCGAGTTAGGATGTTAGTTAGAGCTGGTTCAAGTGCTGCTGCTTACAAGTGATCTGTTATTTTTTTTTCACTCAACCACCTTTCAACGCAGATTCGCCAACAAGAAGGTGTACGTGTTCATGTACGGTGTGGTCGGGTGCATCTTTTCCGCCACCTACGCGTACTTTAACGGCACCATTACGACGCTGGAGAAACGGTACAAAATTCCGAGCAAAAACACGGGCATCATCTCGGTGGGTAACGACATCAGCGCCCTGCTGCTATCGGCTATCCTCAGCTACTACGCCGGTAAAGGCCACCGGCCGCGCTGGATCGCGGTCGGGCTGCTGATGATAACGATCTTCTGCTGGATGACGGCTCTACCGCATCTGCTGTACGGACCGGGTGAGGCCGCTCTGTCGCTGACCACCGAATACGGTGCCACGTACGATGCCAACCAAACGCTTGAGGTGCTGGAAGCTCAGAAGGCGAAAACGCTCTGCCGAACTAATGGTGAGTGTTGAGATAGGGACAAGGAACTGCAGCAGAAGGTACTAGAACCTTAACTCGAATTCTCGTTTCCAGCGACACGTGGCGCCGAGTGCGAGCGAGAAGAAGGCAATCTGGCACCACAGATCGTACTGTTCGTAGCGCAGTTCATCTCAGGCATCGGTAGTTCGCTTTACTACACGCTGGGCGTTTCCTACATGGACGATAACATCAAAAAGTCCAAAACGCCCGCCCTGGTGAGCGTCTCATACTTCTTGCGAATGCTCGGCCCAGCCATCGGGTATGCACTGGCGTCTTACTTCTTGAAGCTGTACATCTCACCTTCGATGACGCCCACCATCGGTACGGCCGATCCTCGCTGGCTGGGTGCCTGGTGGATGGGTTGGTTGATCCTTGGTGCCGTGCTGGCGTTCTTCGCCATCTTTATGGCCATGTTCCCGAAGCAACTACCCCGGGCAGCCGTACGTGCGCGAATCGCACAGGAAAAGCGCCGACTTGGGATGCAGCTGAGTGATGCATCGCGTCGCGAGGATGAACTGCCCGCCTCGTTCAAGGACATGCTGAAGACGTTCAAACGGCTGGTTCGCAACAAAATCCTGATGCTGAACAACATTGCGTCGGTGTTCTACTTCTTCGGGTACATGCCGTACTGGATCTTCACGCCGAAGTACATCGAGACGCAGTACAAGCAGTCGGCGTCCACCTCGAGCCTGGTCACGGGCACGGTGGCGCTAGTGTTCTCCGCTGTCGGTGTCCTGTTGTCGGGACTCGTCATCTCGAAGTACAAACCGCGCGCACGCTACATGGCCGCGTGGAACGTGATTGTCGGTGTGCTCTCGGTGATGGGCATGATCGCGTACGCCTTCCTGGGCTGTTCGGCTAGTGAGAACTCGGTCATCGTCAACATTTCCTCGCAGTACGTACATCTAGATGGCGTTGTTGTACGCCGAAAGGTGGAACTGTTATACATCTGGTTTTTTTTTTACTGCTCTCAACCCTTAGAACGGACACAACACCGACGTGCAATTCGGCCTGCCAGTGCGATTACGTCAAGTACTCGCCGATTTGTGGGGAAGACGGCAATACGTACATCTCCGCCTGCCACGCAGGCTGCCAGCGCCAGAACCAGTACGGTGACCTCAAGGTAAGCCGACATTGACACCAACCCCCGGAGATAGCGTGCCCTCTTATCTGCCGCGTGGCACTGGTGCGTGAGCGCGTTTATTATCATTTTTTTCACATTCCAGATCTACGGCGAGTGTTCGTGCATCACTTCAGTGGCGAATTATACCAGCCCGCTTTACCAACAGCTGCTCACTGGTGGCAATCGCCGTGCGGGACTCGCGGACGAGAAGATGGTCAGTAAAAGCACCATTGCCCTTTACACTCGCATGGTAATGGCGTTGTCTTTTGTTGCTCTTACAGCTTTCAGTCGGAGGATCCGCCATCGCTGGGCCGTGCCCGATGGACTGCTACAAGGAGTTCGTCACCTTCCTGGTTGTGATGTGCTTCCTGAAGTTCTCGGGCGCGACCGGGAGGGCAAGCAACTTCCTGGTGTCGGTGCGGTGTGTTGATGAGCGGGATAAGGCAGTGTCGATGGGCTTCGGTATGATGGTGCTGAGTCTGATGTCCTTCATACCGAGCCCGATTTTCTTTGGTCTCGTGCTGGACAAGACATGCCTTGTGTGGGGCAAAACGTGCACTGGCAAGGGTAATTGCTGGCTGTATGATGGTGAAACGCTCAGGTAACGTATCCCATCGTATGTATGCTAGATGTGCTTCTACAGTGTTGCTCGTTGCAGGTATTTGCTGAACTTTATTGCGGCAGCTTTCGTGCTGGTGGGGACCTTGTTCGATTGTGGCGTGTGGTATTATGTGAAGGATCTGAAGATCTTCGACGACGAGGTAAAAGACAAGGAGATTGCGTTGGCAGAAAAAGAAGAAGAAGCTGTAATGGATCGGCCGGCTTAGAGGATAAGAATGTCGAAGGATTAGCTTTAACTCGTGGATCAATTCTGCTTCACCGCTCGTCGGTGCGAAGCGAAGCGGAGTTGTAGTTGATACATTTTGTTACGCGCGTGTTAAGATTTTTCATAGTTGTTAAAAACTGGAAAAAATGTATAGAACATATGTGTTGATAATTTAAATAATTAGTTATTGCTTAAGAAAGCATACAAGTGCAGATCATGTTTTATTTGTTGAATGAGAAACAGGTGGCATAAAGGTACGTTGAGCGTAAGACGCACGCTGATAAATAACGACAGTTCACACTAATTAAAGCAATAAACCGCTATAAATCTTTGGGCTTGTTACACAACAATTTATTTAGCTTGAAAATATGTGCATCACCATCAAAATCCAGGACACCATCAGATGCAATTGCATGTGCATCATTATATCCGTATGGAGCGTCGCGCGCCATCTAGAGTAAACCTATGAAACTACAGTTGAAATATTGCGCCTAAGAAGTATGCAATAAGCATAGCGCCGTCTGTCGGAAAATTCCTACGGATTGTGAAAGTTTTCCCGGGAAATTTTTAAAAAATATCCTCTTTTTGATGGCAATTTTAATTCAGAATTGTAATCAACGAAAAATGGTCCATACTTTCCAAAATGGGGAATAGTAAAATGCTACTAAATTAGAACCATCTAAATTATCACCAATCAAAATGTCCTAACGCAATCAGGTGTTCTATTTTACATCTGTTTTACTAACTGAATCAGACTAAAATAACATTTATTGACGGTAGCTCGACCACTCGTCAGAAGCCAGTGCGTAGTAGCCGTACAGCAGGATAACACTGTTTGCACCGGCGTGCTGTTTACTGTTGCCTCTAAAACGTGCGCGCTTTTCACGCTCCGTGGAGCTAAAGATGCGCCCGACCAGGCAGCTGGTGTACGGGAAGGCCACTCAAACCTCCACCACGTTCATCCCAACGGCAGAGCGCCTTGCAAACGATGCTAGCACGGGTTAATCTGCGACCTATCAGGCGCAAGCGGCAATAAAAGGTGCTAAAGCTGCTGATAAGTTACCGCCAGCCGTCAGCCAGAGCATAGCTCGATCGGGCCGCAGTTGAAGCCACGACCTCGGCAAGACGGCACCATGAACGGCAGCCTGGCGAACGGATTGAACGAGACCCGAAAGGTGCCACCGCAGAAGATCGCCTTCGATCGCAGCGAGTCAGTCTACAGCGAACAAGATGTTCAGTGTGGCTTCTGGGTGTGCCGTGGCCCAATATGGCAACGATTGGCCAGCAAGAAGCTGTACGTACTTCTGTTCGGGCTGATGGGGTGCTTTCTCAACTCGACCACGTCGTACTTCTACGGCACGCTTACGACGGTCGAGAAGAGCATTCAAATCTCGTCCCGCACGGTTGGTATCATCACAGCCGGGTCAGATATGTCCTTCGTGCTGGCCTCACTGTTCCTTTCATACTACGCGTCAAATCGCCGGAAACCACTATGGATCGCAATGGGCATCGTCAGCATGGCACTATCGTGCTTCGTGAACGCACTGCCACACTTTCTGTTCTCGCCTGCACGTGATCAGCTCGAGCAGAGTGCAGGCAACTGGACGCAGTCGAAGAGCGCCGACAACCTGTGCCGAGAGGATCGACTGCCACCGGACTGTTCGCTGGATGTGGGCAACCTGCAACCACAGTTGTTGCTGTTCTTCGGCAGCTTTCTGTCCGGCATCGGAACGTCACTGTACTTCACGCTCGGGCTCACTTACCTGGATGATAACGTGCGCAAGGAGAAGGTACCATTTCTATCCAGCATTGCAGCGTTCGGTCGGCGAATGGGCCCGTTGGTGGGTTTCTCGTTGGCTTCCCTATGTCTGAAGTACTTCGTGTACGTCGGAGTGGATCCTGGATACGATCAGAGCGATCCTCGATGGGTTGGTGCCTGGTGGATGGGTTGGCTTGTGCTTGGCTCGACACTCATCATCATTGCGCCCTTTTTCGGTGAGTTGGGGCGATGGAAAATCCTCTCGTAATTTCACCACGTTTGAAAAATCAGCGAGATGACGCGACAGTTCTGGGGACTGGGCGCCCATCTGCTGCTGTTTGCGTTGCTGACCGCAGATAGCAAACCATGCCGAGCGCCCGTGCAATAAAGCATCACGCGAGATACGTTTTGCATCCATCGCAGCAACCGTTGAAGGCGGTGTCTTAGCAATTAACCGTGGTGTTGGGTTCTTTCCATTGCAGCAAGCTTCCCGAAAGTGCTGCCAAGGACAGCTGAGCGAATTTCACTGTCACGTCAGGCGAGTCGCACGAGTGAAGCCACCGCAGGCGTGGATCCTGAGGATGTTGATCCCGACAAGAAGGTATCCTTCAGTGACATGCTGGTCACACTGCGCCGGCTCGTCACGAATAAGGCGTACGTGTTTAACAACGCGGCCAGCATCTTCTACTTCTTCGGTTATATGCCGTTCTTCTTATTCCAAGCGAAGTACATCGAGATTCAGTACCGATTGACACCCTCACAAGCTAAGTAAGCCCGGGATACATTCTGCAGGAGCTAATAAGAGTTTAAAGAGACGGTTTCTCATCCCTTAGCATGATCACCGGGTCTGTTTCGCTGGTATTTTCCGCCTTGGGTGTCCTTATTGGGGGCATGGTCATACAGAAGCTGCGTGTAACCTCTCGGCAACTCGCCGGATGGAATATTGCCACAAGCATTCTGTCGGCGGTGGGCATCGTTGGGTATGCTTGGTTCGGATGCTCAGCTCTCAATAACGCCGATATTGTAGCCAAGTAAGTAGAGGTCTCGATCACGCGGAAATGACTCTACATTTTCTGACCTTCCAGTTCTCAGGATGTGTCATGCAGTTTGGGTTGTAACTGCGATTTTGTAAAATATGCACCAAT
Source organism: Anopheles nili (assembly GCF_943737925.1). Taxonomy (NCBI): domain Eukaryota; kingdom Metazoa; phylum Arthropoda; class Insecta; order Diptera; family Culicidae; genus Anopheles; species Anopheles nili. The sequence continues at coordinate 52,028,081 of NC_071292.1, forward strand.
TTGTGGTAGCGATGGCCAGACGTACCTCTCACCGTGTCACGCAGGATGTCGAGATGAAGATAGAAGTGGATCGTTGGTAGGTCACAGGAGATCAGCTGCAGTTGCATCTAAAGTGCATCGGCTCATGTTTGCATTCGCTTTTCCATGCAGCTTTACACAAACTGCTCCTGCATTCCGGGATATCAGAGCGGTGATGGTAACTACACATCCGGTTTCGGTTCTGCCGTCCCTGGAAGCTGCCCCGTCGACTGCTGGACACCGTTCTACTTCTTTCTCATAGTGATGTGCATCAACAAGTTCATCGGTGGTACCGAGTCGGCAGCCAACTTTCTCATCGGCTTGAGGTAACTCGATCGTACGAGTGGACCTCGTCCACTTGCTAATGATTTGTGTTCTTCTCAGGTGTGTTGAACCACGCGATAAAGCGATCTCGATGGGCTTCTCGATGGCGGTCAACACGTTGTTCTCATTTCTTCCGGCACCGATCATCTTCGGAGCGATCATCGATCGCACCTGTGTGCTGTGGGGCAGAACTTGCGCCAAACGTGGCAATTGCTGGTTGTACGATGGTGAAGCACTGCGCGTGTCCATGAACTACACGGCAGCCGTATTCGTGCTGATCGGTACGTGCTTTGATATGGGCACCTGGTACTACTCGAAGAACTTTAAAATATTCGATGACGTCCCGGAGGAAAACGCGACCGTTCCTGTTGAGAAGGAGCTGGAGACACTCGTCAGCAAAGGCGAGAAAAATCCCTCCCAGATCACTCGAACGGAATGATCATCCCACAGTGGGTTAACCTTGGTGCATCTCGAAGTGGGTCCGAAAGCGTGGGTCGTGTGCCATCAGTACCAGTTTCAGTGTGCGTGCTTATCTCCCGCAGGGTGGCTTATCACTTGCTTGCTAAGAAGTATGTACAAGACAAACTGACCCTTGGCTTTTGGTGGCAGCCCATCCGAGGGGAGAATGTGATTTACCATCTCGAAGGGAGAATAAAGATAAACCTGTTACAGTGAACCATGTATTCTGTTACTTCCGGTGGCGCCTTTGAGATAACAGTTCAAACGTACAGTAAAAAAGATGAAAGACAGACACGCGCATTTTGGAGTTCGATCAATCTCTATCATTTTTATTTTGTAATAATTATATTAGTACACACGAGTTGCATTCGAGTTGCCAGTTTCTCGCCTAGAAACGGTTTAAATATACAAAGAAACGAACAGAAACCCTTCCAAACATAAGTTCTACAAACGCCTCGGATTACGATGTCCTTTCGCGTTTGCGCGCCTTTCTCTTTTTCGCTCTCTCTCTCTATCTCTCTCTCTCTTTCTCTCTCTCTCTCTGTCGCAATTTATCGCCTCCACACCAAAACCGAAATCTATTCCATTGAGCACTTAAACACTAAAGTATCACAGATTTTGCGAAATTTGTTTCGATCGATCGTCGTCGTGTCTTCGTTTTTTTTTTATTCACTCGCGTGTAGTGTGAGTTGTGTTGCTTTTGTTTTTTTTTGTGTTGCTTTTTCTTCCTTTTTTATATCCTTGCTAAGAGATTCTTGCTTCGTCTAACGCTACTATACCGTACCTATTCGGTGTTCTTCTCCATCATATAAATAAAACCACGATCGGGCGCAGTCGAGCCCGTGTACGAAATGGTGCGAAGGGCGAAGGGATTGCTTGCCATTGTGTGTGACGAAGTCCTGCCAGCCGGGTGCTGGGACCTGCCGCAGGACCTCGTAAGTCTTTTTTTTCTGTAGCCCCCGAGAGCATGAGCAGAGAACGCCCTATGGCGAGACTGAAGCTGTAGAGCATGCTTACTGAACGCACAAACGTCTGCAAATGATCGTTGAAATATCAGACCAAATATCGAGCCTCTTTGAAAGGGATACTTTGGAGGCTTCGCAGTATTTACACGTTAAAAGAACGTGCCTCTTGATCCTCGTGGTTCTTGCTAGACATTCTCGCTAACACTCAGCTTTCAGGAAGGGCTATCGCAATTCCATGTACACTACTGCTCCCTACGCATATGCCTACGCTACTCGATCGCTACTTCGTACGGGTAAGTTCGATGTACACATGCACTTCTAAGCAGGAGGGCTTAAAACCGTGGAAAGTTCGTTTTTTTTTTCTTCTATTAAGCTTCGGCGTTGCATTCGTCTACTAGTCTAGAGTATAGAGGCTACCTTTCGTTCGTCGTTCGTTCGTGCGCGGTCCGCTACATTAACGCGGCCTGTTCGTTTTGTTTCTGTGCCTATTTAATTACAATTACGTCCACCCGTCCTGTGACGGGCACACGCACGTGTGTGTGTGTGTATGCATGGGGGTGTATTTCATCCCTTCATCTCGATGTCTGCTAACATTTTGCTACTGCTGAACTTACGACATAATGCTACTCACAACGGGCGGGGGATTGGGCTGATGCTGTCTCATCTCGCTAAACTCGCTATATGCTACGCTGTTATGTACTTGTCTCTGTAGTGCTGCTTTTGCTTTCTGTTTTAATGGTTTTTTTTTCTTTCGTTTGTCTCCTACTACTGTTTTATTTTGTTTGTGCATTGTCATAGGATTTCCTTCGCTTATCACAGACATTGTTGTTGTTGTTGTTGTTATTTTGCTTGTTAAAATGAGTCACTGCTCTAGGGATGGGAGGCTGATCCTGAAACGAAAAGGGGCGATCGTCAGTATCTACATCCTTCGAACGAATCACAGGGTCGTATGGTTCACCTCATCAAACGTTTCCATCGCCCTGGTACACGTCCAGCTCGTTATCCTTCGGGTTGGTCGAACATTGCTATTTGGGAGGGGAAATTGAAAACCATAAAACCAGGTGAGAAAATGAATAGCACACGCACGTGTGATCGTATCCTTACCGATTGCTTCGCTTCCCATCGCTTTAGCGCCGATTTGTACCGTTCAAACTCGTGGCACCAGTCGGAGTAAATCTTCTGATAATCGTTGCCTTTGCTGGGTGCCGTACACCTGCGTGATAAAAGAAGAAGTTTAGGCAAAGGTGCTACTCCAACACAGGGACAACATTGGCTTACCGATGAGCATCGACGACGAGACTGAAACTGCACAGAAGCGATCCACCGAGGTAACAATCGTACCGGCCACCATCAGCTTCGTTGATCGCGATCACCACCAGACCACCCTCGGACGTCTCGATGTGCTTGGTAACGGTGTACCGGACCTCATACCGGCCACGTTCCTTCGAGTGGTGATACCAGGTGACCGGTTGGTACTTCAGGATTTCCGGCACCCGCGCGAAACACCCAAGATGCACGCTCTGCCCAAACGTGACGATGATCTTCTTTCGCATCACGTTCGTGTCGCAAATGTCCGATGTTCGGTTGCCGACATCCTGTGGGTAGAGAGAGAGAACAAAGGTTTGGTTAGAGAAAAAAAAACACGGTCCCAAATGTACTGAAGTATGTGCGCCTATTTCCCAGCGGGGGCGATGGAAAACCATCAGCGTTCGGTTGGTTCGATTTCGACACATCGTTAGATTGCCCAATCGCGATTAAATTTGGTATCGCTTTTTAATGCGATTAAAACGCTAGATAATCAACACTCTACCCCTCTCTCTCTCTCTCGTTCCATTCCACAAACGCCACTTTACCGCTGGAAGGGTTAGCGGCCGTCCCTTTAAACCCCTTTCAATTAACGATACATTACGCCCGTCCCAAAGCCGACGTTGGGGTGATCATGGTTATGACCCAATTCTAAAAATCAATTTCAGCCCTACCGAAGGGCCCGTGCAGGACCAACCGGACTCTCCCAGGGGACGGATCCTGGCGGGGGTTTTCCGATTCGGGCTAATGCATCGCCAACCCCGTGAGGGAGTAATTATTCTAATCATTACACCTTCCGCACGCGCAACCAGCACCACCCGACCACCGGCAAGAGCGCCACATTTTTCCGCGTCCCAAAAGCGCAATAAAATTGAAATCGATACTAATAAATACGTGAGTGGGCCGCGGGAGATTTCGGCACCGGCGTCGGGTTCGATTGCGTGCTAATGGAATCGAGAGATGGCGATGAAAGGGCCGGCACCATTCGTTCGAAGCACCGAGTCGAGTTGAAAGCTTGACCAATCGCAATCGCGGCTCCAGGTTTAATTGCATCGTAGTGATTGAGTGGATACTAATTTATTGCCCGAATTGGCTGCGAGGAGTGTGCGAGGAAAAAAAAAGGACTAATGTGATGATGTGGCGCGTACCTGTAGAAATCCGAGCTGATAAGGTCGGCAGCTGGCACTGTCTCGATCCCAACCGCAGTACGGATCCTGCACGCATCGGTAGCAGCTGTCGTACCGGCGGTTGCACATGACCAGATCGATCTGCTTGACGCGTGAGTCCGTTCCGATGTACAACGATCGATAGCGTTGGCTGAGTCGCATCACCTGGATCGGTTCGTTGGGTGCCACGTCGAAGATGTCGAGCAGCTTCGCACGAGATTGGCCATCGTGAAAGTACTGCACCACCTTGTAGATGCGGCCCTCGTTCGTGGCCAAGTAGTACACCAGGTACTCCTGGTTCAGGATGTCGATGTTGATCCTGTTTTTGGGGATTTTGGAGCGCGTTAGGATAGGAAGGTTGCGCGGTCAACGGCATTACTCACTTGTCTACGACGAGCTTTGTGAGGATGAGATCACGCTTGTAGAACACTGGATTGCCGTAGTCGTGGCTTACCGCACGGTCCATCAATGGATGTGACCGGATGAAGTTGAGCACGGCATCGGGAAGTGTGGTTGTGTCGTCCACGCAGGTTCCGGGTCGTGGTTCGGGAATTTTCGAGCTCATTACCGGCAACCAGGCGGAGTTGGACGTGGCTTGTTCCTTGAATTTGCCTGCGGAAGGAAGTCAATCAAGCAACATTAGTTTCAGCAATCATTGATGGGCTTTAAAGACACATAATCAATTAAATTCTGTCAAAAATATCAAACATCTGATAGATTAAACATACAATCCGTGATGTACTAAATATATTTAGCATAACTTCGTAAAAGGTAGTTGCAAGACGTTAAAGGTAATAAAAAATATTGAAATACTAAACAATCTGGTTGGATAGTAAAAAATGAATGGGAATTACCGAAATGCGTAGGTTATTTCGTTCCTAATTCCAAAGAATATTTATTTCTATTACTATTACTATTCCGAAAAACAATTATTAGGGTAGCTCATTATCATTATCATTATCATTGGGATAGTTTAGGGTAGCTTAAAATGCAGTTGTTTTCGCTACATATGTATACAATTAAAAGTCTGTTTATAGTAAAAGAGCGCAATAAACAAGCATCCCAGAAAGAATGATTGATTGCCTTGATCTTGTATCAAATTGCAAAATAGTAATTAAACAGCTAGAGCAGACTTATTGATATGACGAACAAGAAGAACAATACACAGCAATAAAATCCTTGTGCGGTGGCAATATGACGAAACTTGTGGCACAAACAGTGAAGCTGTGCATTTTCGGTACAATTCATTGAGTCTTGCGTAAAAAGCACACGCGTAGTGCATTGCACTGAAGGCGTGCTGTGTTTAATTCCAGTGCGCAATTTGACAGGTGCGCCGTGTGTAGATGTTAGTGAGATCGTGCGCTCTATTGATGGAATCGGTGACTTATAACATTGCAGGACGCTTCAGTTGGATTAAGCACGCGCGATGGCAAGCATCGGACGGGATCGCTACGTCGGGCGTCGCATGAAATCGAAAGTACCGTTAGTTTGTGAGTTGGTGAACGCGTCGGTGTTCTGTTTCGCGTGCGAAAAGCATTATGTTTGGTCGAATATTCGGGTCGCGTGTGTTGTTAAAGTGATGTGAAATTGCCTTGCCGTGCAATAAGTGCTGTTTTGTTTTATGCTGGCATGTTTTATGTTAGCGCGAAGCTAATTTGTGATAGCGTGCCCGTTAGTGTGTACCCTTTTCATCAAACCACATGGTTAGGATGAAAGGGATTGTGAGTGCTCTGTGCTTGGTGCATCGTTTGAAGAATCATTATCAATCAAAGCGTGGTAAGTAAGCCCCTTCATGACACAAAATTGATCATACCCAAGCCAAGCCAAAGCCAAGCCAAAAATGGCGGTGAAACGCTACCGCTTGTAAGGTGTGTGATATCGGATTAACACGATGCGTGTAGCTATCTCTCTCTAGCCCACAGCAGCCACCGACAAACAAACGAGACCTTGTGGCATGATATCTTTATTTAGCTATTGTCATTGGTAAAGTATGTGATTTATCCTTAAAAATCAACTGATAAATTATGCGAAAGTAGATCGCTTCCCATTACTCGAAGTAAGTTCAGATCACTCTGTTCAATATGAGCGTGTAAAGGTAATTTAATGTTCTATGAATGAACGAGTCGATTCTGACGACTGCCGAGTCCGAACAACTGCCGTATCTAACGGTAATCGTACCGTTAGATACGGCTGTTGTATATTGTGTGTTAAAATGGTGATTTATTAGTGGTAAGTCTCAAATTCAAATTTATCTAGCTTGGATAGGCTTTCTATATGCATACCGAATATAGTCACTTACAGCTATGTTACTTTTTTTGATAAATATACACCAAAAGTAGCGCTTACCTGCGAAGGAGGAATGGATTTCCCCCAAACTGAAGCTGCAAACGGCCGAACCGACCAGCCCGTTCGTGCTGGTCGTAAACGTAGCGTAGAACTTGGTCTTGTCCGTTGGCATCTGATACACGTCCTGGATCTCGTTGAAGTAGAACGGAAACTCGCCCGAGATGCTGCAGTTGAGCCGCGCCTTCAGATAGGTGGCCCAGTTCTGGTTGAGGATGTTCTTGCCACCGGTGTCCTTCTTGCAGACGCGCGCCACCCTCGAGTAGACCGCCTTACCGCAGTTGATGTACTCAACCGCAATTTCGCGGAAAAAGAAGTACACGTACTCGCCGACGTCGAACGATCCGACAAAATTTGGTTCTGGAAGAAAGAAACGCCGTTGGTGGTTAAATTCTCATTAAAATGCCGGTCTTTCGGTTAACATTTGGGGAAAATAGGAGATGACGATGGCGATCAAAGCAACGCTGGAGCTTTATTAATCATGGTTAAGAGGAAAAAAAAAATAAATAGCAAAATTGTCACAATGATTGAGTTTTTCTTTCGCTTCTGGTTCGCGAGCGAAACCAAGCCTCATTACTCTGGAGAGCAAAGTGCACCCGGATGATCCGCCAATTCCCAAAGCAACTTTCCGCAGCTTTCCCTACGACCGGGCGAAGGTTGTAATGAAGCTAGAAGCTTTTCCGCACGCTCGTTGCATCCTTTTTCCATCCCAATCCGGATGCGATGATACTGCTAATGATGGGATTAACGAAACACGAGCACCAGTTTGCTGGTGGTCACTTGCGCATCAGCAGACGCTAAAACGACGCTTTACCAAAGATATCACCAGCCACTTTGGTGGGCTTAATAGAAAAGGGCTTACAACGAAACACGGTACAGTGATGTAACTAATCGTAGTGCCTAGAATCGTGTGCCATATTGTTAATCATAAGCTCTTCAAATCGGTATCCACTTTAGCGCCGGCGGGGAGTTAGGCCACACCTGCCACTCCCATGCCGGTGGGCAGGATAATGGACAGGAAACCCATAAGTCATCGCACAGCCCGGCGACCAAGACCGGTTCGGGCCGATGTTTGGTCAAGCGTTCATAAATCCCTAAGCGGGCCGCTGTGGGGCCGGATTAAGATCACCGTCTCGTAGCAACGCCCTGCACAAAGGACCTTTGCCGGGAAAACCGGCGGGTATCGGCCAATTAGGAGATTGTTTGCTTGTTTGCTTGCTGCCCTGAGCCACGCCGGTGTGCGTGCATATTTGTTTACCGACCCTCCTTCCGGGCGTTCCGACCGATGGCCGATTGCTTGCGGTTTTTCGATTGTTTCCGCACACTCGAAGGGTTTCGTGCTGCTCGAGAGGGCCATATTTCACGGGGAAAATCCACAACCATACGCTAAACATCCGCCGGTGGTGGATGGACATTTGCTACGCGAGTGCATCGCAGTGCATCGCAGTGCATCCCTCGCGGTGATCGCGGTTAAACTCGCGGCCGAACGCGAATCCAGTGAGGAAGAAAAGCTTCCCATTTCCCACGCGCCGCTCCTTTAGCAGTTAATTACCTTCAATGAGATAAACACGCGTTGGTTGCAGAACCGAGCCCGTTGGGAGGATTTTTGGCTCAACTTTGCCAAATGCGCTCCGTGTGTTTGTGTGTGTGGGTGAGTGCTTTGCGGTTAAATGCCACAGTCGGAAAAGCACCCACCCACCCACGCCATGCGGCCATTTGCATCTCGAGTGGTGGGCGAGTTTGAAGTTTCGCCAGCAAAAACGAGCGATTTTACAAGCCATCAGGCAACCGTGCCCTGCACCGGAACGGCAAATAAGCAGCGCTGTCACAATCCAGTGCGCAAATTGATAAATGACCGGTGGTGGTGGTTGGCGACTGCAACGGCCGGATGATGTTTGCGGTGCCGTATGTAAGCCGGGGTGGTCGGCTCCTTCTAAAACATTCCGTTACATTAGCCCGCGCTGCGAGGGAAAGCATGATGATTACGAGCGGGTGGGTGGGAAAATTAAGCGTAATAAATTATACTCACTATCCAGCCACTTGGAGTCGTACTTGAGCGTACGCTTGAAGTTGTACATCTTCTTGCCCGACGCCATCTCGTACAGATCCGCCCGGAATATGACGGTATCGGCTTTGGTGAACTCGGCGTTGGTTCCCGAATACTGGACGCACCGGGTGGGTGGCACCGGGTGGGGAGAAAAACATCGAAAAAAAGGAACAAATGCAATCGATTGTTCGCTCGGGAAAGGGATGTTCGATTTTGGGCGATGGTGTGATGATGATGAAAGCTTACCAGCGCAGGCAGATCACCGGGATTGCCCTCGTGCACGTAGATGGCGGTCGAGTTGTCGATCGGATCGTAGGGACACTTGGCCACACCGAGGCCCACACCGGGCACGTACTCCGAGCGCGGCAAGTGGGTCAGGTTTCGCTGTGTGGAGTAGAGAATGAAGCACCATTTTAAAGACCTGCATACGGCCAAATCGTTGTGCTGAGTCGCAAAAACCAAAAACCCGACAGACAGACTCGCTCGTCAGGCTTGAAGTTGATTCGTTCGCTGCACGTGTCTGCCTGCCTTTCGAAACAATAGCGCGGGAGTGACTTTATCAGCGAAGCGGGAAGCTCAAGAAGGCAAGTGTTCTTCTTCGAACTGGTCCGTTTCATGCCCGGTTTGTGTGTGTGTTTTTTTTTCGTTGCTCACAATTGTTTCTCTCTCGCTGGCGAGATTCGCATCGTGGCGTAATTTCCGTTCCTTGTCATCGCGATGATTATATTGTGGCATGTTTGAAGAAAACGGACGACGTTCGACTGGAGAACAAAGCGTGGGGGAAAAATGAAAAAAAAGAACAACACAAAATCCCTCCCCAAACGAAGGGACGCCTGAAAAAGCATGGCCTGCCACCAAGCGCAACTGTTTTCGTTCCGTAAGGTGGTGAAATTGTGCTTCTTCGTCGTCACCCAGAAAAGTCACCGGGCCCGCACTGGGTGCCGTTAGCGAGCTGTCGGTACACGGTTCCCTTATCTTGCGCTTTCGGCTTGAGTTATCACGTAATTGATTTCTGAACGGAACGCGTTGTTGGTCTGCTTTACGCCATCACTTTGCGTCGCATGTGGAAGGTCCGCGAGAAAGGCTCGGTTTGGTCGCACGGGAATAGCTCCACCGTGGGGATAGTTCGTCGTGGTTACGAAACTACTTGCGATCGAGGAGATGTTGGGAAATTTTGGTGGGAAAAGCCAAAAAAAAAGTGAGCCCTGCAAGACACACCCACACCCGTGGAAGAAAGCGTGGGAACCATTTTCGGTACCGAAGGCTAGCGATGCTGCGAGTGAAGGTGATGGCGCTGCTGACGATGAAATCAAGTGGAAAACTTCGTTCCGACAGAAATTGCCCGCGGTTTTTGGCGCATTTCGGCGCATTTACGGCGCGAGTTGAATGAAGCGCAACGGAGAGAGAGAGAGAGAGAGAGAGGTAGAGGAGCAAAATTTAAATATTTATTGCCTTCTTTCAAAAGCACAAAAATCGCACTTTTCGGGCTTGTTTACCGGTGGGAACTAGTTTTAGGAAGGTTGTCTTACTCGTTGGGATTTTCAATCAGTTTGAGCAGATTTGCTTTACATCAGGAGGATTGAGCACCTTCAAACCACAAGAGTATTGAGCACCAAGTTAGAAAGTACAAAGAGAGTTTTGTGTAACGGATTATAGCTGCTTTACTTTAGATAATCTTTGATGGCTTTAGGGCTTAAAGTAAAGAAACACCATGAGGATAATGAAACGTTTAAAGGAGCCAACGATAAATAATCACGTTCAGCATCGATACTTACAAATATGACAACATCCTTCGGGCTGTGCGCATTCGTACCGCAGATGTACAGTCTCGTCCCGTTGTCCGTCGGTTGAATCACTCGGATGTGGTTCTTACAGTCAAACATCTGCCGGGAAGAAACAGAAGAAGCATATAAGTGTTCGGTTTGCATACGGCGCTCGCTACGGGGAAACCGTCAGTTGTGAGAGAGGAAATGACCCTTTTTTTTTCACCGCCAATTACAACCACCATCGATAATTACATCGACGCTCGGTGGTTGCGCCCCGGAAAGCGGAAGTCATCGAAAGGAACCAGAAAAAAAAATGCACTCGTCCATGCCTTGCAATAATTTTCTCTTCCACGGAAAACAGTACGAATGTGGCAATTTGCTCCGTGCCGTATAATTTATCACCACCACAGACCCACGAGGCATTTTCCGGCCAAATGAGAGATGCATTTGAGTGTTGCAGCGAAGCGGCCGGCACAGTCGCAACGTTGAGTAAGCCAACCGGAAATATGCCGCCATTTTGTCTGAATGTCAAATCAATTTTCTCCAGCTCAAGCTCGAATGGGAAGCGAACTTTCGACGCACGCCAATGGGGCCTGTTCGGGAAAAACTATACCAAAAACACAGCCACCTTAACGCAGGGGTCTCATTAAAATCGACTCACTGCCAGCAATCATTGACCACATGACGTGTGTTTGCGTACAGGTGGCAATATCGACAACCCAATTCAGGTTATGCAGCAGCTTTCATACACCAGTAGGAATCGAAGCGGATTACTGGCTCTTTTTTTGTTTTGCTCTTTAGAAATTCGTCCTTCAAATGGCAACACGCATCCGGCGGGTCATGTTCGACAGCTTTGGAGCAATTAAAATGGTCGCAAGAAGCGGACACGTGCGTGTCGATGATTGGTTCGCGAGTGGCATTACAAACATACGGCACGGATTTACAACGGTAAATCCGTAGCAACACATCGCAAGCCAGCGCAACCCCTCGAAAGACGGCCACATCCGTCAAAAGGGCGGTGGCATTCTCGCGAGGAATGCGTTTCGGGAGGGCAAATTTGTATCGCAATTAAATTATCCGGTTGCCCATCCACCGCAAGCGTTCGCAAGCACATGCACTCGTCTGGCGCCGGTTGCGATCCACTTAAAGGCGCCGAGCAGCAACACTCCAGGGGGGAGGCCACTGCAAAAAAAAGGGCGCTTTCGTCCGATGGGACGACCCGTGCCTTTGAATCCTTTCATCGGTGGTCCCCCCCATAGGGGGAATGCATTAGAATGGGTCGTGGGGGGGTTTTTTTTTCTCTCTCCTACCCCCTGTCGCATTATTTCATCTTGGGGTCAAAAATGCAGCAAAAAGTAGCTCGTCGTTTCGGCACCACTCGCGGGGACGAAGCTCGCGACCCAACGGCTGATTGTCGAGGGCCAAATGCGCTCGCCGTTCACAAGAAAGTGGCTGAGCGTCGTCACGAAGCCGTGGCCAATTGGCTCGGCTGGAAAGATTAAGGAACCCGTAACGAAGTGGGTGGTTCGCTGGGCGCCTTATTCGTGCCACTCGGGCGCACCTTTTGCCGTTTGCGAGGAGGATCGTTTTGCCCTACGCGGGGCAGCGATAGCTCGGTTTCGGTTTAATTTCCATGTAATTTAATTTTAATATAATTACACTGCAAACGCATCCGCATCCCTTTGCCTTTGGGCCGAGATCGCAGCGAAAGCGAGACACAAAGAGAGACTCGGAGAGCAACGAACGCTTCTGGATGGATGAATGGGGCTTCTGGCTCTTGTTGCTGAAACCATGGCTCGAGCCTGTGGCGGGAAACTCTTCACCAACACCCGGCTGATGAATCCGCCAGGTCCTGGCTGGGGGTTAGAGCCGTTCGAGGGACTTCCCTTTCAAACCGAACAGAGCCGGCACCAGCACACATAAAGGCGGCATGAAAGGCGAGTCACAAAAATCAAGATGGCATGTCGCTTTTATGCGCGGCAAAGGAAAGCAGAAAGCAAACAAGCGCACCGCGGCCCTGCATGAACAGCGCGCCAAGATGCCGTCGAGATCAGCCAGGAACTCAGCTTGCTTGCCGGTCGCGTAACGCAAGTAACGGATTGCGCCCACCACCATATCGTTCTGGTAGCGATAATTGAAGACGTCAGCGAGCAAAAAGGAGATCTCCTGCATGGCATGGAGGGATGGCAGCCGAAACTGTGAACAGCAGCAGCAGCGGCAGCAGCAGCAGGAAGAAGAAAACAGTAAACAAGCGGCGGGGAATTCATCAAAAAACGTTTCCAAAAACATTAGCCCTTTGAAGCGCGAGTGCGCCGGTCGGGGGCTGCTCAAGATTAAGATTTTTGCTGCTGCATGACGGTGAACCGTGGTCCTTTGCGTCGTCTCGGCCCGTACGGTGGCCCGCGGGTTGTTTTAATTAAACTTTTAAACCGTTTTGGGTGATGCCGATCAGATACAGTCGAGTGGCATAAATGATAATGAAACGCCCACTTGCGGTGCCCCCGGGAGGCCTGAGTGTGTGTGTGTGTGTAGGGGGGCAACTTTTTTTTGTTCGTTCCACATTGCGCTCGTGAAGTGGTCGCTGTTTTGTTTCAATTACCGCTGATTTATATCGCACGATAAGACCACGCGCGCGCAGCATCGATTCGAGCGAAATAACAATGCGTAATCGAACGAACCCGGGGCGAACGATAAAAAGGTGATTTATGGCGCTCGTGACAACGCAGGGCGTAAAATAAACCCGTGGGCAGGAAAAATTGGGAATAAAATTTTGATTTCATCTCGTGCTTTAAATTTATTTCCGAATCGCCGAAACCTCGGTTCGCTTCGCCCGAAACGCAGAAGACGTTGGGTTCCCATCGACGTGCGCTTCGTCGTCGTCATCGTGGCCAATCGATGGCGAACGCGCGCTATATTTATCCACCCTCGCGCGATGCATTCGGTTTGGTGTTGGGTTTCTTTCGGTTTTTGTTTTTTATTTGACCAATCATAAATTTTACGACCAGCGACTGGCAATGCAGAGGAGGCAATGGATGAATTATGGAATGTGTGTGTTTGTGTTGTTTTTTTTCGCTTCCCTGAAGTAAAATGCGCTGTCGTTCGATCGCGAAGGGCCGCATCGATCGGCACCCGGCACGAACGGTAATGGATTATTGAATCCAATCCGCGCAGGTACGGTGGCAGGTAATGTAATCCTATTGCCGAATCCCGTGGTCCCGTTCGGAAGGGTTGCTCGATGGCTACATACCATCGTGAAAAACGGCCTTATTTGAAGCCCCACAGTCGACCTTTAGGAACATTGCAAAAAAAAGATCTCACTCCAACACTCGAAAGTTTTTGGGGTTAAAATAATTCCACGCAACCACGGATTACCACGCTGAGTGCGCGGTGTGGCGAGTGTTTCTTGGGCCATCATGAGCCGCGTTGTCCTGGGAAAACACAGCCACCCGAACGCGAGTGAAACACGTCTCAGTCGTCGTGTCTTAAAAGGGGTTCCACCGTTGAGCGATTGTGCTGTCGGACACCGGACACGTTCCCGGTGGGAAAAAGCAACCCACCCCACCGGGAAACCGGGAACCACTGAAAGCTATCCGTTGTCGGGCCGGTGCGTGTGGGAATTTCGTGCAATTCAACTCGTACTCGTTCAAGCAGGAAGGTTGGGTCGGCCATTCGATTTAATGGGCCCACCTTCCACCCAGCGCAGGGCGCCGTAATCGAACGAGGCCTCGGACTCCTGTACGACCGCAAATACGACGGCCCAGCAGCATGCAGCGCTGCCGGGCTATCAAGCATGAAACAGTTGCAACACTGTACGTGATGCATTTAAAATAAAACGTGAATAATTTCGGATTCTGTGTGCTTACTGTGTGTTCGAGGGAATCGAACGTGTGCTCGGCTTCTCGGTCGAGATGGCTCATTGCCAGCTGGGTGTGTGTGCACATGGCGCACAACCGTGCGGGGATGTGGTTGACCGTGTAAGGTGCTACAAATTTCCGCCACCAACCAATCGGCAACCGTCGTCGCCTGGTAGCAGCCGCAAAAGACCGATGTAACGATCAGCATACGTCATCGGGCGGCTTGGCACCGTCGTTGGATGGGGCAGAACGTTTTAGGAGCAATCGGGTTTTAAGGATGTTGCTGCCGGACATCTGCCACCGGGTGGCTCCGTTGCGCACGTGTGCACACGCAGATGGTATTAACATTTTTGACTACCTTTAATGCACACGTAGCTCGTGCCGGTGTAGCAGAACGAACACACCGCACTTAGCACACAGTGGGAAAATACGCAGGCACATTCCTCTGGCCGTTCGTAGAACGAAACGAAAGGCGATGAAATGTGGCACAAAAATTACGAGCATGGCGCGAGCTATAACACCTCACCAGCATAAACCTTTTGCTTATTTTGTGCATTTGACAATTCTAAAGTTTCATTCCGGGTCATCAAAGTTTACGAGAGGAAGCAAATGTCACTGCGCCGCAAAGGTATCTCGCGAAAATGCCCGAAAACGTGAGCCATCCTGCTGTCCCATCGCACCATGGTTGCGGTTGGCTAACGATAAATGCTTCCAATAGCCGACGCTAGGGACGCGACCATCGCGGTCTTCATTGACGTTTTGATGCCGATACAAAATGCAAAACACATTAAGCAACGGCGGTGAAGCACGCGAGATGGCTTCATCCAGCTTCATCAGCGGTCAGCCGATCAACGTCAGCAGGTTGATCCGGGGAGGGTTTAAATATTGTCATAAACAGCCCCCGTTCTGCGAAAGGTTGAAGGGAGCGCTTTTTTGTACACGCTACCAGGCGTCTCCATCGGAGGCAGTATGCACAGTGCAGTTGCTTCGTGTTGATCGGGAGCGTGCAAAAATTCGATTGAACGTGCTTCATCGATCGCCACGTTCGGGTCTACCGGTGCTACAGGTTTAACGCTGCTGGTAGCAAATTGTCGCCCGTCGAAACGTGATGCAATTTGACGGTTGAAAAATGCATTTTCGTCGCACGCATGCATGGCCTTCAGATGAAGCACACAAGGGCGGAATAAATAGGGCAAAGGATGTATTTAATGTATTTAAAAAAATGCTAAAAGTGTGAACTTACCTCACTTTTTCCACGAGAGACACAGTTTCGGATGTCAGCACCGGTTGGATCAAGCAGCATGGAGTCTTTCTGCAAGGAGAAAAATAGATACACGAATTATACTCTTGATTGAGCTCAGATCAGCAATAAATATCGCATACAGCCGCATTTGTAACAAATGTCCAGAGTTATTGTACTTGTCTCATGTGATACATTCATTTATAATATCAAATTAAATTTCCTCCAGCACATCACCTTTAATCTCGTACATTCACGGACAAAAGGCACACATTTGCCGTAAGAACGCTTCTCTTGCTATCTTGTAACCGATGTCGTTTTTTTCTGCTTTAACCAGTGCAGCCCTTCTCGGCATTGATTTTATTTAGCGAACTGATTTGATAGCACCACCGAGCCGAAGCGTCCACTTTACTACCGAACGGCACAATCCGATTACGATTCCGAAAAGCCCCACAAAATCTGATTTGAAATAAGCGGAATCCCAGTAACGGCTTTTTCTCATTGTGGTAATGGGTTGTATTTACGGACTTCCGCGATACGAAGCACCCCCTTTATAAGCTCTAATTGATCCCCTTGCTGTACGAGCGTTGGACGACGCGTTTCCAGCCACCTGCCGTTGGTGGCTAATTTTGTAGAAAAGAAAAATGTGCCACCATCCTAAGGGAAAACGAGTGCCCACTCAAAAGCTCAGGAAACCCCACCGAACAAAGGTTCCCCTGGTGAGGGGAAACAATGTGTCCAACGGGGGGTTTGAGGGAGCGGTATTTCGATTTTCTAATGACACAATTAGCCTCCCACGTTTGGCTTCTTGCTTGACCCACCCATCGCTGGATGGTTGACGTTTTTCGCGACCAGGGAATTGTTGCTTTGATTTTTGGCTTTTCGCCACGCCACGGTGTCGACGACCGCGTTTTGCGAGCTGGCAGCCGACCGTCGAGCTTTCGCAAGGTCAAAATAATATTCCCGCCCGCTCCTGGGGGGGAGGATTATCGTGGCAAATGGAAAATTAAGTCTTTGTTTTAAGAGCACCAGGTCGGTGTTTGTTTGCATTTCGTCCAGTGCAAACCCAACCCAGTGGGAGGATGCTGCCAAATATTTTCGAAGGGTGGCCAACCGCCAACAACGCGACCCCGGTGGAACGGGGGCTTATTGTGGGAAATTGAAATAATTAAATTCAAATCTCTATTGCTTAGAGTCGTGCAGCCACGACGGGCTTGCACGGAGTGGTCTGTACCGGCCAAATCATGGGTACGGGGTTTTTATAACTCCCACCCGAGGGGCCGTTGGAGATCGGAACAGACCATCTCGAGACCAATCTGCTTCCTCCCTCGGCACGTTCAAAAAATGGTGTCGGTTCTCTCTCTCTCTCTACCTCTCGTGTTACGGTTTCATGCTCGCGCTGTTTGTTGATGTGTGCGCCGATGTCGCAGCCTGCTACGTGAGCTTCTGATAGGGAAAAAAGGTCGCAAATTCCGCAAAGAAAACCACGTGAGGCGATGGACTCGTATGAGAAAGGAAAAAAGGGCGGACTACTAGATTAAATAATACAAACGCAAAACTGTCTCGCGTCTAGTCATACATTTTTGATTGGTTGAAACAAAGTTTTTCCCTGCGCTTTTCTTCGGCCACCCGGGCTTGTTTGCGAACGCGAGCACCACGTGGAGCAAACACGTGCGCCAACTTTTTCGATGTTGCTTTGAAGTGTGGCTAGGAAATGAATTGTTTGTTTGCAGACCTCAGACAGCTCCTGGCTAGTGCGTATGGACGATGAGAACACCATCGGATTAAGTTGTGTTACTCGTCGTCACGCAGCTTGCGAGAGTGGGGGAGCGAGTCGATTGATTTTCGATTAGGAAAGCGTGGAAAACCTCCGTTTGCTGGTTGGCTCGAGGGAGGCGATTCAGTTTGTTATCGATTTACGCATATGAAAGTTTTGTTTATTGATTGCACGTCTTTCTTCAGGTCGTTACGATAACAAGCGGTTAGTTTTGTGCTGTTTGAAGGAAGATTATTTATTTTTTGTTGCTGCCCCCAGGAAACACAATTACTGGAACAACTTTTTCTTTTATTCACATAGTTCAAACACCATCCAATAGATAGGCATTAAAAACGCTGCCACTTGCGTACAAAACGGTATGCCATAAAATAATGAGTGACCCATTCGCGACTAGCAAAAAAATCCATTAGTTATAAAAACAATTTATCCACTTAAAGCGGATTATGTTTCATGGGTTTCCTTCTCGTTCTTCTTCATTGTTCCCTCCTAGAAGCAGCAGTCGTTCGGTCCGGTATTCTGACGCTTAACGTGACCTAGGAAAATGAGATCCGGCTTCCATGAGGTCCCTGCTTTATGCTCGAACCCGTTCAGACGGACACAATCCGTGGGTGGGAAAGTTCGGATAAGATACCGACTGACGCAGGTTTTTTTGTTCATTCTCTTTCAATCCGATGGCCGGGATGAACGGGATGCTTTTATACAAATTCGAGAGAATGCGAGGAGCGCGCTATGGCTGGGTGCTGCTTTCAGCATCAAGCTGGTGCTTCGATCCGGCCCGAATCAAAAGCAGGTCAAAGCTTTAGCGCAACACACCCAACACAGGTTCAGTGGAAAATGGCAATTTCAAGCATGTCTTGATACCTCGTTCTTTCATCATCTCACGAATGTCACCTGTAAAACAGAATAGCTTTTGAAAGCCAAACGAAAAAACGAGACGCCTGTACTTCTGTAACGACGTTGGAGATGGCGAAGGCAAAACACTCCAATAAGCAGCGACAAAGCCCGGCATGGTCAGGTCGGTCCGGTATCGACGGAGACGTTGATAAGATTTCATAACGATTTTATTGGATTATAGAGAATTATAGTTCGTATCGAGGCGGCATCTGAACCCGGTGGCAATATCGGTGAAAAGTGTCAAGCCACATGCGCCCAAGGACGCGTTCAGCGAACCGGCGGTGGGAAAATCGAAAAGCCGAAGCATCCAGCAGCCGGCTTCTTTCGGTCAGCTGGCAATAAGACGAGCTGACCGGTAGCATAAGAGGAATTAAAAATTGATCAGTTTTACCGATATTTTCCAGGCAAGGCACTGCAACAAAAAAGCACCATCTTTTTCAGCCCGTCTTCGATGCAGGCAGGACGAATGAAAGCCGTAAAGAGAGATGGGTGAAGAGAGAAAGCGAGAGCCCGTTCTGCCCTACAACCGGTGGATTATATAACTAATGAAACCGCCATTTGCCGAGATACGCCTTCACCGATCGATCTCGTTCCACGTTCAAAGCGACGACGAATGGTTGGCATTTTCCACTCTTGGTCGCGTTTCTGTTCGCTAAGACGGCGCAACGAATTGTCAAAGATTAAATTACTTGAAAATCTGCCACCAAAGATTGTTGGGTGTGGAGCCAGCGCAGAGTCCTTCCGCCATCCGTTGTCACTCCTCTCTCCACTAAGCCTGGGCTGATGTTTTAGGGGATTTTATTGGGGACACTTTGCTTTTTCTGTTATTTGCTTTCCTTCCATTCCAAAAAGCAAAACGATTGATGGGTGGTGACTGTGGAGAGGATTTATTGGATAAGTGATTAATGGTTTTCCACCGAATGATGGGATGGATAGGTTTAATTTCATTACACATTTCTTTCGCCCGCCCCCGTGAAGTCGATGCGTAATCGAAGGTAATTTGAGCGTGGCAGTGCAGAAAATACACTTCATTAGTCCGTAATGAAAAGCGAGCGGAGGCAGCAAAAGACCGATGGAAAGCTTCAGCTTAATCCGCGAACGAAGCGTCGAGTTAGAAATCAATATTTTGAGTGAGTGTAATTGAAAAATTAAGCACGATGTTTGTGAGTTGTACACTTCGAATCGGATTTTGCCATTTTCCATCACTTTCAATTACGGTGAGCCTCTTTTGGTTGCACGAGCCGAACGGTTTTCTCTCATGTGAAGGAGTTTTCAGCTCACGATGGCTCATTTGTTTTCCACACGCACTCATCTTCTTTCGCTTCGGCAGTCATCAGATTATTTCAATTATACCACCCAAACGCGCACACAAACGCACGCATTCGGTTGCCAAGAAAACTCACACGTGGCTTCCATTCGCCAGCCCCGCGTAGCTCATCAAACCGAGTGCTAAAGGCTCCGGGATGTAACACACACACGCTACGGGGCAACCGCACAAAGTTGGCTTTATTTAATTTGATTTAATTAGTCCCACTTTCGGTGAAACTTTATTTCGAATTATCGAGGAAAAGGGCATACGATGGTACCGCTTGGTTTTGTCGGTGGCTCTCTCGCGTCCCCCTTTACGACTCGAATAATATTCAATCGCAACCGAGCCAACTGCTGAGCAGCGGGACGATTGGAAAACCCCTTTTCCAGCGCGGTACCTGGAAAAGCGAATGGCTTAACGAGCACCTCGTGTCGATGCGGCGGTTTGCATTGATATGTTTTCATAGACCAGAATGCCGTTGTTTTTTATGCGCCCCTTGGCGTGGTCTCGAATCGGTGTGGAAATTCGCTTCCATTTGCAAATGCCACTGCTCGCCATGCTTGGCCGGTGGTGGGAGTAAAGAAAATGTGTTCGCAAGAAAACCCGGCTTCCAATCCAAAACACCGGCACCCGATAAGCCCTTTTGCAAAACGGGCTCGGGCACGTGTACGTTCCGGCGGATGCGAGCGGCAGTTTCGATAACAATGAAAGGAATAAAACATACCTAACGGGGTTCCCTCGTCAGTAGGTGGGTGGCGAAAAGGGCTGCCTCCCTTAGCCATGAGCTAGATTGGCCGGCGGAGCTCCGAGCTGAGCCCCGGGTGAGGAGGAAATTAATCCAATTTCGCTTTTAATTGCATTGCACACTATTTTGCTCGGTGCCCCACGAAAGTCGAAGTCGGAATGAATATGAAAGTTATTCTCAAGGTGGTTTATTTAATTTGCCTCGGAACCGGAACAGGCGAACGTCTCGTGGAGTGGCCACGTTTCCGAAGCATCCCTTCGCATTCGATCGCAGCTTCCTATCAGTGTAAACAGGGGGAGTTTCGCTAACGGAATTTTAATTCTTTTGCATCGAACCGCTACAGCATCACGGATTATTTCGCCTCTTGTTGCCGCTGACCGGAAGCCGTTTCGGGTGTTCGCTATGCTCGGAACGAGCTGCGGGAAAATTGGGGTTGGTATTTTGAGTGTGTTATTTTTTTCTTTTTTTCTCTCTCTCCTTTCACTCTACTACGGCCCAGCGGGAGCCCATTTTCACCCGAGCGATCATGCACAATGGCAAAATATTTCCATCCGAAACCACAGAACAACAAAACCCCTGCCCCGAACTTTGTTTTCGCTGCCGTGGCCATCGCTGTTTGTAAAATGCCAATTTACAATCCCCGAGCCCTCTCATCCTTATTCGGGGCTGTGGAATGCAAACGCGTCGTGTTTGATGAAAGCAGCCGTCTATCGCCATGACAACGGGAGGTCTGAGTGTCCGCCTGCTGGGGGATGATTTTCTTCCGTACGATTTGTGCCAAAATGCATCTTACCGCATGCGGCGCGGGTGTGGCCATTTCGTGGGACGGACAGCAGCCGAAAACACGCCTAACCACCGATTCCCATTAGCAGGACCGTCAATCATGCGCACGGTACCGATTGCGAGCCTCGGTCCCGATGACACACGCTCTATTGCTGCTTTCAAAACACGCTGAAACCGCAACATTTGATCGGTTTTGGTTTCGGGGCAGATATCGCTCATCATATTTCGGGTGAAATGCATTTGAAATCCCACTCATGTCGGCGGTACCGGTAGAGAATGCGTTTTGCGTTCCCAAATGAGTCTCTAAATTGACAACCGGTGACGCGTGCTGGAGGCTTTAACGCGCGGTCGAAAAAAAGAGATTTCTGTGCGTGAATTAATTTGCCTTTGAATTTGCCATTTAAACGCTGGTAGATTTCATCGACATTGAATCATTTGAAAATGCAATTAAATCCTCCCGTTTATCGACAACTAGCCACTGTTTCCCGTTTTTTTTTTCGCGAAACAAACGAACCGGGGCGTGCAGAAGTTCACCGACACCTCTCGAAATGAAATATTTCGATGCAATTGTTCTAATCGAGCGATATATTTCATTTACGAGCCTGGCATTCGCGAATGAATTTAATTTATTCCATCGACATTATGTGTCTTTTCGCGCCCGGCAGCCTCCCCTCCCACTCCCCCTTTCCCTCTCCCCCACCACCCCATGGGTCACACACATTAACCGGATCCCGCGCGGTTAACCATTTAGGATGTGTAAAAATGTGGCTTCGGAAACCGCGCCCGTACTCATTTGGATTGGGCCGTGGCGCACAGCGCGCATTAGTGGTGGCGCAAAGGCCCCGGTGTCGCGTGAAAGTAGCCGCGACCATTATGGTGGTGTGGATGGGGGTGGTCTTTTTACCGCGTGAAAATTATCACGCAAACGCGTACGCATGCATACGGAACGCATACGCATGTCAGCAACAAAAAGGATGCCGCGGTGATGCATAGCTTGGTTTCTCCCCAACCCCCCACACACACCCACACTCACACACGGGGTTATGTTTATGCCACGGCGCCACACCAGACGGCGTGCCAAAACCGTTACCGGCGGTAATGGTATGCAGCGTTGCGAATAGCACTCGCATAGAAATAGTTTGGCCGGTGGAGCGGAAAATGGGAAAAATATTTAATTTCTCAAAATTAAATTAAATCCCACTCATCGAAAGAGGGGCATGATTGTGAGGCGCCTGTTTCGCTTCTTTTTTCTTCTGCCCCCAGCGATGGAAGCCCGAGCCAGGAAGCGGTGCTTAGTCAGCATATAAAAGGTGGTGGTTTCCTGCTCGCGAGGGGGTTAAGCCGCGGTAAGAGGCTTTGGGGCAATTTATATTTTCATAAAATTTTATTTCATTACTTTTGTTATTTATGACGCGTCAGGGGCGTCGAGTGGGCGCCATCTACCGGTGGTGGTTGAAAACGGCGCCAGAAGTGGAGGCGTTTTTTTTTGTGTAAATTCAGCTGTTTCTAATTGATATCGGCATCGGCTGAGCGGTGGATCGGATCGGCTTTGATTAGGTTTTTTTTCCTCTTTCACGGGGCCCCGTCTGGTCGGCAGCGCGATGCAAAAGGGCCGCTAATGACCGGCGCGCTTAGTGCTGAATCGCGCGGACAATAGCGTGAATATGATGCACTTCAATAGTTGTATTTTGAAGCTGATTCCCGTGAACCTCTAGTGCGGTATGCTGTTTCTATGAAAAAGAGGCACCATTCTACGTTCCGCAAAGTTAATTGAACGGTAAAATTATGGGCTAGTTTGAGCGATTTTCATTACCCAACCAGTGGGTCGTGAGATGCGTTTCGTTCTGTGTGCAGATTGCGTAAATTTTCATCCGCGCTAATAGTGATTTCTTTCGTGTGCTGTCTTTTTCTCCTCGCTCTGCAAATTTCCTGCCTTTTTCTCGCTTTATTTTTTGGTTCTGTGGTCCGCCGTTCGGGCACGTTTTTGAAAATTTATTTATTATTAAATGATGAAAAACGATTTTCAGCGCAATAAATTCCAGCTAATCGCTCGCGGCGCAACCGAACAGCAACCAGTGCAGAGCAAGCCAGCTCGCGCAAATGCCCTCGTAATCCATCATTTGCTGGTCAGTGCACGCACCGTTACGCCCCGGCCGTATTACCGGCCATTATCATTGGCCACTTTTTCGGCCATTTCGGACGCCAGCATTAAGCGACAAATCCGTCACGAAGAGAGCATAAAAAGCCGGTGCGCCGCAGGGGCCTAATGCCGCCCCCGGAGGGTGGTAAAAGATGGATACGCCAAATTCTCGGTGAGGAAATTTTTCGCCACCCACCGAAAAGAGTCGGATACACACACACAAACACGGTTTGCGGCTCGTTTGGTGGGGAGGTTTCCGGCGTTAGGGCTTCATCATAGTCAACGTTTGGGACCTTTCACTCGAGTAGGTTGATGAAAAAAAGGCCACAGAAAGCCTTTTTTGGGGTATCGGGAGGTGCACAGTTTTTTTCTGCAGCTCTTATAGCTGGTTCAGTGTGTTTCGAGGGGAAGCCAAACAGCGCAGCTACAAATCATTCGACCGGAAATCGAATGTCAGTCCGGCGTCGTCTATCCTATCTGGGAACGATCAGACCCGCCGGGATGACAGTTTGTTTACCCAAAATCTGCGTCCCGGTGGCCCGGGTTTGGGTCCAGTCAGCTCTCGCCCTCATTGACATGCGATAGGCTCCGCCGCTCATAAATGTTAATCGTTCACATATCATTTATGGCTTATCTACTGTCGTCGTCCCCTCGTTTAACTGATCCACCCCTGGGTTCGGTGTCGATGTTTATGGGACGCCGAGTGCCCTGAGGCATCCCTAGGTCGATGGTCTGCTTGCCAGCGCAGAAAAGACCAACGAAGCAAACAGCAAAGCGTCAGATTCGGGCAAATCCGAGCCTCCGAAGACCGGTCATCCCGGGACGGGGCAGCTGAAAATGGCTACGCTAGGAACTGGCCCGCAGCTTAACCCTCAGCTGACCGATGCAAGCGTGCCGTGAAAATCAACCCAAGCTTCTCGTGTTGCAGGGCAGGGTCTTTTAGTTTGCGTATTTTACGGCATTCGACAAACGAAGGCCCTTTTGCGTCATCGTAGCTCCATCGAGGAGCTTTGATTTCCGGTTCGCCGACGAGACGGGGGGTTTTTTTTATTATTTTTTTTTCTCAAACCATTTCATTTCCTCTTCACGAATGATGTTTTTTCCCGCCCAATCGTCAGCTGATTCAAATCGCTTCATTGCGATACTTTGTGGCAAATTTTTGCTGACTGCAACTATGTCATGTGGAGCTTTAACGAGAGACATGAAACCGACGTACGGCATCGATTTTAAGTGCCTCATCTTCCACCATCAAATTAAATTCAAAATATGTCACCGACTGCGACTGAATTGCAAGTTAATATCGTTTAATCCCGCGAACGAGCTCACGCTCCCATTGACCCACTTGGCATGGCACGTGTTGTATGGTGCGTCGATAAACGGCTCCCGGGAATGCAGCGAGAAGCGCCAAGATACGATCAAAATCGATTTCCCCGTGCCATAGCCGTACCGAGTGCGATCGATTAGCAGTAAAATTAAATTCTCCACCCAAATGACACCGACCGAAATGCAACAAATACCTCTCGACGCTCGGGCGGGCGCCCCCTTTCGGCCGATAACGATTCCGCAGATGATCTCTCGCCAGGAATGGCCACATTTGATGGCACTCCTAATGGTGCGGCACTTCCGCCGGCCATGAATAACGGCGCGGCTCGGTCGAGATATCACCGACGGAACGTCAAAAGGTGACGCGCTGATCCTTGGCGGCGATATCCGTAAAGCATCTTGTACACGATACGGCTCGGAAGGTAGTACCCGTGCGATGATATGACCCGGGGCCATTAAGCCAACGATGGAATAGGGCCCTATCCTGGACCGTGTCGTAACCTCGACGTCCTTCGAGCCGCAGCGCCGTGACGTGAGACGGAATTTGTGAGCGGCATTCTTAAAATGGTCCGAATATCCTGGAGACATATCCTGGGTGGCAGCGCGTGGCTTTGGAAGCGGTTTTATTCTTCCTTTTTCTGTTTGCTTCCTTTTCGATCTCTCTCTCTCTCTCTCTCTCTCTCTCTCTCTCTTTCTCACTCACTCTTGGTGGTCTTTTGACAGCATCTTCCCTCCGCCTGTTAATCCTCATTTCCGTCGGGACTTTGGAGACCATGGATGACATGGTTTTTTTTTCTTTTGGAACTCGCCGCCCAATCCCAAGATTCGGCTACTGCCGCAGGTGGCTTTCGGAAATGGCGTGGTCTCCGATAGCGTGCTTCGGTTGATGCTGACCATTGGGTGGGTGTCCTTTTGTGGGTGGTGCGGTAGCTGAATTGAGCGTTTCTTTCGAACGGATGCGTTGGGCGGGTTTGAGAGCGATAAAGAACCCGACAACCCGAACCGGAGAACCGTTGGCCGTTGGTGTTCCGTTTCGAGATGTGACCCCGAGGGACAAGCACCGTGTCTTGACATTTGTTGGGCATTTCCTTGGACTTTCACTAGGGTGGTGCTCGGCCGACATGTTGTTGAAATTTAATAAGCAATCCGCTGTTGCTGTCCGATTGCCGGTCGGCAATCGCAGCTACCGGATGGGATTTTATTCGTAGAACAACGTGAGTGATGGGCAAGATGACGAAAATGCCACTCTCTTGTTGAACCATTTAGCGATGGCTGTTCGTAAAGGCTTTGCTTTTACACGAGAGTGTAGATGCATGCATGCGCTTATTAAAGCCGTTGATTCGACGCCTGAAAGTAATCAATTTGCACTACTTCCAATGGCTCGTAAAATAACAGCAAACCCATTTGGCCTGTGACAGCTTTGCAACCTAGGAAACGACGTTATTTACCAGGTCATACCCGGTCAAGGTTTTCTATTTTCACACCACATCCTGCATGCGCCACAAATGGACACGTCAGTCCAACGAAAACCCCCACAAAGTCGAGCGAAGAAATGAGGGAAAATCAGAAACCCAACAGCGGTGAAAAAAAAGAACACAGGCGAAAAGCAGCAACATCAGCTGCAGTGTGGCTCTGGTAGTAATTAATTTAGTTGCCAACGAAGATGCCTTGGATGCGGGGCAGGTCACGGGACGCGAAAACCACATGTGAGAACGGTGCAAATCCGTGAATTTTCCACCGGGAGAACGGCGAGAAAATGGGAAAATGGTGGGCACAAAAAATTTACAAAAAAGAAAAGCTCACTGCCATGGCCGTCGAAAGCGCGGTTGCCAGTAAACGTGTGGAAATTGAAGCATTTTAACGCGGTTTTTTTTTTTGCCTCTTCACTTGTCTGCTGCTGTTTGCTGCTTCTTCGCGTGGTGGTGTTCCGGATTCGCTTTGGGACTTCCGGGAGTAGCATAGTAATCGCGCGCGCATTTCCACCGGTTAGCTGAAGTGGGGCGTTTCCGGTTACACCGTGCCAGGTGTGGTAATATTTTAAGCAATACTCGCGAACAGGAAGCCAAGCAACTTGTTTTAGGGAATAAATTATCAAAACATTCGCTTTTAGCCGTCAAAATAAGAGACGGCAAAAAATAGAGATAAAACCGGAAGCATTTTATACTAACTATGGAGGAGAGAACTCTCAGTGGAGTGCTAGCTTCAGAACATCCGAAAGCCACCGATAAACGTTTGAAAGGAACGTGCAAGCGTAAACCGAGCACTCAGCACACAAACATATATACAGTAAAAGTAGCTTCCTTTCCATCGAACGGTGCTCGCAGGATGTGAGTTCGCTTTGATCGAAACAATATATTTTATCGTCAAATAGCGGTCGCTTGTGGCTCTGGGAAATAAACATGCTGTTCGCAAGATGTCTGACGACGATGTGCGGTCCGTAGGGAAGTAACGGTAACGGTGAAGAACCGCGGCGCAAAACAACGGCAGCAACAGCAGAAAAAAAAAAGCTAATTCCACTCCCGGATACCGGACGTCCTGGCATTTTGGCTGGTTGATGGTTTGTTGTGTGTTTATTTTGCCTCGCAGCAGAGCAACACCGGCAGCAACACGGCTTCCTAGTGCACCCGGGTGCGCTATATTGGCTTTCGGTTCCGCTGCCGGTAGCCGTGCTGCTTTCGTGCATTTTTTGTTTTGCTGTTGTACCATCCCTTTTAGCCCAGGTTTCGCTCGCACAGGATCAAGCGGTAATCGAAGCGGTATCCTTTCGCCATGCGGGGATGCGGGCGCGAGGTCAAAACAATTTCCCCCCATTCCGAATCGCTTCGGAAATGACTCCATCTAAACGGGTTGTCGTTTTTTCTTCGCATCCTGCACCGTTGCAGCGGCGTTTCGGTGGCCGTACCTGCACTTTGCATCCTCTGCTGCAGGGTGCACCTGCACGGGTGCATTTCGTTTTCCACCAACCCCGGTACCGTACGGCCAGAAAGATCAATTGATTTGAATTCGTACCTTAGTTTCATCACCGTGGGGACTGGCACCTGCTGGCTCGCATTTGAGCGGCCATATGTGGGGTTGGCCGCGTGTGTGTGTGTATTTGGGGTCGGACTGTTTTTGTTTCATTTCCAAACACGTACAAACACCCACACACACACACGCTCGAGCCCCCCCCCCCCACCAAACCGAAGCAGATACACAAACGACCGCAGAAATGGCTTCCCATGGTTTTGAAAATCCGCCATCACCCACCCACACCGGTGGCAGGGAAAACTATCCCGTTTGATGTGGTTTGCAGATGGAATACTTCACAAAAGCACTAGATGTTTTCCGGCCCGGTGACTAGCGCCATTGGGCGTTGGTGGAGGAATCAGAAAGCGGCAGAGGGCTCATAAACTTTTTTGGCGATTGCTCGCCGCTGTGCTGCAGTCTGCCGGGAGGGCCCCAGGCGGCCTATTAAGGGTGGGCAGCACAGGACAGCCGTTCATCGGAAATTGCAGTTGAAAGTCGATTGATAATTTGTTCCGCATATTAAAACACAGGGTCGCGGCCGGGTTTTGCAATTCTTTACTTTTCTTCCCAGCCTTTCAAAGCGATCCGCAGGGATGCGTTGGTGGTTAACGCTTTGAAAGGGTGGACCTTGGTATATAGGTGGATATAAATAAATTACTGAAATAGTATTTTGGAATGTTTTCTGTGAGGAATGTGTGCGCTATGCTTACCTCGCACGACGTCATGCTGATGTTTTTCAAATTCAATTTGTACACCCGGTTCCTGCGGAGAACAAAGAAAGAGCAATGAGAACAGGTTAGTTATTTAACAGCCCTTTTTTGGATGGCAAGGGCGGCTATATCAGAACATCAAATGATGAATTTCATAAGCTTCTTTATGATGCAGTTGTATTGTGAAAGTGCTTGATTTAACCATCATTACTGTTCAGTTCAAAATGTGAAATGTATTTAGAAGATCAGCACAAAATAAGCACCACTTTCAAGCAGCTTTGTGCGAACTGAAACTAATGTGCACAGGATCAAAATTCATAAATTATCGACACCGGCGCTAGCTTGGCATATCAAAACTAGGCACCTGTATGAGATTAAAAACCTCCCGCCCGGGCTCGGTTACTAGGCGGCTTCATCAACATTCCGGACCCGGTTGCTCGGTACTTGCCGGATATTTCCCTGAATCGATCCACTCGTGACGCACTTAGCAGTCCTCTCTTTTTTTTTCTTCTTCTAATGCCCCTACCATCGCATGCGGCTTCGAGCACCGGCAACTTCACGTAAATTATTTTCCGCCCCATGAAACTCGCGAGCATCCCGCGGCCCACGAAGCGATCCCTCCTTGCCGGAGGCTGCCCTTTCCGGTCGAACTGAGAGAGGGGGGCAATTTTCCCATCGCCCTCCCAAACCGAGTGCCGAGAAAAGTGCGTAAGCTTCGAGAGGCACTTCAAACGGGCGGGATCGAAGCGAGAAGGCGAGAAACCGCGCCGTGTACCGCAAGGCTGAAAGGAAAAGCTCCGAACGAACGCTTCGGGCCGGAAGCGAGGACGCACGCGGGCAAATGCCTGTTCTCTCTCTCTCTCTCTCTCTTCTCAGCAACACACAAAAACCGCACGACCGTTAGACCGATTCGCACACTTTATGAATTATTTATCTCCCAGGTTTTCCGTTGGCGTTCGCTCGCCAAGTTCCACGCGTTGCCACTTTCCGCGGTTTTTCGGTTCCGGGCGGCCTGCGAAGACGAACCGGATGGGCCAGCCTACTTCATTAGCAATTTCGGTACGCAACCCGCAACCGACCTGAAAACCGACGACCGGCGTTACCGCGCCGTCGATCCATCAATTGAGATTCCGAAATAAAACACCTTTCGGTCGGAAACATATTAAATATTTATCCAGCGTAATAGACCGGCCGCACCGGGCCGCCACCGTTCCGAAAACCACCGCTCGACAGGTCAAGCCGGGCGACGACAGGGCAGCGCCCGCATTGGGCAAGCGAAATCCTTGAAGCGATATCCTCTCCATTGGACGGGCGCTAGGCACGAAGCGGAAGCGCCCTGGTGGGAAAACCGAAAAAGCACTACTAGGATCCTAGATCCTTGCATCCGTTTGGGCTGTTTGATAAAATCTGACAGCTGTTACTCGGGGCGCGCCCGAAGCCGCGCGTAGGCTCGAGAAGCCCCGGGATGGTAGGATTCGGACACGAACACGGACACTCGCTCCGGAAGGAGTTATTTGTGTTGAGTCAGTTGTTCCCACCGGAGAAGCCGGACGACGGGAAGTCAATCTAAATTACACCAACGTTTCCGAACCGATCGAAATCGGGCTGGGTGTTTTTTTTTTGTTTTACGGCAGCTCGCACGCTTCGCTCCGAAGGGTTCGGTAATGGATACCTGCCACGTAGGAAGGTGGCTTATTGGGGATAAGGACGTAGGCGGGCGCCCTACACGACGTTCAGGGCGAAGTACGACTTCCTTAATGTGCGGCAATTAAATCGTGCTACCTTCAGCAGAAAATATCACACAATGGGTCGCAATTACGGCGCTGATTATTCGCATCGGTCGTGCTAGTGAAGGACGACAGGATTCTTGGCCCACCTTCGTGAGGATGTGCTTTTTCATCCACTGTCCGTTGCGAGAAGAAATTAAGCTTTTCCACAGCTCCACAGCTCAAGCAGTTCACGCGCCAAGCCTCCTTGAAATATCCCGTCGATAGCCGATCGCTGACAAAAGCTCGCTCAAAATTTCCACTTCTGAGGCGCGACTCAACCGATCCTGTGACCCGGCTCGGAATGGTTTCGGCGTAAAACCACTTCAAACTCTTAAGGGAAATTAGTGACAGCACGCGGTTCTTCTTTCGATCAAACGGCCGGGCGCGATATTTTGATCCACATTTTTTTTAGGGATCAAATATCAACCCTCCGCGCGAGAGTCTTCGTCTTTCCAGGCGCGCTTACAATGACGCGACGCTACGCGAAAGGTAAATAAGTTTATTGCCACCGGGGGGCCTTTCGAGAGTCCGAAGGGCCGATGTGACCGTGAATACTCACCCACCCACGGCAGGAGGGTGAGCGTTGAAAAGCGAAGCGGAAAATAAATTACGTCGCGACTTCAAAAAGCGCCCGGCTTCGTTGAACCGAAACCTGAGGGCAGAAAAAGAAAAAGTTTTGCCCCAAGGAGGGATAATTTAATTCCTTCACGCCGGTGCACCTGCACGGCGAGTGTCACTGACTTTTGTTGGAGCTTTTCCGGAAGGAGCTCGGCGTAACTCTGCATCTCACGCTCATAACCTTGCCGGTGCTCCATTTGTTTGGGCCAATAAACATTTACTGATGCGTTGCGGTATTTTATTCATACTTTCGGTTGGGTTTGTTCGTGTTTAAGTCAGTTCCGTTCCTAGAATTGCTCGTGAATGAAGCTGCTTCATCCTGAACCGTTTATGGCGCATTCATTTCAATCTAAAATGTTGCATGTTGTTCGTTTTTTTTGTTGCTACTCTCTTAGCAAACGGCTTTTCGTTCACTGCCACATTTTCATCACACACCGCCCGAGCCCCAAAAAACGCAGGTGATTTATTTTGACATCATTCCGCGATAAACATTGACTTCGGACGCAAATACGCCTGCCACAGTGCCAGTGGTTTGTTTGATGACTACACCGAGTTTCTACCGAGCGCGAGGTGGACCTTTCAAGCTGTTATGAAGAACTGTTATCTGTCCCGTGTTTGGCAGGTTCTGAGAATTTGCTCCATCAAACGTCCGGCTTCATTTCCTTCGTGTGCTCGCACAGATGCTCGCTGCCGATAGCAACGTGACCGCGATGCTTAATGAAGTTTTTGATGGAACGTTTGCGCGGCTCGGATTGAAGGTGAGCCCAGGTTCTCAAAGTCGTCCACATCATCGCCGACCGGTCAGTTGGTGTCTCCGATGGTTCACAGAGCTCCTTGAGCTTGCTTTTTGCGTGTGGTTGTGGGTGTATTCCCAAATTACTCTTAGCTTAAGGTGCGGCGCAAACGCATTAGCGAACGGAAGAGCGACACCGGTGTCAAGCGCGATAGGGACACAGTTTTCCAAGTGTCCTTCAAGGAAGTCTTTAAATTCAGCTTGTCTGTTATCCGGCATCCGCATCCCCGATCGGAGCGACGCGGTGACAGTCTCCTTTCGGTTCAGCTTTATCCGCTCAGTTTCGGCTCAGTTCGCAAGCGAGAGCAGAGAAAAAAAGTGGGACAAAATACTAATTGGAATTTATGAGAAATTTTCCACAAAATAAAAGGGCAGCAAAAAAAATGGGATTTTCTTCGCTTCTGCTAGTTGCCCTCGACAGCGGTTCTTCGCATGAGCGTCCGCTGCTATGAGAACCAACCGAAAAAAAAGGAAACGCAGTGCCGAGAAACTGTGCCAGTGTCGTGAAACTAAAACTTTACTGCTGGGAACGGTGGCCTGCTTGGTGCAGGCTGCCGACGGAACGTGTGGCTTTTTGCTGGGTTTCGTCATCATCACCGGCATCCTCGACATCTCGGCGGTAAGGCATTTCTGGTAAAATACACGCTCCGAGGCCGTGCTGGACGCTCGCGGAAGACAAAAATCATTCCGGATGAACTTCCCGCTGATAAGCGGCCGGTTGGCTGGCTGGCTCGGCGAACGAAAGTTTGTCTCTCGCTGGAAGCTTCCGAATTCGTTCGCTCACATTCGCACTTCGTCCTACGGCAGCGATACCGAGATCGGGACGAAATGAGTCAAGCAGGAAGCCGGTCTTGCTTTCGACGGTCGGAAAAGGACGCACACAAATCCCCACCAGCACGAGAAATAACGGGTGAAAGCGTGGTGAAAAATTTATTTCAATTTGCTTTCGTACGCTCAGCTTCTTTCACTCGCTTATCTTATCACTGTCAGACCCTTCTAACTTTTCCTTCCACGCTTCTTGTGCGTGTGCGGCTGTGTGTGTGGGCGAGTTTTGTCGGTTTTTGTTTGTTTGATGAACATTATTTTTCCCGCTTGCTGCTCGTTGACCATTCATCAACGCGGTGGCTCTTCACAGCCAATTTTCGATTGTGTGAAACTTGCGCTCAACAGCGTCCGTAACCTGCGTTAGCGTTTAATCCACGCCCGCAAATGTGCGCCCTCGCCGGGGCAAAAACAGCTCAACTCCAATCGGCACATCCGAGAGCAAATGGGGGGGAAAAATGAAGAAAAATATCCAATTCATTAAGGAGTGACATTAACATATTTTAGCTTCTACGGCGGTGGTGTGGATCCTTCGTCCGTTGATTAGTCTCACCGCTGCCAGACATTTTGTTGTGCTCTCGACGCTTGTCGGCGATGCTCCGGTGTTGTGTTTGTTGCTTCTCGATACTATCGTTTCGGTGTTACGTTATCATCTAAGGAAGCGCGAACAATCGAGAGAAAGAGAGCACGAACCGTACAAGAGGCCCACGCACACGGGCAAGCGAGCATTTAAACCTGCAGCCTGGTGCGTTGGTCGGTGGTCTTTAGCGGACGGACGACCGCTATTAACTGTTGATCGTACTTTGCGATGAATTAGTCGCCCGTTCAGACGAAGGCCTATAGTTAATTGAGTTACGGCGCGTAGAGTCTGACAGTTTTTTGACAAATTTTATTCAAAGATTCGTGGATGCTGTATTATTTCCGCTCGCACAAGAGCAAACAAATTGGCGTACTTAGCTCGTTTTTTTCTTTTGCTCTGCCTCGTTGCTGGAGGCGGGCTGTGTTTTTTTTCCGAAACGCTTACGCAACGGTGGTTAGAAAGTTGATGGGCGCAAAAAAAAACGATACACGATTAAATTGTCCATGGGAAATGGCTTCCGAGAGCTTTTAAACCAGCCGATTGCAGGCAAATTATTTGCGCCCGGGCATCGTACGGTTCATAAAAGCAACAGTGCCCTAGTAGCCGATCATTGTATCCGGGTGTTTTAATCAATCAAGGGATTTCGCACTAATCCCGGTGGGTGCTCATTATGGAGCAATTTCAGCATCAATTAAATAAACCGAATTAACGAGGCGCGGGAGGGCTCACATCTCGACCCGAAACCGGCGTTTTTGTAGCACGAAGCCTTCCCGGAGCTTTGAGCGTGCCATTGTTTGCTTCACTCAACCATCCAGCGGCACGTTTGAGGTTGAAATAATCCGCTATCGATGAGCGTTAAGGGGGAAGATGGTGTTACGCGGGTTTCGAGATACCACCTCGTAAGGATACACCGGATTTCATCCCTTTCGGTAGGGCGTGATCCCATCGTTTGGGCAGGATGATGGCGGACTGGCACCATCTCCTTGCGTGGCAGCTCATGCACCATCATCGTCCGTGCAGGTGAGCGCTTTCAGGTAACTGATAACACGGCAATGTGACACCGGTTCTCATTATTCACCGGCAGGGCACCCTTGAAGAAGTCTCGGGGCGCCGGGTACAAGTAATTAAAATTGGCTTCGTTAGCCGGTGTAACCTACACCCGTCGAACGCCCATCCCAGCTACGCAGGTGCCAGCGGCAACTCTCGGGCCTTTTTGGCCATGAAGGGCAGGATTTTCGGGGCAACGAGGACGAGCGGCAGGCACCTCTCAACAGGCGTCGGCAAGGCCCGAGAAGTGGGTGGCTAAAGGCATCGTCACCATCGTTACCGCAGCTCATAAGTGTTACCGCAGTATCAACTCACGAAATAAGTACGATGTGATGATTATTTTCGAACAAACTTCACCCCACGGGGTCGGATCAGGTCGGCGGTGCTGAAGGGAAAGATTTCCGGGAGGTAAAATATTTACCGAAATCCCGAAACCGAAGCAAACGCAAACCCAACAGCATCCGACGATCGTGCCGCTGGTGAGCGGCAGCGACATCATTCTTATCCTCATCAATCTGAGCGTTGGTTGAAGGTTTGCTTTCTCGGCCCCAGGAATGGAAGGAACCAGGAAACCCGGGCGGGTCAGGAAAGTAATACCTGCTTAAGCCGTTGCCCGCCTAATTCCGATGCTTCTGGCACCTCGTGCGCGGGTGCCTGGAGAGGCGAACGGTTAAGAGATTGGCTCGGGGTTTGTCTTCACACGTGCCCTGCA
This sequence comes from Anopheles nili, assembly GCF_943737925.1. Lineage (NCBI taxonomy): Eukaryota > Metazoa > Arthropoda > Insecta > Diptera > Culicidae > Anopheles > Anopheles nili. The sequence continues at coordinate 52,062,596 of NC_071292.1, forward strand.
CGTGACGCATGCCATTAAATCTTCATCACTGTTTGTTTTACGCCAGCAGCGGCTTGGGCGCTTCCTCCGCTTTTTTTTAGCTCGACGAAACCGGTGGAAAAGGATTCGGTTTACATCGTTATCGTTGGCCTCGTGTTGTTCGGGGAAGAGCATGGAAAGCTTTCAGGAATTGTGCAAAAGGTCGCGCAAGCTCACCACGATCGCAAGGTGATATGCACGCCGCTAATGCAGATCGGTGTCGCGCAACGCTGCTTTGATGGGAAATGAGGTGTCTTTCACTTTCAATTTGCACTCGCCCACTTTTCGTGTGGGTGTGGTGTGAAACTACAGCGAAGCGTGCGGAGAGAAAATGTGTATGCGCGTTTGTTCGTTCACCGGACCGAACCGGGAGGGTCCTCTCGAGTCGGGTCTTTGATCCTGATTCATTATGAACACAGCGGCATGCTGCGACAGAAGCGCTGTGCTCACATTTTTGGAGCGCCAGGCGCTGCTAAATCCCGCAAGGACAATCGAATTAGGTGGCGCTTCTAAAACTGCCTCCCCGAGCGTGTGGCCAGGGACTTTTCGCATGTGCCCGTGGGCACAAGCTGAAGCCGAGCTGGAAAAACCCCATCAAGTGCGGCATTCGCACCCGACTCTAGCGCCGTTGTGCGCGTGAGGTTTTCCCTCGCTGGCAGGATAACGAGTGGTTCGGTCCGGGAATGGAACCGAAGCTTGGGGAATTATTATGTTTAAGTGCTCGTGGCCTTTAGCCATCAGATGAGGCGCCGAACGTCATCACGGACAATGCTGCCGATGACGATGGCCGAGATAATGCGGCAGCGAGCCGACCGGCTGACGGCTGATGGAGAAAATTATTATCGGATTATCGCATAATCGCTTGCTTTGTCATTTTCGCGGGCCGCGCGGGAGCACTGGCACTGGTCTTCGGTCGTGGCGGAGTGCATCAAACGAGGTTAATTTTGATGGATAAATTTTGTGTGTTTGCGAGTATAATTTCATCCCTGCCAAAGGATGCGCTCTATTGTTGGAGGAGCACAAGAGAGAGAGAGAGCATGCGCTGCGTCCTATCGAAGCATGAATCTCGGGCATGATTCGGGTGTGAGACCGCGCCCGGGATTATGTTCGGAGTGAAGATGATGAAGGGCTGATTTGTTTCGTGTTAATCTGGCTTCAATGTTCGTAATTAGCGAGCCTAGTGCGGCATCCGTGTATTTACATGTCGCGATAACACGTAACATGTAAACGATGCAATCTTGTCGTTAGCTGATAGCGATAGTCAGGCGTATTCCCTATCATCCCGACACAACCGGAGCATAGTTAATAGACTTAATACATATCCTGAAGCCAATACACCGGACGCCCTCACTAACGATGGCCGCTCGTTCCGTTCTGCATTGATAAAGCATTGCATTTCCGAAACGCCACCGTAAGTCATTTGCAACAAATTAACAACCGAAGCCATTTATCACAGATCACGTCGACGTTCGCTTTTTCCACCCCGAAATCAAACCCATCGTCGTCGTTCTGCTCCGTGGTTGGCGGTTTCTTGCACGAATCTCTCGGTGTGATTGCCCGGGATTCGATTTATTCCCAGCTAATCCTGCGATAAAAATCAAACAATAATCAACCGCCCGTTGGGCCAGGAGAGAAAGCGATGGCGCACTGGGACGGCTTGGCACCCGTCCCAACCCAGGACGGATGCTGTAACGGTGGCAAGCAACAAAAAAAAAACCCCTCCGAGTCAACTGTTGCTCCTCCGTACACTTACATGGCACCGACGTACAGCGTGTCCCGGTCCTCGTCCATGTAGAACGTTCGGTAGTAGAATTTTCCGCACTGAAACTCCCGTACGTGATCTGCAAGCGAAAGAAGAAACACTTTTAGACAAAGCACGATGGCGCAATGGAATGGATTGTTTTTTACTGGCTGGCCTGGTGCGGGCCAAATTACGAGCGATGGCTTCACGATGCGATGGCAGGGTCAGGATGAGCAAAAAGGGGGTGCTCAGAACCAAGTACGAACGGCAAATAAAGCACACGGGGACGGCCTCAAAACGGGACAAAAATGCGACGGCGGGACTGGCTTTGTTTGGGATTTGGCGCTGCTTTGTTTTTTGGTTAGGATTTAAGGGCTGTGGGTTGCCTTTTTTCGCCTCTTTTTCGAGTCTTTGGACAGCTTCTTTGGCGATGTATGTATGGCGAGTATGTGTTTGTGAGTGGTGGGCGGTTAGTGTGTTTGTATTTTCCATTTCCATCCGTTCTGCATTCGCGCTTGCTTTTGTGTGTGGGAATTTTGTAGTGTTACGTACGTGTGCATAAGCCGCTGCTTGCAGCTTCCCGCGGGGCTCCATGGGCCCGGAAAGAGCCAATCCGAGCCAAACACACGAAACACCCGAATCAGAGGCACACAAACCCAAGGAACTCTGAAACGACTACGAGCACGGGCAGGACGGTGAAGAAATATTTGATTTTCCATGCAAATGTATTCATTCTTCGCGGTGTTTTGTGTCGCGTCGGATTTTTGTTCTCTCTCTCTTGTTGTTGCTGTGAGTGGCTAAAACTATGCCCGATAAGCAGCGGCGATGGAAAATGGAGAGCGAGATGGCGCCACGAACCGAATCCTTGGTCTGGGACAACCGAGCGGAAATGGTTGAGTGTTTACATTCCGTCTGCAGTGGCTGCGTCCGTACGCGTCCAACTGCACCGGGCAAAAGGAGAGTCAGATTTTGTGCTCCTTTTTGTTTTCCTTCTCCTACGAATACAAATCCCATTCGACAATACCGACCCCCCTGGTGGGTGGTGGTGAATAGGTGAGAAGGAAAATCGGTCGATTTTGATAAAAAAAAATCCGATCGACCCGACCAGTTCGTGAGCGAAAGTGAACCTATTTTTGATTCGATTGCTTGAACGCATTTCTATGCCCGACCGACCGACCGATCGAGCTGCAGAGCGTTTTCGTTTTCGATGCCATTCGAAAAAAAAAATAGAACATTCTTTTTGCTCGCCATTTGCTTCACTACTCGTGTGCTGTTTCCACCGAAAAAAAAAACCACCTCGTTGATGCACGCACTCGTTTCCGGGCACTTTGTGACCCAATGAATATATTGGGCTTATCTAAATGATCGATATGCGCGGGAAGCACCGGGCGCGCGCTAAGCTTCGGAAATGAAAGTAAAATAAAGAAACGCTGAAGGGAAAATCATCACGAACGGTCGCACTGGAGCGTGAACAAATCGAATAGCCGACGAGAGCGAAAGAAGAAAAAGAAAAAAATATGCAAAATGCGTACACCATCCGAACGGTGGCTGCTGATGGATGAATGTTTTGGGAACGTTTATTTAATGCTTCGAGGTTTTTTTTTTATTTCTTCTTCCTTTTTTCGAACGATTCGTCCATCTACCTTTCCGAGCGGGGTCTCGGATGGTCGAGCCCAATTGAATACACTTTGAATTTTGCGCGTCGCTGATGGATGCCTTTCAATTGTGTTTAGGTGAATTTCGGTCAAAAAAATTAGGTTTCGATGATTGGGGCGAACCATGGCGTGTTGGGTCGTCGGTCGAGCGAAACCGGTTCGATGGAAGAATAATTTTGAACTTTGTCGAGCAATTTGCTACGATAGCGGGATGGTTTTGGTAGCTAGATACCGTGGTGTTAAACAATCTACTTTGCCTACCCTTGAGTAGAGTGTTAATTGCATCACATTAAATATCTTTTCCACTCAATATTTTTCATCCTCACCTTCAGTTGCATCAAATATGGTCTTGATTCCATAGTGCGTTTTTGATCACCTGAATCCTATAACTAAAGCACAGGAAATCAGTAAAAAATTTATTTAAAGTGCCAGGCAATCGGCTAAACGCGAAGCATTTGAAAACTCGCGTATCAATCCCGCTACCCGTTGAATGCTTCATATTTGGTTCGATTTTTATACTTCTATAATTGAATGCGAGCATCCGTTTGTGGGTCACGGAACGTGCGTCTCCTTGTTGGGAACAACGCAACAGGATCGGGAAAGCTGCCGATCGAATCCTCAATACACCGCAGTTGGCGGATGGTTGAGAATTATTTATTTAAAAATAAAACATCTCATCGACCGACCAGCACCGAGTCTCGGGGCCCCTTTTTTTTATCCACCGTCGATAGGCCGTTACGGTCCCCCGCACGGTGGCTCGTTGCCAGATAAAACAACAAGCGGCCCGATGGGGGTTTGAAAAATAAAACAAAATGCCAACCCGCTCGCAGAGTCTTGACGTTGGTGGAGAGCACCACGCACTGCGGGCTCTTCTTCAACAATTTATTGCATCTGAAAGCTGCGCCGGATGGAATCGAAATTCCCTCGGTTCGCTAAATCCCGCAGTTTGGTCCTTCGAAGGTCTGCTTTTTTTTGTCGGTTCTTTCCTGCGTATCGCTCGGGCAATGCTTCCCGTAGCACTTTGGAAGTTGCGCGTCATAAGTCCCAAAAGCAACCGAAACGGCAGTCTCGAAACCTTTCAACGCAAAAGCGGCGAGTTCATGTTTCAATCGAACGCTGCTGCGGTGATGCTGGTGATGCAGCTATAACACAACCCATAATCCGGGCTCGATTGTCGGGCTCCCATGCGACGTTCCCGGCACGGACAAGGCGTAGGAATTCATGGAATGCTTCGGCAATCCACTTCTGACGGGAGCATTAAACCGGAAAGTGGGTACTTTTTCGCAAAAATGGTACAAAAAATTTAAGCAACCAAGTCAATTTGAAATAAATGCATAGAAAGCTGTTCTGGTTACCAAAAACGTAAAAGAGATGTTCCCAAAAAAGGTACGCTCTCTGGAGATGTCTTTTTTTGCAATCTTCCAGCACAAGCAGCCAGTCTATTCTATCTCACGTAACACATGTTTGGATTGTTTTTTTTGCAGTGTCTCCTAAATAGCCTGCTATGATTCATGCAAAAAAAAACTTCCTCAAAAACATGTCATCACCCTTTAGATAGTGTGACCTAAAGGCCGGAACGCAAAAAAGAAAAAAAAACATGAATCGATCGTGTCGAATGTCAAGTGTCAAAACGTTCTACCACCGCCTGGCACTGGTGAAGGTTCATGATCATTTGTCTCAATTGTGCGATGAAGTGGCCCACGGCAAACTACCACCGCCGTGCCGTGCTTCCGACAAAGATGATGTTTATCGATGTTCAACATGCAGTCCGTAGTCTTTCCTTTTGCTTCTGCTTTCCCGGGAGCAATTTAACCTAAAGACACATACACCGATGCATGGATCATTTTGACTGGGCTCGCGTCACACCTGAGCACCCTATAAACTGTTTCCAACTTGACCTGGTTTCGGTGCCAGCCGTGCTCCACGGTAAAAGCTAGGCTGCAGGTGCCAGGCGACAGTCAACCATCCGGAGACCGTCGTTCCCAGCGTTCCAACCCCGTTGGAACTGTTTCCTTTTCCAGCCAATTGATCATGGCTTGCGGAACAGCCGGGTTTTGCTGGTTGCCGCTGCGGTCGCTTCGCTGGCTCTGCGAAGGCGCTTCCTCGGTGAGGCAGCGCATAAATCAACTCCATTTCAATAGATTCCCCATTAATCATTTTCCAATTGCGGTTGGCCCACGGTGGCGGTGGCGCGCCCACCATCGTACCCTGAGCTTGGTCGGCTTTTGTTCGAGTATATCATATGGTTGCCGGTACTAGTGAGCAATCGGGGATGCCAGAGTAGACGAGCCGGCAGGTCGATCGTGACTGAAATCTGTTAACAAAACACCTCCCACGGAGGGAAAGTTCCCCGACACGGCCGTTATTTGCCTGCAAAAAGGGATACGAGCATGTGTGTGTGTGTGTGAGAGAGAGAGAATGAGTAAGCCACACAACAGCGGCCCCGGAAGGATGGCCCCGATGTGCGAATCGATTCCGTGTCACATTTTTATGCTTGATGGAGATAAAATAAATGGCGTTGAATAAATCACGCATCCGGCGTCTAATTATAGGCACCCGGGTCGGGAGCTGGAGCCGCTTCTCTGTTTTTTTTTTTCATTGTTCGTCCGCACTCGGTCTATTATGACATCCAGTTCCCCGGTCGCGCGGTAAATGATGCTATCTGTGCGGTATTATGCGGTGTGGCGACGAAAACGGGGCAAAATGGAAATGGACGAAAGAAAAAAAAAAGCTCTTTCCATCACACTCGGGCACAGCTTGTGAGCCGGTTGCTCTGTTGTATCTCGCTTCAAAGCAATCAAAGGCAGGTGGATGGAAGCGGAAGCTTCAATTCCATTGAATTGCTCCCCGGTGATGGAGGCGCCTGGTGGCGTGTGAGAAGTACGTTCCTTTTTTTTTTTTTGCTTCATTCGCACCCCTTTTCTGAGGGTGCTTTTAGCGTGCGAAAGCGAAAACGACGCAATGGACGAATGAAAGAGAAAAAGAGAGAAGGAAGGAGAGAGAAAAAGAGAGAGTACAGCGTGAGTGGCCTATGTTGGATGTGCCTCCCCAGTGCCTTCGTTCCCGTCAATTGATATGACGGGCAGGGCGGAGTGAACGCAACCAAGACGCATAAATCTTATTGGCAGTTCACAAATGGTCCCAGTTAGAGCGTGTCGGGGCTGGGCCTTCTCGCTTGAACGCCAGACAGAATCGGTCTGGCTAGTCTGGGTTCGGGTTCGGTTCGCCATTAGGTTACACATGTAGCATAAGGATCTCGTTTCAGAAGTTCGCCGGCATAGGAGAGCTCCCGGAAGAACATGGAAACGACTTATCCGGGAGATGTTCTCTTTGCCGGATGGTTTGATGTAGTTTCGGAGGGGCACGCTGGAAGCAGGATTAGGGCGAAATCGTAAGATAATACAGAGGAAGAAGGATTGCCCGATTCATGGAAGAGATATCGCACCCATCCGAGCCGGGTATTAGTGAAATGTTTAAGAATTTAGCTTAATAAAACGTCAGTTACAATGAGCAACACATTTTATTACGTTCGTAACCTCAGTATTTGCTCATTTTTGGATAAAACGGATGAATCAATCAAAAGGATGCCATATTTATGCTTAGTTATTTGATTTCACAACGAATATCGTTGTGAAAGCAAAACAAAAATCATATTCAACTTCTCTGAAAGAGGCACACATGCTTTTATGCTCCGAAAAAAGATCACCTAAATGGCTTTTTCAGAAGCACTTGTTTTGTGCGCGGTCGATTTTCTCCAACAATGCCAGCTCATAGCGAGACAACGATATAAGCTATCGAGGAAAAGGATCAAGAAAATCCACGAAGACGATTTTTACAATCCGTTAAGGGGAAAAACTATTTCAATAAATTTCGGCCGAGCCTCGGTTGGCTGCACTGGATCGTCCCAGAAAGGGGTTTTGGTTTTTTTTTGTCGTCGCGCTTCCGTCGCAGCCGTTCCAGTGGCTGACTTTATCCGTTTCATCCGTGCGGGATATGGTTATTGAGCGATTTTCGCATTCCCCACGCACAAGAATCGGATTAGCTTATTCGATGGAAAACGCTGCTCGTGGCAAAAAGATCGGGCTGCCGCTTTTCGCGTCGCTTCGGAACCGGCTCATTCACAAATGGGCAAATGCAATAAAATCGGAAGAATCGGTTCGTACCATTCTCGGGCGCCCGACGGAAATATAAAACACTAGCTGAAATGATCCGCAACATACATCCATTTTGATCCGCCCGGAAAGTGCCCAATCGCGGCAGGTCGACGGAAATGAGCAATGTGACTTTCGTTCCACGTCCCACGCTCTCAGTTCCCATCCGACGGTCGGCGAATTGTGTGCCTTTTTCTTGAGAAAACTTTCCACCCACCAACGAAAGTGCCACCCCCCTTCCGTGGGTGCTAAGCAGCGCCGGCGAGCGAGATGAATAAGACATCACTTGTTCGTTAGCCCGAAATGGCCACCACCCCCGACCGACCGTTCGATCGATGGTTGGCGTGATAAATCTTCACCCACCACGTGGTGGGGGTGGTGTTTCTCTCGTTCGCGCGAACGACGCGGGCGCGAAAACCAATATCCATTACTCACCTTTATTACGCCGAGAAAGTTCGCTGCCAAAATCGGAACCCCCATCCCAATTCCCGTTCGCTTTCGTTCACCAAAACCGTGGAACCATTAAAACGTCACCTGCCACCGCCCAGCCGGAGAGATTTGTGATCGACGATGCTAATCATACGAAATTAGTTCTTACATTGATTATCTATCCGGTTTTTCTGGGCAGGGATCGGTAAGGGTTTCGCCACCGCGCACCACAAAAAGCACCACCGTGATGTTGATTGCGTGGGATGAGCGTGGTTACGACCTCAAGCGGCCGCATCATGTAGGCTTGCTTCGTGGCTGGTGGCGGGAAAAACAACAACCTCCAAGCTTTTCGCAGCAAAACTCTCGCATCTCAAGCCCATCGAAGCACAGTCCCGGAATTGCGCACTCAATTACGACCTCCTTCCGATGGTCGGCGGCAGCGCAAACGCATAAATCACCTTCCGATGCAATAACTCTATTAACCGGCCAATAGCAGCCCTCCCACCGTGTTGGTATTATTATTGCACACGGGCGCCATCCCGGTTTTAGTGGGGGGTTGTGCGTGTTTTTTTTACTTCTCTCTCTCTTCTCTGCCAGCGCCATCGGTTCACCGTTCCTGGTACCGGTGGGTTATGAGGTCGAGAATAAACTCCGAGTGTTCCCTGGAATCGATGCCCAAGCATCCTCGGAAGCACTGGTTGGCTCACACGAGCGTCACGCTGCGGGGGCTGATGGCTTTGGTTTCTGAAATTGTTTAGCCATTACGCCCCAGGATGGGGTCGATGCTGGAGTTGATAATAAATTAGGCACCATGGAGGTTTTCTTGGAGCATCCATTCGCCAAAAAGCTTTTCTAGTGAACGATTTAAGACAAAGCTCACCAGCGGATCAGAGGTCGCGAGAAATCATCGTCACAAAAGCAGCGTTTTAAAAATATGATCCAAAAATGAATTTCGAAATGCTTTTATCCTTCTGCTGCCCGAGGATCGATTCGGATGCTGGCTCCAAGAAAGCGGGCATCATTTCGCAGGTAATTCCAGCTGCCCCTCAACTGTCACCGTGCGAAATGTAACCGCAGCTGCCAGGAGAGTGGCGGCCATAAAATAAATTGCACAAAAGATGCTGGTTGCACCGCAGGGGGCCAGCGATCGTAACCTGTCCGCCCGCTGGTTTCTGGCCACAACCACTTTGCACTTCAGCTACGTTTGCGCTTCTCGTGAGACGCCAACATTCGGCTAGGGGAATTAAAAACCAACCATGCTGCCAGCGCGCGAACACAAGTGCTGGAAATAATGGTGGATGAAAGGGTAACGAAAACAGAAAAAAAAATGTGAAAGAGCGACCGGGTAAATAAATAAAACTACTGCCAGCAAAAGCCGTTCGCGAGCTCAGCTGCAGGCGAGTCCCGCCGGTGCACTAGGGGCGAAGAATGCAGCCATCTCTCCGGTGGCCTGCCCGCTCGAGGAATCGGGCCCCGAGAAAGTGATTGTAATGTATATCTTAAAACGATCCGGCTGCTTTTTGTGCCTGTGTAAGCCCTCCTTGCCACTGTCTGTTTGCTCAGACGTAATGCTACGCGATCCTCAGTGTGTGGTGAGGGTATCTTTTTCCCCCATTTTGCGCCACGTTTCTCCACCATGCGGCGTTCAAGCGAGAGTGAGAGAACACTTCCGTGCAACAAACTGGCCGCGGCTTCGTCATGCATTCGCATGAACTGCAGCTGCAATTGCGGGAAATTATTGGGCAAACGCTCGGGATCAGGAAACGCGAACGCTTGGGCCACCGCTCCCGGATATGTTCTGACAACGGTACCGACTTCCAACCGCCGACTGTCACGGCTGGCGGCCACGGAAGCACCGGAAGCATTAGCCAGGAAGCAGGAAATAGATGGGCACCAGCCACCAGCGGGAATATAACGCCGCTTCACTTTCGCAGCGTTAGTGAGCTCGCGAACGTAAGCAAGCGACCGAAAAGAATGAGCGCCTGACACGCGAACTGCTGCATTCGGTCGTTCAAACTCGGCGATAGCCAGCAAACAACACCACTTCCAGCAGATAAGACCTCCACGGCGGGCTTCCGTGCCGGCTAGTGCTTGTACAAGGTGCGTTTTGCTGCTTCGGTTGCGGGCGCCACAACGGGTTTCTTTCAACGGGCGCTGCCTGCTGCAGGTCACTGCGTCATTAGGAAAATTAAAATTCCCTCCATTGACCGTTTTTGCTTGCCGGACCGGCATCAGCATCGGCACCGGCAAAGACCACCTCAAAACGTGATGTGGGGGCCTGGTGGGCTGTGGGAAAACAGCTGGGTGACAGCAACCCGTTAATTAAATTGTTGATCGTTCCTGTCCGTTAATTGTCTGCTGAATAAATAATCGCTCTAAAACGCCCCGACCGGTTGTGGCACCGTCGAGCGAACGAGCGAGGTGATGGACGACGGAGCAAAAAAAAAATGGAAAAAAAGCGAACCAAAATAAAATGAACAACCCTTTCTGCCCGGCACCAGGGCAGCGAGCTGAGCTGCTGGTCTGCGGGTGACATTTACAAGGAATAATACCCCCACGATCGCCACGCGATGTCGCGCGCGCGGACTATTTAGTAGTGGGATTAATAATTCAACCTTCTCGGCTTCGCCCTGGCGCGCCGGCAAGATGGCGTGGTGCTGATTTTGCCATCCACCGTCCGTCCATCTCCGGCGCCGGCCACAACTGTGGTTAGATTAGTTGAGCTGTCAGTTCCGGAGCGCAGTGAGTCTCGCGAACGGGTGGTTTTTTTTTGCGATGGGAAAATGGGCTACAAATGATAGACTTTGAATTTTTGAGCGCTTCGTTTTTTTGCCCGCCCCCGTTGGTGTATAATTTGCCGGTGTGCTGTGGGACAATTTTGCTGTCGTCGACTGCTGGTCGAGAGAGAGAGAGAAAGAGAGAGAGAGAGAGAGAGCGAGAGAGCGAGGGTGCAAATTGCACGTCGTCGATCATCGACAAACGGGGTTGTAATGGATGAATTGCGCTTTAGCATGACAATTTGCTGCTCTCTTCGGTATGAAAATGACCACAATGCATTCCTGCTTTAAAGGGTTTCCACTTGCTATTCAAAGCTCTTCGAAATGTCACTCGAGTTCTCATGCACACCACGCATGGGTGAAGCTAAAAAAAAATATCATAGCCCAACGGAAGGACCATACCGCTTAAATGGTATCCTTCCGCCTTGAGTGCTTGACCGGGTCAAATTTAACCCCGCTCTCAAGCGGTTCCAAGACTTCCATCCTGGCGCGCTTTAAATTGCTGTAAATGTCACGCTAAATCGTTGCCTCACCCGCGATTCGAGAATTTGCGAGACTGCATTTAACCGCCACAATGCATCCATTAACAATGAATTCGACGATATGAAAGTACCATCCTTCTCGCCTTCGTCTTTGCGAATGTGTGCCTTCATCAGATAGACCCGCGAACCGACGCCAGCACGATTGCAACCCTTTTGTGCACGTATGCACACAATGCACTGCACGATCGTTACATTTGCTAGCCTGCAGTGCACGAGCCTTTAGGAACGCACCCTCACAAGCGCGTGGTGGCCATCCTGGAAGAAAGGAGCGAACAGTGAATGGCAAGGCGCAGCAACCTCCAACCCAGGGCCGCACCCGATATTGCTCGTTTTTATTGCAACTAATTGCTGCGTGGTGTTCTACTGGTACACCCTTAGAGCTGTGGTTTGCTCGACAGGATTCCGGATTTGGCGCTGGAAACGAGCGCTACGCCTAGCTTGGCACGTAAGCTTGGATTAATCAACGGTATCTTGAAGGCTTTAGATTTCGCTTTTATTGGATGACTTTTACTGCCTCCCCTGAGCTAGGTGTGTGTGTGTGTGTGTGTGGTGGGGAAAAACAGGTGACTTACCATGCGAAAAACTGCCACTGCCAGCACGCGTTAGTTAGTAGTGCAGTGGTAGGTTTATGGCTTACGAAGGAGCCCCATCGTGTGTATGTGTGTATGTGGATCGCTTTCAAACTTATCTACTAATTGCATTCGACATCTACAAACGCACTCGTTGGCGTGCGCGCTGCAGTAGATAAGGGAGCAAAATGAAAAGTAAAAAGCGAATATAAAACACGACGTTGGAGACCCTGATGCACCCGGAAAAGAGGTTAGAGGCGCTTAATGAGATGCCTAAATGGGTGCATTACACGTACTGTGTGTGTGTGCGAGGGTTTTAAGGAGCCACCAAGCGAACAGGATTAAGATGGCAACCGGATGGGTAGCCGGGAAGGATGGTTGTAAATTGCAACACCGCAATTTTCGTGCAACGCCACAGTAGAGATTAAAATGGCCGTGCTACCAACGTTACGGGTCCTTGACGCGGGTTCTCTTATCGGATGGCGTATTAATTGTGGTAAAGTGAGCGCCACACATATGCACAGCTGCTTGTGCTTGCGTGAATAGTTCACCGATAACTTAACACATAGTTTTGTTTATTCGCGTGTGCCTTCAGATATTCGGAAGCCATTCTACCAGACAACAAGCACCATTGAGCTAACTTCTTCAGTTCGTTTGTCTCGCCGCTGGTATTGGGTCAAGTTAGGTTACTTCCGACACCAACAAGGCGCTCGATGATGATTGATTGACAAGAAACCCCCGAAAGAGCGGACGAGCAAAATTGATCCGAAGTGTGCGGTCCCGGCAAACAAAATCCATAATCGAAAGTCTCCTGCCCCAAAACGGGAGAGTGAGTAATTAACCTCGGCTCCGCGAACGGGCGGCCCACAAAAACCACCAAACCAATACATTGGTATCGTTTTCGGTCGTGCGGGAAAATTCATTCGCAACCGAGCAAACTTTTCAAATTAGCTTCCAATCATCGCGCAAATGAGGCGGATGGTAGAAGGCAACGGCGAACCCGCGAAAGACGCGCTTCATCGATCTATCGTTTTGCGTGAAACTTTTCGTGTGCATTCTTCGCTCGTGCGAGGGCGAAAAAGTGAAGGTTTGGCTAACGAAACCCAAAAAAAACTAAAGCAATAGTCTACCAATACCACGCACAGTTTACGTGCGGTGGAAAAGGGGCATCCGACCAAGCCACCGCGGGAGAAGGAAAAAGAAAATCCCCTGCACCTCGGAGGCTAATTTCATTAATCTGCCAGCGTTTATCGTAAAACTTGGCAGCATTGTCTGCAGCGCTCGTACCGAAACGAGGCGGCTCGTCGAAGGGAAAAAAAGAACCCTCCGATTATCGATCACCCGCACGCCAGGCGCACTCGGGATCGAGTGGGTCGGTGCCTTCGACCACCCACCGCCATAATGATTCATTTTCGCCAAGCGCGAACGCGCGCGTAATGAGCTGGCACAATTCTTGGCTTCGTTGCGGTCTCGCGCGGTTCATTCCACGCTTGGCCAAAAAGGAGGCCTCGCCTTAAATGCCACCCATCCACCAGCTGGCAGCCCGATTGGCGAGCGGGGTGTGCAATTATGAGCAAATGAGGTTGAAATTTGAGACGTTGAAAGGATCCTCGGTGTCGGAGGAGCGGGCGTTGCTTTGGATCCGTTTCGAATGCCTTTCGCCGTGACTGGCGGTGACCTTGCCGGGGCTTGTTGCGCGTGGGTATTGGCAGCGAAAAAAGTCACTAAAAATGGACCGCACCGCTGAAGAACAACTCACCGAAAAGCCCGCTCCTTTATCAGCTTCTCATTAGCATGGAGCGCAATAATGCGGACGATACGCAGGGCAAAAAATACCCCGGTCGGGCGTTCAGCAACCGGTATCGGCACACAAAAATCCTTTCCAATTTTGTCTCGTTTCCCAATAAATGAGGAAAAGCGATACATTCGAGCGGGAGGCCGAAATGGCTTCCGAAATGGGTCCTGTTTCCAGCGAACGACCGGGAAAGCACCGACCGCCGGAATCAATATATATTTCGCTTTGTTTTGTTTATTCAATTTCAAACTCACCGCGGCACGCGCCATCCCTTTCCCTGTGGTTTGGTCGGGCCCGGGGTCAAGCAGGCAGAATAAATGGGAACTCATCCTTGGCCGGTTACCAAGGCGCTGGGGGTCGTGAGCCACCAGGCGTCTCCATCGAAAGGCTTGCCGAATAAAAATGCGCCACACGGGAGAATTGAAAAAGAGTTTGGGTTGAGAGGAAAAAGGAAAAAGAAAAATGGAACGAAAATAAAAAAAATCATCCAGCTCCCGGACACAGGTTCGGGTAGCTACGCAGCTACCAAGCGGTTGATTCAGTTTCCGGTGTCCGTTTGCTTTCTTCCACTCGCTCGGCGGCTCGCTCTCTGTGTCTTTGCTCGATCACATTCGGGGTACTTTTTCCTTCGACTGTTGCCCCCGTGTCCTCAACCCAACCTCGCGAACCCTCAGCGACGAGGCCAATTCGAGCGAGCGACAAAAATGTCATAACACTGCAAACGAGTTCGAAAACGAGTGCGGCGGAAAAGGCGGGCGACTTCCGGCAGGACGGGAGCCCAACGGCTCCACCCAAGCGAAAGCCAGAATAAAGCCAATACAGAAACACGGCTCGTGGAAAAGTGACCGGAAAGCGGCAAAGCGCACACACATGCACACGCCCTGCAGCGGGGGTGGGCGAGAGAAAAGCCCTGAAAATGACCCTTGAAATCCAATTTCGCCTAATTTTATTATGATTTTTGTTGTATTGTTGTCCATTTGCAATGTGTCGTACGAGCTTGGCGGTGGGGGAAGTTTGCTGTTTCCGATCCGCAGCAGTAGGATGCCGTTTTGTAAAGATGGCCCGTTTTTCTTGGGCTTAGCAGGGACGAAACGCTTCCGAGAGAGGCCGAGCATAGAAGCCTGACTGCCGGTCATTGGAAGCAACAATGCTACGAAGCACAAGATGGAGAGAAAAAGCAAAAAAAATGCCGCCTACATTCACCGGCTCTTCGGTGGGGAAGGACTAGTGCAAAATTTGATCCGGAAAGCAGGCGAGATTACTCTCCGGTTGCTTCGATTCGGACCCGAGCGCTCGAGAGCACAAATTCAATCAAAAACTGCAAAGTATGACAGCGAGGCGGGCGGCGAAAAATGAGCCTCCGGTTCCGGAAGGCGTCGGTTGATTGGATTTTTATTCAACGGTTAGTGCTCGTTGGGAGATCATGCTGAGATTTAAACACCATCGCGCGGGATTCGTGCGCTGTCTTGACACCTCGGTTTCAAGATTTGCTTTCGTCCCGTGCCATTGGTTTGTGAGCGATCGAAGACAATGGCACGGAATGAAAGTAATAAAGGGCCTGTTTCGATAAATTGCCCCATCACGCGGGTGAATCCGTTTAACGCGCACAATGACAACCGACGGCAACGGTTATTAGCTCAATCCTTTGAGCGGAGCGCGCCAAAGAATGCTGATCGTTATGTTGCCCGAAGATTTGCTGAATGTCTCGCGAGTGGCACATTAAATGTAAATTTGGACCCCAGATTGAATTCAGCGTGTTTGTCGAAGCGTTGGACGGGCTCGAACAATTGCCACGCGTTCTCGTCTTAAGGGTGAGCCTTTGTTCGGCCGGGCGATAGTGCTGCCAGCATGTCGTGAAATAAATCCTCAACTCGGCAATCGTTACATAAACTCATGGAAAAGCTGACGTTTTTACTCGGCAGTAGGACATAAAACTCAATTGCTCGGTCACTTTCGGTCGGCTTCTGATCCGTACTGACCGTGCTTTGCTCGAGTCAAATTAATTATGAAGAGAAGTTTGGTTTCGTCCTATGGAAGAAAAACGAAACTTGCTCTGGTTTTCCAAGTGACAGGAGTCGACCAACCGACCGACCGACCAACCGACCGGTACTTTCCCAGCGTCAGCTGATCTCGGTGGTTTGATAATTTAGAAACAGTTTTCTCGCTCATTAACCAATACCACCACGATGCGCGTTCGATCGCTCCCGTGTCAAAACTGGGCTTGTGTCCGGGAAAGCGTGCATCGGGAGACGCCGAGTTTGTGGTTATCGCACAACGACAACGACAGTGAAACTTTATCGTCTTCTCCGAGCCCGAGAAATGCTGAGTCGGTAGCAATCACAAGCACGGTCTCTCGGAGTGCGAGAAAAGTAGCTCCGGTAAGTGTGCGAAAGGTCGAAAAAGTGGGCCTCTGCGGCTTCGGCCTAGTTTTTCCTGCTTGAAGCATCCTTGGGCTGTGGCACACAACTTTCGTACAACGGTCGAGTTTCGCCCCCCGTAGGTCAAGCGCTGGGATCTGAGACCCGAATCCCTCGAGTTTCGGGGTCTATAAGAAATTGCAATGAACCAAAAAAAAACACACACACAGCACACCCAGACACATCATCGAAGGGATATATATTCCTAATCCAATAAAATCCGGCTTAATTAGATAATGGAGAAAAGTAGTTTGACCGATCCACGAGATCCACGAGAAGCCTCCCGAAGGGACAACACCGCTAAAGGATGAAGGGAGTTTCACCCACAACAAAAAAAACTCTTGTGTGGGTGAGTGTGGGCGTGTGGGAAAGAAAGAGAGAGAGAAAAAAAAACTAGCTCTACTAAAAGGGATAGAGCTAAGGAGCCGGCAGCATAATGCGAGTTATAATTTCTTGTGCCTTTAGGTCTCGGTTTTTTCGACTTCTCTCCCACAACCGTTCAGTCGGTCACTGTCTCAATGCTTCCGGTTGAATGGTCTGGTCTGGCAGCGAACCTTTCCAGCTGCGCCCGTTAACCGGGGGCCAAGTCCATCATCCCGGTGGGAGGGCACCTCGTGTCGTCCTTTTTTGCACGGTTCCGTCACATCAAACGAGCAAAAAGTCACGCGGGACGAAATTGGTGCATGCAAAAAGCACTGCAATAGTTATTCCTTCGACACCGAATCGCTTACCCATTCCCGGGCGTGGATGGAAAGAGTGCAGAAGCAAGAGTCAAAAAGAGAGAGAGAGAGAGCGAGAAAAAAAATACGGCCGCAACATTGAAACGCAAAAAGAAATGTAAGTATGATCAATGATATTACCAGACCGAGAGCCGGAATTCTGTCGGTTTCCACCTCGGAAAAAAAAGAAAACGGATGTCACCGGGGTTCGCTTGGGTTGGCTTTAATGCTCAGCGGCGCGCCATCAGCGGGCCTGGGTCTTTAGAACCCGCTGCTCCAAGAAAGGCGGGACCAGACATTTTCCCGCTCTCGGGGCTATTCCGAGTGGCCTCTAGTTGCTGGCAGCAAAAACTTGCGCCTTCAAGGGGCACCATTGCGAGGGTTTTTTTATTCGCCTCCTTCTGCCCGATAGAACTAGGATTCGGCAGAATGAACCGAATGCGCAAGCAGTTCGCTGTGTGAAGTCGCATTTAACGGACGCGAATACAAAGTGTGTGTGTGTGTGTGTGTGTGTGTGTATGCACACGGGAAAAGGAAAAACCGTTCCACGACGGCCATCATATTGGCCTCCTGGAGCCAGCAGAATCAGTGGAGTGAGTTAAATAGAGAGAGTGCGAGAAGAAAGAGAGCACGAAAAGCGAGCTGTCGTAAGGAGGCGAATGCATTCCCAACCCAAGACAAGAGAAAAAGCCATCGTGGTTCTCTACGCGTCCCCCACCCCCCCCCCCCCTCCCAACAAGATCTGCGAATCATTCGAATTCTACGGAAAGGAAGCGTGTTGAAGTACTTTCCAATATTTCTACCATCCATTGCATTTCGAGCGCACCCCGAGCGGAAACGGAAAAGTGAGCTTCTTTAAGGGGCCAGTTTTTTTTTATCTTTTTCCTCCCAGGTTGCCTCCCATGCATTATCTTCCACCATTGCCGTTCGGTGCGGGTCCGGGTGAATGGTTTTTCGATTTGGCACGGTGCCCGGTTCCATCACCTTTCGAAAGCTGGCCGCGGCGCCGACAGCCGCTCGTGACAGTCCGCATGCATAGACACATTATGGGCTAACTTCCGGTTCCGGAGTTTCCCGCGCCGGTTCGAATGGTTTGGCCTCGGCTCGTCGGCCAAGAATTTGGCCACTAAATGGGGACGTGAGTGTGTGTGTGTGTGTACGCACGCGCGCGCAAGTGGGTTTGAATTTTTCTTCGTTCGATTGTTTGGCAAACAGCTCTTCCGTTCGCTCGAGGGCACATTCTTGCGCGATTGCCCGGTGCACGGAAATGCGCCCCAATCCGGTCGTCAAAAAGAAAAAAAACGACAGATAAACCATCCGCGTAGATTTCCCATTCCCGCGGAACCGGCCATTGTTTAACATTGCGAATTGTTCGGGTTGGACGGATTTGAATCGTTCGGGTTCGATGATTTAGAACTCGAGCTAGCGCATGGAAAACACTCGAAAGTTTGAAGCTTTTATCGCCACCGGAGACCTCCTCAAGATGGGGTGGAATACGCGATGAGCCAGCACTTCTTGTGCTCTGAATTGCGTGAATTGTCCGCATGGGCAGTGCTTCCGCACGCAAAAGAGATTAATCTTAAATGGATGTGGACTGTGTTACGCGTTACGTTTCGATTTATATAAATATATTCGCGAACTGCTTCGGTCCTTCTTTCGCTTTGCTCAGTTGCCATTCGACCACTCGAACTAATCTCGCTTTTCGCGGAATCTCGGCGACAACTGTGACGCATCAGCGTACGGATCGAATTACGAAGCGGCGAAACGGCATTCGATGAAATTTAATCTACCCCCAACGATGCTCGGTATCGGTGCTCGATAAAAAAAAACACAACCCCCAGCAAGGCGCCACAGCGTGTGCATGTGCGCGCGTTTGCGAAACTTAATCGCTAAACCACTCGGAAGTGCAAACAGTTTTTCATTTGCATAATTCATGTCATCCAAATCGATGATTTTTCCATTAAGCGATCCCTTCCATTGCCATGGTGAACTGGTTCCATGCCACCGGTGCCAACCTCGCAACAGACGCTCGCATCGAATCGCTTGCAAAACAAATGTATAATGCAGTATCGTTTTCATCTGCACGCCGAGGGAAAAGCCCAGCCAGCCTTCGTCTTTTTGCCGGTTCACGGTTTCCGGCGGCTCGCATCGTCACCATCGCGAGGACATCGAACACACACCGTGAGAGTGGCGGTTCACTCAACGGCCTTATCAAAACATCACACTCTTGTCGTCACACATACGAGCGGCGAAGGAGCGGTGCCCGGGTACGCCGGAATCTCGAATCAATTTGTAAATCCGCCCCGTTTTTCTAGCCGCCCGAGTGGAAAATCTCATCGAAATCGAAGCACTTCGCTCATCCTCCCGAAACCGGTTCACCCGTGCTGGGAACGAAATTGGGGAGAGAGAGAGAGAGAAAGAGAGATGCTTCAAACCTAAAGGATGGAGGTGTTTTTTTTTTGCTTCTTCTTTGCTCTCGATCACGCTCGAATCACTCCACCCCCACCCGTGGGGTGAAGGAAATGGGAAACGAATGGGTGGCGAAAATCACGACCACGCGAGACAACTCTCGACGACCACGGGTGGCAAGAGAGCTCCGGTTCGTACCGAAACCTTCAACAATAAAACAGGAAGGTACAAAAAACATCCGGAACATATCTTCTTCAGATGAGCGGATGTGGGTGGAATTTAGGATGGTGTGGGACTTACAAAAAAAAAAACAACAAGCCTCAAATCGAAGGTCGATCGGATCGGCGCTGCAATCGTGTCAGGAAAATGGGGTCCCTGGGTACCGCACGGAAAAAAACATGTGTGTATGCATGCGCCTGTTTGTGTGTGTGTGTGTGTGTATAAACATTTACAAAGTGCGACGATCTTTTTTTGTTATTCTTCCCGCCCAAGACAAACTTGCACCTTTACATTTTTATGCAGATCCGATTCATTTTCAGGTCGTTTTTGCCGCTCCTTCGGGCTGCTCTGTTTACTTTGGACCTGATTTAGCGCGAAAGGCGTTCGCCCCATGTTCCGCAAAAGGGATTTCCATTTTGAAAACCAACGAGAGAGAGAGAGAGAGAGAGAGAGAAAAATCATTCAACACCATTCCATTCAACAAACAATCGTCGTACTTCCTGGGACTGGAGAGGTTTTTGCTCGAATTCGATCGAGCGTTGGGTGCTGGGTTTGATTTTGATAGATTTTCTTGTCGCATTTGAATGTTTCCCAGCCGGCGCCTTTCGCAGGAAGGACGTGAACAAACGGGCAAACAATGATGTGACGATGGTTCGAACGCAGAAAGCGCTTTGCAACACTGTGTGCCGAAATCGTGAAAATAAATCTAGTTGGATGATGAACAGAGCAGCTAAATGGAACCGTAAAAAGGTTTATCACAAATCAATCAACGTGTCCGACGAGAAAGAAATGGGACGCAAGAAATGGGAGATCCTTATGCATGAGAGCGAATTTGTCCAATCTGAAGCAACGAAAAACAAACATGATCCGTTCTTTACGTGAAAACATGTCCTTAACCAGTTGTACCGTAATAAGTTTCTCAGAAGAAAAAACGACCTCCTCACATCAAACGTACTCATTTCCATAGTTTGACAAAATGCAACAATCGGCTTGTAGTACACACCGACGGAAATAAAGAAGAAGCAAACGTTTCCTAAACACGGCAGGTTTCGGTCCCATGGCCACAACACCGTTCCACAGTAGCGAGCGGTACACCTGAGGCTAGCCGACTCGCCATTACAGTTGCAGACGTAATGATGTGTAAGGATAGCTCACTTGCTCGACCATCGTACCCTGGCGGGCTAGCGCAAACGAATGCTTTCCTGTCGAGAAAACCAGCTAGTTGGGCGTTTGGGCTGGGTGTTTTGGGGGAAGCAACCAAAATAAAAAAAAAGAAGCGTAGATGCGAACAAACACGTCCGGATCGGTTTCGGCATACTCTGGTCCTCGTTCAGCTGCGTGGTGGCGGCTTCCCAGCGCAACGAAAGCGGTACGAAATTGAGTCAGCTGCAAGCAAGAGCGTACAGCACGTGCGAACCCCGCTTTTTGGGCACGAGGTTCCGTTGAGCTCCGGCGAGCCGTAAGAGATCGAACACGGGCCCGAAATAGGAATATCAGGTGTTTACATCAATTTCCCATTGAATGGAAATTGAATCGTCCATGCATCCGGAAGCGGAAAAGCGGCATTCTAAGCCGGCAACGAACGCTGGCGCAAAAAGGACACGACCGTTTTGCGAAAGGACATGCGAGAGCACCGGCGCGCGTCCTGTGTGTGTGCCGTCCATTGCCAGGTTCTGGGACTTTGCAGAGCAGGCTTGCACATGCACCACACCGAGCTATCATCTGTGATTCTCTCGGTCGGTTTCCCTTATTTATGCCGGCTTGGTTGCAAAGCTGGCCAGCTTTATTGTGGTGTGTACGGCCTTTTTTTTTCTCCAACCTCTCGGAAGCGCCATTCGTTCGGTTTCTTTACGGCGGTGTGTTTGAACGGGTATGACTTAAATTTTAAAAGAACTGCTTCTCGCTTGAACACACCAACACACCTACCACCTGGAGGGTGTAAAGCCGGCAGCTTTGCGGTGGGAAAGTTATGACTCGATGGCTTTTCCACCGGGGACCACCTGCCGAACGGTCCCACCAGCAGCTGGCTGACCCGAAAATTCGTCCCAAAGCCAGTTGCGGTAGGCGCACCCGATTTATGGAAATTAAATCGATTCGTTCATTGCTGAGTAGGCCACGACCCGGTCGGTCGCCCGTTTGAGCGACCGAAGGGTATTGCAGTCGTCGGTGCAGCAATGGCCGCACTGCATCGAAGGCCAACCGAATCGGCCACCGGAAGATCCACAAACCG
Organism: Anopheles nili; assembly: GCF_943737925.1. Classification (NCBI taxonomy): domain Eukaryota; kingdom Metazoa; phylum Arthropoda; class Insecta; order Diptera; family Culicidae; genus Anopheles; species Anopheles nili. The sequence continues at coordinate 52,084,267 of NC_071292.1, forward strand.
GTTGGCGATGGTTCGCTTGGTCTTGCCGGCCAGGGTTTCCCATGGAGCCATCGGTGCGGTGTTAATTTTCCACACGCCATTTCTTGGGCGCTTTTCATGCCACGGCCTCGCTCGCCGATGGTGAAGATTGAAGCTATCGCGTAATCAAATTACCCAAAAGCAAAGGCCAAACGGATGTGGACCCCCTTTGGGAACGAAGCGGCTTCATGTCCATGGTTTAGTCAGCATCGCTGTTGATGTGGTTGTGGGGCGCTTTTCGCTCCCGAAAAAAAAACCACCATAACCTTCCGCAACTGAACCGTGTTCGAAGAGGACAGTCGAGCGGTCGTTCAGAGCGGTTGAAACCCAGTTTCGGGGCCGACCGAAAGTCCAATAATGCAGCGGTACATCCTGCGGACGGTGCACGGGTTGCATCAACAACGTGTGTCCAGCTCACTGCATTTTGTAATTTATGGTTGTTTTAATAGCCAGCCTGCTGAGTTGGCTGTTTTCTTCATTTGGAGGGAAACAAAAGAAGCACACACAAACACGAGAAAATCCTTGCGATTCACGCGAGCTTTTTTGATCGCTCAACTTTTGGTTTGTTTTTTAGTGATTTCAACTACGACAATATTTGGTTGTGTAAATGAAAGCAATGCCCTGGAATACTGCTACTATTTTTTTTAATTAAAGTTTTTGTGTACCTATGAGCGTATGATAGTTTGCAGCGAAAGTCATCGTCTAATATTTTGTATCCTCATGTGAAGGAAATCACGGACGCGGCATATGCTTAAAGTTGATAAACTTTTCTTACAATTAAAACTCGCATTTCCATTTGAACTACATCTACTGGCATGCTTTTAGGACTATTCTCGTGGGCCATAAATCGTCCCGGCTGGGAAAAAGGTGGGCCCGTTTAGAGGCGCATATGTTTGCCTAGCAAGAGAGCAGAGCTTATGCTATCCAACTAATAATTGATATGTCACACTGCTGCACCCATCGGATGGCGTTTCCTTTGCAGGCCTGCGTAAGGATCCGCTTGAACGCCACGCTCTAAATTACACCGACAACTTTGTGCCAGTGGTGCAACTTACCACCGCTGCTGGCATCATTTCGCAACCAACGTGCACGTGCGTTTATTTGCACTCTTTGCGGGTGCTTTGCCTTCTCACGGAACAAAAACACACCTCAGACCCAGGTGGTGAGGATGTGAAAAGTTTTGATTGCAAACATTCTCCCACGATCGCACACATACACCCTCGTGGAGCTCCGTGAAGTCGATCCGAGGTCGAGTTGCCAGAAACGCACGATTACGACAACCACACGCCAACGATGTGAGTGATTTGCTTTCACACCCTGCCTTAATTTGCATTTCCATGGCCACGATGGGTTCCGGGCGTTCCGTTCCGAGGCGGTTTTGCAAAACGTCCTTACGGCTCCTTGGTCGGTGCTTAAAATGTGTGCCACTCGGTCGCACAGCCGAAATGAATCGAAAAACCGGCACCCACCCGGCAACCGAGCGTCGAATGCATTTGTCGGACGTTGTGGTTTACATATGCCCGTCGGTGGCATCTCCTTAAGCCCCGCTGGTCGACCGGGGCGGCATTCGCTTCATAGGCTGTGGAAGCTCTCGTTGGCAGCGTTTTCCACTTCCACCGGAAGTTATTTACGGACAGCAAAAATGCATTCCAGCCCGGAATTACTGCACAACCATCGCAGTAACGACACCACGCGTTGGGCCTCGTTGGGACTTGCGAGACGTCAAATATGCTCGACGTGGAGAAGCGTACCTTCGCCTGGAATAGAATAGAATAGCTTGTGCCTTACTTTTCTAACTTCACTTCCCGTTCATACTGGCAGTCCATTGGTGTCCGTTTTTGTTCTTTGTTTCTCCCCACACTCGTAACGAACAACGGCGAACATTACTGCGTTCGCCCATCGCCCTGGAAAAAGCCCGGACTTTTCCGACCCATTCCTCAGTAAAAGGCACAGAAAAAGAAGAGCGACCACGCGCATTTCGCTTCTGGAGGTGAATCTGCACTTCCGCCTGCCAGCGGCTCGACGGCACAGCGAATAAATTCAGTTGACATAATCTTCCATAAATAATAACGACCACAGGGTAATAAATGGATTTATTTGCATTCGATTAAGGATGTGCATGTTGCGAAGAGGGTCCCCGTCCATATGGGGTCCCCAAACGGCTGGGCTGGTACCATTGAACAGGTCCAGGCTGGTCAAGAAGGAATTCATTCGGCATCCTAAAGGCCCGCGGGCACAGGATAGGCAGGCGATCGGGGTAAACGAAATGCCAGAGTTTTGATTCATTTCGTCTCGATCCGTTACCTTCAGGACATCCTTTCGGCACACGGAAGCGCCGCATTTGGTATTGCTTTTCCGAGAACGGTCGAGCGTCGGCATGCTTGATACTGCCGACCGATTGCTCGAGAAAAAAAGAGAAATATGGAAACCCCATTCCACTCTTTGCCGGACAAACTCACAAAAAAGGGAAATGGAAAGTGGCCAACGAGTGTGTGTGTGTGTGCAACAGCATTCGCTCCTCACGGTGCCCGTTAAATCGTGCACTTCTTCAAGGCACATGGTTGGGAAACGATCCTACGAGCACGAAAGGAAGCATGGGCCGACTGGCAGGCAACCCTTGTCAAGGTATTCTTTCCGCCCGCACAAAGGGTGCATAAGAGTGTGGTCAGTCTGGCCGTCCAGTGGTGGAAATAGGACCCGGGAGGGCTAGAGCTGGACCTCGACGAGCGCAAAACGACAGCTCGGCTCGCATGGCTCATGCCACTGGTTGGCACTGACCACCCATTGACAGCTGACAGCCAATTTATCCTTCAAAGCACCGGTCGGGCGCTGGCCAACTCGACGGCAGACCCGGGTCCGAAACGGCGTATTCAAATCGGTTGGGCAACCTCCCCAAAATGGACGCGTCGTCGTCGTCCACCTCCCAGCAGTAAGAGCAAGAGTGTAATTGTTTTTCAAGTGTTTTGCTCTGTTTACTTACTGTAATCGTACGAGCGTGTCCATCGCGAACGTTGTGACGTTGGTGCAAGGGACGAGGGGCAACGGTGGTCAGTGCGCACCGTCGGAAAGTCCTCGAGCGTTCCGCACCGCAAAACCTCACCGGGCCAAGACGGAACGCCGTCGGGCGAGCCACAGAAGCAGCAGCAGCAGCAGAAGCAGCAGTAAGAGAAGGAAAAGTAGCGAAAAAAACACGACAACAACATCCGACGGAAGGATAAACATCCCTCCCTGCCTGGCCGGGTGGTCCGGGTTTCGGATGGAGCGAGTGGTTTGGAGCCTGCGGCAGGAAAGAAATGTCACTCCTGGCGGTGGCATTTGCAGCAGTAATGCATTGTGCAAAGGGTGGTAGTTTCGACGCTCGTTGGTGGGACGCACAGGGACGCAGGAAGTGTACCATTCACTCGAGATTGGCCGGAAGGGTGTGGGGGGAGTGAGGGGTGGGCGGAAGAGAAGGCAGAAACACCAGGATCGAAATGAGCGAAAGAGAAAGAGAGCGAGAGATAGAGAGAGCGAAAGAGTCCTGCCAGACTGGATTGATGGAAGGCAAGAGCGTCACAATACCGTGAGCCAACGTACACACACACACACACACTCACACACTCGCACACATCCATCCAAGCAGCAGGATGTACATGCACCATTTCCGGAAGTACTTGCCGGTTGGGAGAAAGGACGAACCAGTGGGTGGCCGACAGTCAGGCACGATGAGAAGGTGGAAAGTTTTTTCGAGCCTAACCACCCCAAAAACCGGCCCAGCGTGTGCGGGCTGAAGTAAGCCAGTTGTCAAAACAGGATGACTGGTTGTGTTTTTTTTGTTCACTCCCCCCCCCCCCACCCCCAGTGAAAGGATGCACATGTGCACGTCGAAAGCGGCTGTGGTGCATCCTCCCACTAGGCAGCTGACAGCGGCAGAACGCGTGAAAGCCGGCTCGTTGCACCGGCGTTTGTGAGTCGCGCCACGAGCCGAGCGCATGGAAATGACATTATGCATAAGTTTGTTGCACTGGGCCGCCTGCTTTCCAAATTCGCCGCCTTCCGGATGGGGTGCGCGTGCAGTTATAGACAGAGTTCGCACCTAACAGACGTACGCGAGTGAGCTAGTGGGTATGAACAAATTCATCACCATATCCCGGGCGTCGGTGGAGATGACCCACGTTGAAGGCACGGCTTCCGCTGCATGTTTACAAGCCAATATTGAATTCTATTATCCCGTTTCGGTGTAGCACACCCGGGGCGTAAAAAGAATCGGCGTAAAAAGAATACTCCCTCGTTCCCGAGTGACAAACCGATTCCCATTTGTGGCAGAACTAAGTTCCTTTTCGAATCCGTCTGACACTGGCAGGCGTCCACCGGGATCGTCGGGATGATAAATTTCTTCACGCGCCAAGCGAAGAGCAGTAGAAAAGGAAGCTCACCCTTCGCTCGGGCAAAAGTCGATCGGTTGCGGTTGCTCCATCATTTGTCATAATACACGTCCAATTGGTGGACTTTTTCGATAAACAATCCCGCCCGCCGGAATCGATGTTTCTCGAGTGTCAACACCTTGCATAAATAACCAATCATTTCGAAGGGTGCGCACGTCACGAGTTCCGGATAGTGTCGCACTTCCTTGCGCACTTCCGGCAGAAGGGGCTCGCGTTTTTTTTCTTTCTTCTCTCTCTCACCACTTGCGGTATCAATATGTCAAAACGAGGTGGTAGCCCCCAAGTGGTTCCCAGAACCAAATTTCCAGCCAATCGTCGACCAGCCGGACAGGATTGGAGATCATTTGTCGTCGCTCCGTCGGTGGCCCCTTTCTAACCCGCGTGGAGCGATGAGCGTGGGCGATTTTCTGTCTGCGGCGGAAATTGTTAGAAATTGACAGATCAAAACTTTTTCCATCGCTTTTTCGGCATCGCCGTTCGGTTGCTCCTTGTGTTTTTTTTTTCGGGGGGGGCTTTTTCTTGCACCCCTACTCCTATTATTCGCTTCACTCACTTGCACCGCTGTGTTCGATAGTCCATCAGCAGCTTTTAATGTGCAGTGTTTCTTTTTTTTTTTTTGTTGCTCGTACCTTTTGCCTTTCCTGCGTGCGAAGGATACGATTCGAAAAAAAAAAAAATAAACACAAATCACCCACACTCACACACCTGCGCTTGGTGGTCCTTTTTGACGTCAGTTATTTATTTTGATGCTGTGTTTTTTTTTCTCTCTCTTTTTCGTTGCTCTCACCCATGTTTCGCTTCGCTTTTTTGTTTCGTTATTCTCATCACGATGCGGCCATCCCTTCGGTGTCCCTTTTCTTTCCCGCGGGCCGCAAGATGTCACCCGGAAAGTTCCATCGCTCAAAGTTTTTTTTTTTCCCACCTCCCCCCCCCCCCAGCCGACACCAATCCCGTCCCATTAGCTGCTTTCTTAGAGGAAAACAGATTTTGTGATCGGTTTTGCCGTCGTTCGTTTCCACCGGACGCCCTTTTTCCATTCATCACGCTCACACAACCGGTCGCTTCGTTTTGTGCCCACTCGGTGCCCATCCTTGGCCGCACTTGCTGTGGGGGCACTTTCTTCAAACCGATCTCTTTCACTCTCTCTCTCTCTCTCTCTCTCTCTCTCTCTCTCTATCGGTCTCGTCGTAGACACACGCACAACCGATGCCGCCTCGTCAATGAAGCAGAAAATGAAGAAAGTTTTTTCTTCCGCTGGTGGGATTTTGAATTCGCTCATTTTCTACCTCCTTCGTGCTTTATGGTGGGGATCGCCTTTTTTGCTTTTGCCGGTTTTTTTGTGTGTGTGTGTGTTCTTCCCCAAGCGTGGCCCTTCTGCCATTCATCCGTTTGCAACACCGCTTCCGGTAGCCGGGCGACTCACTTCCGAAAGCGGACGCGATTGATGCGCCACCCGGCACAATCAACGCAACTCGTTCGCGCTCGGCAAAGGCACGTAACATCATTAGCATCTCGCTGACGCAGACCAACGTTCAGGGCGGGGATCGTAAAGCCCAACACCCAGCCATCCAACTAACAGCACGACGAAAGAAGCTCGTGATGGTCCGCGTCGGGGCCATTGTTTCGCGTTTTTCTCAGCGTTAGTCCGTGGGAGTTCTATAATTTTCGCGGAAGGTTACTGAAATAATCCCCTCCCCACTGGTTCGACCGTCCATTTAAGTGTCCACTTGAACTTGTGTGTGTGTGTGTGTGTGTGTGGGAGGGTGTGTAAGCACCATCCAGAACGAAGAGAAAGCGAGAGAACGACAGTCCAAGTGAATTAGTGACAGCTGAAGGCGCGAACCGACACCCACTCCGGACGAAGGTGTCCAGCATCTGGCCCGGAAGACCCGGGACCGGGAGTAAAGTTTTCCTTTCGGCTTGCTTCCCTTGTCCCGAGCTAGCCGCCAGCCATCGTTCTACGCTTTTATTTCCAGCACACCGCTACCACCGCTCAATTTTGTCAACCACACTTGATGGACTTCGCGTTTTACGCTCGAATGCCTGGCGAAAGCCGACCTCCTTGGAAAGGAAAATGGCACTCCAAACCGGTGGGGTGTGGAGCAGCAGCAACAACGAAAAAAAAAATCGATCAGTGTTGGTTTAATTTTAACGCTCCCTTTTCAGCCCACCACTTCATCACGCCCCGCTGCCACGCAAGATGCAGCAACCGTGAATTCGTTTTACGGTGTTCGCACGTTCCGGCGCGGTTCCGTTCCGATCGGTTCGGTTCGTTGGTTTTCGGCTTTCACAGCGCTTTCCCTTCGCTAACGAGCGAAGGGCGTCGTACGGCACGGGATGCGGTGGGTGGGTAGACGTGCGGATTCACAGAATAGAACCGAGCGGTTTTACCCGTTGTCCGTTCCACAGGACATCCAGCTCGACGCCCGTTCCACTGTTCGAGTGGCAAACTCCGCGAACTCGCCGCAACCGCGTTTTCAATTGTTGACGCTAAACATTCATCCACCCAGCCCACCCATTTTCCACGACAATGGCAGTGGGAGCGCTCGGTTACGACAAGCGGCACCAGCGCAGGACGCTTGTTTATCAAATCCCGACCATTGCCAGCACTTGAATTTTGATTAGTTGTTTTCCAGTTGCGTCATTTAAAGCCACCACCAACGGGCGCACGGGCACGGACACGGAAGCTCGGAATTCGAAATGTTGTCATTCGGGTGTAATAAGAAATGAAGTGGTGGGTGCCGATTTTTGCGCCACCAGTCGCTCTCTCTCTCTCTTTCTGGCCTCGCGAACCCGTGCGTGCTGTCGGTGACAGATTTTCCACTCTGTCGCCGGGCGCTGACACTGGGCGGCGTCCTGGCGAACGTGCAAATTTGTACTCGAGCACCGCCCGGGATGATGGTTCTTGGCACGGGCGTCTAGCGGTGTGTGGGTGGACGCCATCGCATAAGTGGTGAGTCATGGACATCCGCCAAAGTGCGCTCTGCCCTCTGTCATTGTCATTGATTTTATCTTGTCCGGCGGATGGAGTGAGCGGAAATGTGCTGAAACGTTGGAGAACGGGCGCCGGTAGAGTGACCGGAGCTCGATTTGTTTAATTTCGTTTGACCCCAACCCCTAGGTTCCATGGTCGAGTTTGACATTTGTCCGGTAAACGCGCGCATAGAACGCGGGAAAAACGGATGAGAAGAAAGGGTTGATGCACCGAATCGGCTAACAATAACAGCCGTGTACGTGGCTTCTAGTTCACGTTCCGTACACGCTTTCGAGAGCGATTACACGGAGCTGTGTATTCTCTTCATAGCTCAGAATGTTTGCGCGAAGCATGAAATCAAGTGCTTTAGAAAACTAATCATACTCATCGCGATAGTGAGAGATTTGCGAAAAGTTTCGAGGGATCTATCACTTTCAATCATCCAGCAATGAACTTTCCACAAATGTAGAACATTGTTTGTATCAAATTTATGAACATTGATAAAAATGATTAAATAGCATAAATTAAGGTTATAAGGCGTACATTTAACGAGCAAATTTCGTAGGTTTTTCCACACTACGAGTGTTGTTTAGAAAAATCTTCTTTTCGAGCTAGATTATTCACCAGGAACTGAGGCATTATGATTGCTGCGCAAGGTTCTTGCAGCGATAAATCACGTCGCTGCATACATATATGTTCTGATTAAGCTTAATCCAACTTATTCCTAAGTTTGGTTGGATTTGAAATTATGAGCATTTCCCATTTCCCAGCGTACCAGCGGGTAAGCACGCGTGGAGGGCGCGCGGTCGCGAAATAAATTTAATTTCAAATTACACTTTTTTGCTACAATCCTTACTTACGCAGAATCTATTCCCATTTGGTGTGATTTTGCGTGGTTTTCTCTCCCCGTACGCGGGTCCGCGTCCATCCACAACCCGTCGCATTTCCACGAGTGATTACGAGAAACGAACGCCGGCAAACCTTCTGTTACCCGCTCGGGTGAGGGCTTGGGAGTTTTCCAGTCCAGGCTACACGAGCATGCAGCTTGTGCCACGGCAGAACGAACCCGGATGCCACGTAACCCGAAATTGAATTAGATGCTAAACCAGCATGAATATTTATTGTTTGAAAAGAGGATTTATGCTCGCACTATGCGCTACGCTACGCCAACGCGACGGGTCGTAGGATGAGAGCGAAAGGCTGCGAGCAAGACGTCGGGCCCGGCGCCATTGTCATGTTGTGGTTTCTTGTTTCGCTGTGCGTGTTGCAGGGCCACGCGCGTTCTACAAAGCACCATGCGTCTCCATGGGACAAAAAACACCATTTCACCGTCGCCGGCTCTGTGCCTGTGGGACGTTGTCACTTGCTTCAATTATCTAAAACAACGCCACCGCGGCGCAAGATGATGGGTAGCAGGGCGTCCGCTGTGGTGGCAAAAACCGCAACCATTTTCTTGCAAACCCCCACGACCACGCCTGGTGGCTGCTACACGCTGGACGAAAAACTGCTACTAGCGCGACAAACAGGAACATATGCCGGGACTCGTTTGCCGTGCTTCATCTGTCCGGAAACTAGTCTACGATACATTTACAAACAAGCTTAACGCCAAGGCGCTTCCACGCGGCACCAAGGGTGCACGCGCTGGGGTATGAAAATTATTCTAATTAATTTAATCTTCGCTACGCTACCACAGCGGTAAGCATGGAAAGGGCCAGCAGCCGTACATGCCTGGTTGGCTCTCAGCAGCGAGTAAGGCATAAGGACGCTGGGCAAGATGGTGCCACTTCCCGGCGGGCGGGCGGATGTTCATTAACCTGATGGTGCTGATCTTTTCGAGGTGGATGATGAAAACGCCTTCCCACCGAATGAATCCAGCAAACAGTTGTACGGTTTGTGTCACTTCTGCTTCGTTCTGTTTGTTCAATGATGAGGGTAATGGCAATGACTTTGTTGGATGCTCGCAAGCTACCGACCGTACCGAACGCTAACTACCCGTAAGGACAAAAAAATAAAAGAAAGCGCGTGGGGCCAATATTGGCTGCCATGTTTATGGCTGCGCAGCAAAATATTTTCCTTTCATTACTCACTTTTCTCACCCGAGCTATTGTGGGCGTTCATTCGCTCCCACGTCGTGACGATCATTGGGAGAGCGTTCGTCAGAATGTATTTCAACGCTTCTTCATCCATCATCCGCAACGGTTAGCTGCGATGGCCCAATAAACACCTCATTAAAAGACTTAAGGCACAAAGCATTCCTGACGCTCGGAAAGCAATGAGTGCTAGCGAGTTTAAAGCTGGCAGGTCTATTTCAAGGTTCGCTTTCGCACAAGGACGTTTCTTGTGCAAGTTAGTGCGACAAGCTATACCGATTGATACCCCGTCCAAAAGGGGCTCAAAACTCACTCATTCATGAAGAAAGGCTCCGATCTATGAAGCAAATGATACATGACATTAAATAAATATGTGCTTTTTAGAGCAAAACTCCTAGCAAAACTCTTTACGATGCTTGCTGCCTTTCCATTAGGTGGAGAGCTTCATGGGTGACCAACTGGCATCGTCGTTTGATGCACGAAAACCTTCGGTACTTTATCATCCCATGACGCCCACAGACTGCCCCATTTGCTTGTGTGATTGGGGCGTTGGCGAGAAGTATGCGGCGAGATAAAAAGAAAAAACCTTTCAAGATGAAAACCAAACAGCTCGACTCCGATCCGATGCGCCAAATTGAAAACATAGTGTTCAATCATCGATGGTGCGCTATCGCCAGCAGGGGATCCATTCATTTGCTCTCAGAAAAGTATTATCGTCTAGAGGCGTTCGAGTGAATCGTCTTCTTCCGCCCGCGTACAACCAGCGAGCCAGAAAGCTTCGCACGAGGATCCCGGGAAATCCGACCAAGCTTTTATGCGGCGCTTCATCGTTCCCCGAGGACCCGTTAGCGAAGCATGTGCAAATGTGCGCTCACTCCGAGCATCCGAGCGCTCTAGATTTGACTTTTGCTCGCCGTGTGCCGTGCACCCACACCAAGCTAATCCTCCACCACCCACAACGCCCGAGCGCTCGATTTGATCGTTCTTCAAAATGCGAAGGCAACCTCGCCCGCTCCCGACGCTCGTCCTGGAAGTCCGCTCGGCTGGAACGGAGAAGATATCAGAAGTTAATTACCGCTCTGCTGCAGTCATGCGTGCGCAAAAACCGAAGCATCTTGGAACACGGAACATTCTTTCCCTGCGCTTCCTTTTTGGCCCACTCAGCCACCACCCCCCCCCCCCCCCACCGGTTTTCCCGCGCCACCGATGGGAAACATCAAATGGGGAGAAGATTTTCCGAGCCATTTGCCACGCAAATTTACAGCCCTTCTGCGGGGCATTTGTTGCGAAAACGAGCTCGCTGCAGGTTGCCCACAAAATGGAGCGAAATTTAATTAAACACACATACACGCCGGTTGCACACAACCCGTGTAGGTTCGCTTCGCTGGCGGGTGGTTCAGGAACCCTGTGGCCTTGTGGACGAAGTGTCCTAGAGAGCTGAAAATAATATTTTTTTTCTCCCTTCGTCTCGCTTTAGCGCCCGGGTTTAAGATCATCTTTAAACGAGCGGTCCCACTCCCAGCTGGCTCTCATACTCACGGTTCATTAATAACTCCCGTCGGCTAGCAATTATTTTAATCGGATAAGTGAGTGTGCTTGGAAGAAACAAATAGCCCCACAAGGCCACCCGTTCCGTGTTCTTTATCGGCTTCCCGAGGCTTCTCGGCACGCTCGAGATCCGGAAGGCTTGCGAACCTGCTCGCTTTAACAACCGTGAAGCCTCGTGAATCCTGACCATGCGTCGAGCTCGACACCTCCAAAGTGTGTCGCACAAAGTTTGCGCTATCTAAACAAATCTTTTGCTATAAAAGCCGCCGGTTTCAGCACCGGCCCGGGTGTCGCCTTAAAACTAGTGCCTTATCCTCGAAAACTCACTCCAGCAGCAGCAGCGGCGGCAGAGAGCGAGCAGAACCTGGGCAACGACGAGGACTGAAGCTGTTTCCACCGGTCACCTCGATGATAGGGTGTCTAATGGGGGTGACAAAACTATTCCACCCGACACTCGAGCTTTCGGGCCCACCCACTAGCCCCCCCTTCCCCGAGACGGCCGTCTTATGAGATCATCTTTAATAAAGTTTTGAAAATTTAATTGAATATCACAACGGCCCGTTCCGACCCGACCGGCGATGGGGATCATCCACCGCGTTGGCTCGTGCCTCGATGCCGTTAGTCGGTTTAAATTTGCAGCGCTTCGAGCGCAGAGTATCGTTTTGATGGCTTCACATGGATGCATTCGCCAGATAAGTGTGAGGAAATTGAGTAGCTTTTTATGGCAACTGAAGCGCCGGCGAAGCGTGCGGCTGGATAATTTACGCGATGTGATGGAAAACTTTCGCCAAAAACCCGGTGTGCCAAAGTGCAAACTTCTCGGTAAACACGATCCTTGGATCGACGGTTGGGAAGCGCTGCCTGCGCACGCTTCTAAACTGCAGCCAGTGGGATTAGTGCGAGATCGCAAAGGTGAGACAGAATTGGGAAGTTTCGTATCGTTTCGACAAGAGGGTCCGTTATAAATTTTACATCGCCATGAATATATTCTCATTACATTTCACGATCGATAGGCAAACGTTATCCAAACATGAACAGATACGTTACTATACGTTACCATACGTTACTAGTAATTTTCTGAACATCCATTAGAAACATCCATATTAAAGCTCATTTGCCGCAAGGCAAATGCCTGTAAATTGGTTTTACAAATCGAACCGCCAAGTGTGCGAAATGTTTTGCTTCAATCGAACGCGCCCTTTTTGCATACCGTGGGTTAACCAATCGTCTAACAACAGCCTGCTGATTCACTACAACGGTATTAATTAGTGTGAAGTTATTCTGTGGCTTTAGGGCAGTGGTGAGCTCGTGTGGCTTCAGCTCACTTAATTAGCGGTTCGTTACCATACGAAATTTCACCATAACAAACAGAAACGTGCTGGTGCAAATGCTTCGCTCGGTGCCAATCACACACAGCGCACTAACTCACGCAAAGTAGACGAAACACAAGAAACGGATCGAATTAGAAAACCCTTCCAAATCGCTGCTGCTTTTGCTTCTCACGAAGAGCGGGTAACAATTTTAATTGAGTTTAGAGCATAAGAAAAAACTGGTTCTTAATCCATTTTATCAGCGAGCTCGCACTCCTTCACCGAAAGCTGTTCGGTTTAGCATGGACACGATATGGCTAAAACATGCTGAAGCACACACTTTTCGCACCATTCAATCAGCAATGAACACACACACACACACCCGACGAGTGGTCCGGCAATCCGTGCCAACCGTTCGTCCTCGAAAATCGAAAAAAAAACGAAACGTATCACAGATGAAGCCAAACACACACGGTGGGAGTGGAAAAAAAAGCGCCCTTCTCGTTCAATCTTATATACGACCGAACGCGCTGCGAAAAGCGATGAAAAGTGCTCGCGAATGGCCGCGTCGCTGGTAGCATGATTCAATGTGCTCCATCCATCGCTCGATTGCGGTGAAGCTCGTTTTTCGCCCAATGGCGTGGTGAATCGTTTCGTGCTCCGTTGACGATCGCGTACCACCATTCTCGTTCGGTCAGCAGCGGGTGGTGAAGTGAAAGCTTCTAAAACATTCCACCACGGGGGTTAGCAGCGCCGGGGTGGATTTTTACAGCGCCGGGTCACCAGCGCACCGAAACTGCAGCTCGGAAATTAAAGCGTCCATGCACCGCTGTGACGGCGGATGTGAGGTATTTTAATTTCATGTCCCACGTACCGCGTTCCAGAGAAAAGCTTCACCAATCGAGCTCGTGTTCGCTCGTGAACGCGAAAGTATTCCAACAATCAGTTGGACTGAATGCCAATCTCGACTAGCGAATCAAAATAATGTCGCTCGAGTCGCAAGCAGGTCGGTGGGTTGGTCGTCGTCGCATCGTCGGAAGGAATGCCGCATTCACGTGGGGTTTGATTTGGGAACAAAAATGAGGCTGTGATTCTCAGCCCCCCCGAAGACTAATTAAAACGCAATGCTGCAAGCTGTGCGTCAGCGGCATTCGGCAATGCAACGAACAAAAATTCTATCGGTCGAATTCGAATGCACATTCGGGTGGTTCGTTTTCTCTGCCAAAGCGCCAAAGAAAACAGCCACCACACAACGACGGACGGCATCTGTCGCGAATCAGCCGTGCCCAAAAACCAACATCAACCGACGGGCATGCTGGCAGATGCATTGTTTCGTTTCCTTTGCGGACAGTGATTGATTGAGGCTCAAAATTGACTCAACTCCGTCCTCCCGAGAGCCCGTTCTTAATCCGTTATGATCGTCAACCACCGGGCGGCTCCATTTTGCACCGAAAGGCACGCCAAAATCGCACCGGAGGCCAATTATCAGCGCGAACATGTGATGCGTGAGCCAGATTTTGATCACGAATCGGGCATCGAGTCTGAAATTGGATCATCGGTACGAAACAAGTGGAGCGAATATGACGCGATGCTTTTCTTGCATTTTTTTTTATCTTCTATCGAGCTGCTTCTGGTCACATCATCGCCGTTTATGAGTTTATGATCGTGGCATCGTTTCGCGGGTGTCTGATTGAGAGTCGTTTCGATCGCCAAAAGAGACATGAGACTTTTGGCTCGTGACGAGGTGCTATCAATGTGGGAAGAAGTCTTTTTTTTTTGTTCAATCGATCGTACAGTGAGGATGAAGTTGATATGAATTCAAAGCAGACACTCTTCAGCAAAGGCTGGGTAGTTAGTTGAAGCCGATAAGGCTTCTATGAGTTGATATAGTGAATAATCGCAACCCGGAATTGTCAGTAATTTGATAAAATCGAACTAGTGTGTGGAAACATTTGTCGAAGTATTCTACAAAAACATCAACAATATCATATTTCTCAAATCGTTTCCATTCGTTACGATAAACCACCCATCGTCGTTAGTTAATTAAAGAGGATTTCCGGCTTGCATCCAAAGCGTTGTCCCGTAGCTTTCTTCAGCTAATCAGATTCGTTGTCAGATTTTATTCGAACACACTGCTAAGCTCTCTTCCCGCCTTCCGTCGGCAAAAAGGCTAAACGACATTTCCTGGTCGCTAGCTGGAGGTCCGTTTACATGAGCCAGATTTGCGCTAAAGAATGCTAAACGTTACAAAACTGCTTTCTCACTGTGCGCACGGTCGTCGCTCGGTCAGCAGGCAAACCTGCCAAAAGGGGTTTCACGAGGGCCACAAAAGGAAAGCCTTACCTCGGCCTGCGCTTCCGTGCGCTCTCTGCTCCCAGCGAGGGGGCTTAATGACCTGTATTTTGCCAGCGCACGACCCCGTTGGCTAGGCCGAATCGGGCACCCCGAGACAACCTTGCCGAAGCCCTGCGACGTGCTTGGTCCGATTTTTCGCGCTACCGGGGGCGGGGGTGGGTGAAAAAGAGAACCCCAAGGCAAAAAGCCCGACCTAGGCAAGGTTTCAGGTCGTAACATTGCGGCTTACATGCAGGCAGAGGACAGCTGGACTTCACACGTTGCACTTGATGCGTCCACGGGCTGCGATATCTGCGCACCCATTTCCTTTGTTTCCCTGCTTTTCCATTCGCTCGCCAACCTCGCCAACGCCCACCCCCGCGTGTGGTCGATGCCGTAATTCACCCGGAAAAGTCCGCCCAGGTGAGACAGCAGGCCTGCCAGCAGCAGCACCCTGTTTGGGGGGAGCTGAGAGCACGACCAGTGGAAGGACGGGCTTTGCTGACTGCAGTCCAACGTAATCCTTTTTAAGTGACTTATCTTCGACCCGGTACCGGTTTCAGACGCACGAAAGCGGGTGGTAGCGAATCGAAGAAAAACGGTCGTTTTCCATTATTCCGGGAAAAGACGCTTAGCACAACGAACGGGAGCGAACGAGGTGACGCCTGCAGGTGTGCCTGGGAGGAAGGACATTTTCCTACACCTGCAGCAGGTTGACCGTTCGTGTGCGCGCACGCGAGAGAGAGAGAGAGAGAGAGAGAGAGAGAGAGATAGCATGAGCCGAGAAAATGGCATAAAACGTTTTGCACATTGTAGCTGGTGCAATTAGTTTTATAGCTGCCTCAAGTTGCACTGCAGCCTGCCAGGCTGCCGGACAAATGCCGGAGGCCATTGGTACCATTTAGCACCGATACACTGCTGCCACCGGACCGTAATCGGATATTGCATTTCGTCGGGGTTGATCGGCTTGGGACGAGCTTGGGCTGGGACGAGGCTGGACACCGAAAATGGGTGTAAAATACAGCGACACGAGTTGCCTTTCCGTGGAGATGAGATGGATTCGGTAGAATCGCAGACGTAGAATGATTCAACCTCTCTCGGTTCAGATCGATGACCGAAGCTCGCGATCCTGCTTCAGCAGAGCGATAGAGTTGTTACCTCGAGCAAATCTCCCATGGTGCACGTTCCAGATGCCAGCTAGGGCATTTGAATTCCGGCCCCGAATCAATTATGAAGCCTGGCCGCATAGCTCTCAGGTTACATATCTTTCTTTTTCACTCCTCTAGCCCCGGGGGCAAATGGGGCGCTCTGTTGGAGCCTTAAAAACCGTCAACGCTCTCAAGGGTGGAAAATGGTTGGGTCAGCCTTCACCACCGGGCTTCGGTGTGTGGGGGGGCCGGTAAATTCCAAGATTAATTACCTGGGACTGCGAGGTGCCGGTGCGATGTATGAGAATTTTGCACATAACGAATTGCGTTTCGCTAGGCATCCGGAGGCATTCGGAATGTTTGCAACCGGTCGAGCGGTGTAAAAGGCGAGCATATCCCGAGACGCCAGGAATGTTTCATTTCCCATAGTTTGCATTTCCCGTTCGTTCGTTTAATTTACTCACGCGAGGTGGGTAAATTTTGTTTTCGTATGTGAATAAACCATGTTTATTGAAGATAATATTGTCTATCCTTTTTTTTCATGCAGCAACAATCAATTTTTTAGTTTTGTGTAGGCTACAGTATGAGTTTGAAATTACTGTTTAAAACTTAATCAATTGTTGTAAAAAGTGCTACCAAAATAACAGTTCTAACCATTCTACACGTTTTTCTCTTTTTCGTTCCAGAATCGCTGTTTCGTATCGAGTGCTCCTAGTGTTCTTTTGTGATTTGTGCCTTTGATTATTCGTTATTTTATAAAATAAAGAAATGTTTTGATCTCGGTCATTTGTTCGGCCGCTGTTGTTGCTGATTTCATTCATTCAAATAAATGTCTTACCTTCTTTGCAGTAAAATTAAAGAATAAATTTGTTACCTCTACTATCCAGCCATATTTCATTTAGGGAAAAGCGTGTCTTTATTTCAAATCTGTAGTATATTATTTTGTTTGATGAGTAGTTTTACCCATCAAATCTCATTTCATCGTTTTTTTTCATGGTTTTGTCCCATAACACGCTATGCCTTGCGTTTTATCTCATTAGTTTTGATAATAATCTTCCTGTTATGTGATGTACGACTAAGGTTTTAGCTTGATGGTAGGGTCTTGAAGCGAGGTTAAATAGGCTTTTAGGTAGTTAAGTTTCAAGTATTGATGTGAGTGAATACGACCTGTGCGTTTGCTATAACGCATGAAGCGAATATCAATCGCATTCCAACAATCAACCGAGCTTCAATCAATCAATCTTCTACTATACACTCCGTGATGTTAGCACCTGCTACAACGTGCGTCGGTAAGTTTTTGTGTTAATTACATTATCATTCGATAAATCTTGGTGTCAATCGATGCTGAATGTGACGTTTGGGTCAACGTTCGCCAAGGATCGCTTCGCCTTTCGCTCGTCAACGCACATACACACACACACACACACACACCGCACGGTGGGAGGGCCTAACAAGTGGAAGCCATCGTAAAAGACATTGCAAAATGGTTCCGAGATCGTGCAGCGAGCATTCCACCCTACGGCTCGGTTCCCTAATGGTGGTTCAACTCGCTCAAGTAACCCTAAAAAACCGATCCAACCAATTGCCGCATCACATGCTTTGCATTATTTTCAGCACCAAGTTCGTCTCCCGTTCTTCAGAGTCCACGTTTCGAGGCCCTTCCTACGTATCGCACCGTTCGCTCTGTTCCCTTGAAAGAAAAGCACGAACGTGGGGAGCCTGCTGGTAACTGAATACCGTATCACGGGACGCACGTGCTGGACGCTGATTGAGGGCTGGCTGGTTGACTGGCAAGGATGGGTTCACCGCTCGTTCGCTTAAACAATGCCATCCACCGCAGCACCGTACAGCCACCCAACCCGGCATAGCGTGACCCACCCACCCTTTTTTCGTCCAAGGACTCGAGTGTCGAACGATTTTATACCGCGCACGCCGCTTCCTTCGCAATCGGTGTACGGATCGGTTGTTTGATGATGCGAGGAGAAGCAAAAGCAAAAGCAAAAGCAAAAAAACCCCGGGCCAACCTTCGCACCATTCCATGCCGTCTTGCGGCCTCGATGGCATGATGGCGCGCGAGCCCGCTTTTTCCCCGGCACGTCCTTTTCGGCCATCACCTCGGGCGGCTCCGCCTTGCAGCGCGGGAAGCGCATATTGGTTGCAGTTTTCCAATTTTGGCTTGGACCTGCCAAGGAGGGGCGTACAAGAAGCGTGTATCGCTCGAAAAAAAAAAAGGGCACCAAGTACACCACCGCACACGGTGAGGGAGGAGAATGGAGAGAGAGAGAGAGAGAAAAAAAGCGAAAAAAAAGTGTTAAAAACCTAGGGAGCCCTTTAGGCAAGCAAAGCGGCCCTAAATGGTGCGAAGCCCTCCAACGATGACTAAGCCACACCCCGTTAAGGACTCGCGTCGGAGTGACCGGGAGCGAGTTCGAGGATGATGGTGTTTTTTTTTCTTCTCTTCTTCCTTTTGTGCTGGGTTTTTTTTTGTCACATCTTTCACAGCGTATCTTAGCGTTTCGGGACCCCCACCCAGCGTCCTGGCGGGTTTATTTTTAAGGCTCGCAAATAACACACGAAGGATAACGCGCGAACGCAAAACGGGAAACGGCGAGTGCGAGAGAGAGACAAAGCGATAGAACCCATAAATGCACGTGGGTATAAATTATTACAAAACAAGGAAAGCCCAAATCCCCCGAACGGCTCTTCGGCTGGGGAGCGAAAATCAGCAAATTGAAAACCTACCTCCATGGTGGCGCAGATGGAAGGGCCCGTTGGCGGTGCCACCGCAGCACGGCTGCTCGTAGTACGAGTTCCATGTATTTTCATAATCTCCTAGCACCGGGCCGGGCAGGCAGAGCGCCAGCAGGGAAACCACCACGGCCAGCAGCATCCTCGTGGACGGCCGAACGCTAGCAAACGCCACCGCACTCGACAGGCCTACTGCCGCTGCCGGCGATGACGGCGTTGATGATGATGATGATGATGATGATGATGGTGCTGGTAACATTGTGGTAATGTTTGTCGGATTTCCAGCCACTCACTCCGCTCACACACCTGTACGGGTGCTTTCTTTTTCTTCTTCTTCTTCTTCTGCTTCACTCTATTCCCACTTCCCTGATGCCCGTGTTACACCTGGCCGATACACTGGCAATCACTGGCCAAGGACGACCGCCAGGACGAGCCGGGCATACACAAGGAACGCGAGCGCGCGCGGGTTTTGCTACTGATTTGAGTGGTTACCAAGTTTCGCGCGCCCTTCACTTCCGATCAATATGGCTCCACGCGAAGGGAAATTAAATACCGAACGTACGCGGCCGGCTCGAACCGTGCACGGTCATGGCAAAATGTTGCCACCTTGCTGCCGAAACGTCGTGCCGGCAGGGCATGGGTTTTTGGTGCATACGCAACTAATGGCTGGCGGGTTGCCGATTGGAGCTACTCCGATTACACGGCTATACTCAATTTTGTGCCTTTTTTGCCTTGCGATGCTGCACGGTGGATTCGGGAAAAACCCCACCAGCGCACCACGAAATCTCTATTCGGTCAGGGTTAATGCTGAGCGAGCTACGTACCGTACGTACGGGAAAGTTACTGCTCGCTGGTGAATGTTAGGCATTGAGCATGCCGTGATAAGTGCGGCTGTCGCGGTGGGAAACTTTTGCGTGATTGCAGGTTGAAAACGGTGCCCTCAACTAACTGGCTGACGCTCAGTGTACAACCGGCTGCTGAAAGCAATGCTTCCCGGTGTTTTCCACCATCAGCAAGAGCTATCCCGAGAGGAATCCCGTTTCCAGTGTTCTAGTGGAATCTCGATGAGCAACGGTTCATAACTTGACTCAAACTCGACAAAGCGTCTCGCATAGATTAACAATTCCAGGAAGCGATTTTGCACCACGCTACCATATCCTGTCGTACGCCTCACAGAAGGGAAAACTTATTTCCACGAACGTTTCACGGTGCGCTCGAGCATCGCATTTCACTCCCTGTCGTTGGCGTCATGCCTCTCACACACAGGCCACTATCGTCACACGGTTGTTGAAAGGTTTTCACAGTGGCGTCTTAACGCGTACACGAAAACCCTACCACGAAACGCACTAAAATGTGTGCTTTGTTTTTCGTGACTCACGGAAAACTCTCACGACGCTGGGGCGAAACGTCCGCGCGCAATCCCGAGCGAAAGCCTAACTGGTCCTTTTGCAAGGCGCCAGGTCCTTTTCGAAAGGAGCAGAGTTTGGTTTCGCACACGTAAAATGGACACAAACACACATACACACACACACACAGCCAAAACCCCTTGCACACCGGGCGAAGATGGCTTTGGGAATTGATTTTGCTCTGCAGCGGGCCACCAAACCAGCGCTCGAGGCGAACCGAAAAGACGTCCGATCGCGACCGAGTTTCCAAGCAGACTGACTCCGCGTTCGAAGCCTGTCAGCATTCGCAGCGGCGCTGCTTTGGTCACGGGCGTACTCGCAACCGGTGTACGGCTGCTGCTGCTGCTGCTGCTGCGAGTTTAGCAAACCATCCCGACTAGGGACGATAACGACGATGCCGCGACTACGGTCGTGGCCAGCCGGTCGGGTTCCGGCTTGCCAAATAGGGGAAATGAAGCACCGACCGAAGCTGAACCGGGCTGGATGAGTGAATGGCGATGAACAGTGAGAAAATTCGCTCACTTTTCGCTCGTCCTGCTTGCTCAGCATCGCCCGCTCTCGCTTGCTCCTGCGTGCGGCAATACGTGTGCGCTGTAGGGTGGGACGTTTTTCCGACCACACGGCTGGCGAGGGATATTTTTCCGGCCCACCACGGTGAACCGGTGTCATTCGATATGGCAGGCTGGTGAATTTGGTGCTTGTTTGCAGGGGAGATATGATGAACCCGTAGGTGATTCGAGACCAAAGCCGGAGGGGAAATTTCCCATCAAATGTCCCCGGAAAATGGTGCCGAACGAAACGCGTGCGCATGGTGGAGATGGTTTGTGTGGAATTCGAGCAGTCGAACCCAGCGTAACGCTTCTCGGGAAGGGACAAAGCCCGCGGCACGTACATTTTGTTACACATTTCAATTTAGGCATTTTTACACACCTTACTTCTACACGTTGAGAGGGGCGTTGATTGGGCAAAAATTGAAAATATTTTCAGACAATGTGAAAAGTATTTTGCTTTAACACATTTGCTTGTGGTTTGGGAAAACGATTGAACAGGCGTTTGAAAACCATTCAACCGATTGCATTTAAAGCCCTTGAAACCTTTTCGTCCTTAAAAAATCTAAATCCCTTTGGAAAAACTCCACCCACCAGCGGCTTGAGCGTATCCAATGGCAATAGAACACTTCGCAGGACATTCGGTGGACAACTCGCGCCCAATCTGGTGGCTCAACCGCATCCTTCCCACCGCATCGCAGGACACCAGCAGGGACACCACGTACAAGTGGTAAATAAAAATTTATGCCACCGCTTACGGGCGCGCTGGCAGCGAAAAAGCGTCCATTTGCGCTCGGGAGAGGGTGCGTTTTATGTTGTGCCATCTCCTCCCATCACCACACCACTGCAATTGCTTGGTTGGTCACCGATGCCGTCGTCGGTCACTCGTCGCTAGATGGTGCCGGAATGGCCCACGCTGGACGCTACGCTGGATGCACGGATCCGATCCGGCAGATTGTTAGCGCCAATAACGCGATCCCTTGCCGCCCGCGATTCGTGTTACTTCCCTAACGACGCAATCCCACCGGGGGGTCGTCGTCCAGCCGCGCGCGTAGGACGTCTCTAACGGGCAACGGGGAGACTCCAAGCTGGCATGAGTCGGGTTGTTCGGCAGCGTTGGCAGCGCTGGACAGGACGCTGATCGGGATTCCGGCGGGATACGCAACCGGCCGCCGTTCTTTCATTAGCATATTTCCCGCAGGTTGGCGGCTAATTGGAACGCTAATTCGATTAGGATTGGGACTTATTGAATTTTATTCTTTCCACCTTCGGGCGTGGAATGTGAGGTTTGGAGAAGATTCGTCCTCTTCTCGGACGGACGGACGGTCGACCAGCCAGCGGTCGGTCGGCTAGTCATTCGCATATGGTAACGAACGATGCTAGTGGTGGTATTTTTTGTTGGTCGAACGACAGAAAGACTCACTGGAATAAGTTCAACAAGGATCAACTCATCTCCAGGCGCGCTGGAGCTGACGCAGTAGGCGGTGAGTTTTTTTTAGTTCATTTTCGCGAGGCAGCTACATTGAATGAAGCCATCGTTTGCCCGAATGACACCCGCAAAGGTGTTCTGCTTCGAAAATCCACCAGAGGCTGGCACGTTTGGCAGGTTAGATTGAAGCAGCACAGAAAAAAATAACACCCGTCGAATCGATAATTCCTTCAGTCAGACGTGACGTCAAGTTTTCGATTCGATTTAACCATGGAATCGCAATAAAAAAAAAAGAAGCTTTAACCAATCGGCGAGGCTGTTTTGCCACGTTTTTCACTGGAAAAATAAACACCACGTTCGTCGAAATGACACCTTGATTCTGGGTCTCAGATGGATGAGCAGATGAAACGGCACAGTGGCATGACCTCGAATGGTGGTGGAGGCGTTCGACGTCGCAGCAACTGATTCGCACTTCTTTGAAGGTGAGAAAAGCATAGTTCCAGCCGTCGAGTTTTATGTGGCTTTTATTTTTACGGTTATTGTTATGGTTATGAAGTTGAAATGGCCTCCCAAAAATACATTACAGAGACCCAGCGAGCAACAAAAAGAAAGCGAAACGAGAATCACGAAAGATTTTCTTCCTTCCCCCTTAAAAAATCTAGTCACTGGTCATTTAGATCACCCAGGTGTGGCGTTCGAGACCTTTGCCCAGCCCGGGAGCTCTGAGAAACTGGGCCTAATAGAAAAGATGGTTAATAGAGGGAGTTTTATGGGCGCTGGCTCATTCGCACTTAATCTCGTCCAGTCCTAATTCATGCATCAGAAAGCACCGGCTTTCTTTGCGGGGTGGCTTATGGATGATGGACGATACGTTGGGCCGAGCAGGAGCTTCTTGTACACAGCCGGAATGGCTGCGACCACCGCGCTTAATCGATCGAAGATAAATGAGTCGTAAAGCCATTGACGTCGACGATGGTGCTAGGCAGATAATGGGTAACGAAGTCAGCTCGATGGACAAAATAAATAGAGGGCTTTCAAGATTCGTTGAACTCTTGACGAATAAACTGAAACACGAGCTATGGAGGCAGAAAAACAAGCATGTTGTAACAAAGTTGCATCATCAATTCAAAGACTTTTATGCCCAGAAAATGGTACAACGATTCGGTTTGTATTCTGACCAAATCACATGCCAACCAAATGCGTTCCAAGTTCTGCTAAAAAAGCCCCACAAGA
Source organism: Anopheles nili (assembly GCF_943737925.1). NCBI lineage: Eukaryota > Metazoa > Arthropoda > Insecta > Diptera > Culicidae > Anopheles > Anopheles nili. Next base: position 52,107,477 of record NC_071292.1, read on the forward strand.
CCCAAAAACTGTATCCCAAAATGAAGTTGGCTGCCAGCGGCAATCCTTCGCTTAGATTGATGCAGCTTTCACTGAACGCAAGGAAAGGATTCTCTTGGGAAAAGCTTCACGAGAAGAGACTTCAATTTTCAATCAACATTCTATTCAAAAATCGGTCCCATCGAGCGGTAATTACACCCATCGGCTGACTGACCCATTCAAGACAGCTCCATCGCTGGCAAAGCGTGCAGTGCGAATTGCATTCGATGACGTTCGGCCCAGCACTTGGGCAGTGACATCGGTCGAAGAGAATTTTCGAAGACTGCCCCCAAAATGGGCAGGGTGTGCTTAGGGATTTGTCGAAAGAAGAAAAAAAACGATCCTTTTCTCTTCTTTATGCCACAAAGACGAACCGACATGACCAACCATGGTGATGAAAACGGTACGATTCGGGGAAAATTTTTGATTGAATAGTACTACATCGAAGAGACCATTTGGCCCAGTGTTGCAGCCGATGCAGCTGGGACGCCATTCCCCGGGCTTTGGTTGGAGCTGTACAACGTTACCACGAACCGGCACCACGACCATGAATGAAGAGTAATTCATTTCTGTACTTTGTCTACCCAGTCGTCATGAATGAGGTCTTGCCGGTGAAGTGGAGATGATTCTTTGGCACATCGAGGAGGTTAAAACACCCTGTGATGCCATGAGGACAGATGCGAAAACGACCGTCAATGGTAGCTTAATGGCTAGCAACTATTCGACTGCCGGCAGCTGGCGTACTTTGCCCCGAATTCAGTTGCTGCTTTGAAGCATTATTTAGAGAGTGGAAAGCTTCTTCCTACCAAATCAGGTAATTAATTATCCATTCAAACTGTGCATGCTGCACTCATGCATCTCACTTTTGGAGGCTTTTTTTTTGTTGTACAACCTAGTGCTTTACGTTTATGGACTTTAGATTGATGCATCGATGTGGTTTTTCTTTAGAGAAAAAAAACCAACTTTCAAGCTTGCGAATTAATCTCAACCCACTGGCGTGTGTGCGAGCAGAATACCCATTCGCCATTAGGGCATTCGCAGCTTGATTCTTGAGCACACTCAACTTCCATTTAAAATTGTCCCGAACATTACCACGCATCCAATTTTCCATGCCAGCTCTTTTAATTTTCCAGTCCTTTCGAGCGCACCGATCAGTCACAGGGCGGCAAACCAGCCGTTCTCGACTAACCAATGTTCCGATTTGATGGTACGGGAAGCCACTGTCGGTTGGTTTACATTTTTTGTTTTTCGTCATCGCGCTTCGATGCATTCCTCTGCGGCTGCGGCTGTGTTTCGCTTTTGCGATGCATTTTCATCACCATCGTCATCGTTCTGCCCGTAGGTGGCGTGTCCCGATTCAGACTGCCTCGTGGGCCATGCATGAGCGACCGTGAAATAACGTCCCGGAGTGTGTACTCGCAAAGGCTTCTACCAACCGTGTTGCAGACACCAACCGAGACGAGCTCCACAAGCAAAACAGTCCCTCTCGAACTATTGTGATTCGCCTTTAGCCGGGTGTTGCCAAGAACCCGGTGTGAACGCTCCCCAGCGCTCATTTGGAAAGTTGGCGCGCGAGATCTCCAACCGTCGGGGATGCTCTCCGGTGAATGATGACGATCGAGATAAAGGACGCATCCGGGCGTTGTGAAGCGTCGCAATTCAAATCGAAATGCTGGATTTACACGGCGAAGGTGTCGAAAATTACTTCCTCTTTTGTTAACGCTGCCATGCAAAAAGGTTCTGGTTGTTTTTTTTGCCGCGGACGACCTCGTTGAATATCTTGCGTGGAATGGGTACCTGAATTTCCAGCATTGGTTGTTTTAATCCGACGCTAAATAGCACCTAGCTACTAAAGACATAGTGGTAATGAAAATTCCAAGAAGGAATCCCAAAAACATTTCTCACAAAATTCAAGCAAAACTTTAACACAATTTCTCGGAAAGCTTGCGGCAGGTGTTGGGTTTCTGAAAAACACCCAGCGCGAAACAAAACCCCATGGAATGCGTTCGAATGCGTGCGAAGATCGTCGCATCCTAGCGGACGGTTATTATAACACACCATTGCGAGATATCGCTTACATTTGCAAATAGCCTATCCGCTTACACCGCCTGGCAATCGTTTTTATTCCACAGTTTTTCGGGAACTTTTTTTGCTCTTGCTCTCTTCGGGCGTCAGTTACTCATTTCGCCTAAATGCGAACGCCCCGGCAGCACGCTAAAGCCCGGTCCCATGCCAGCCGCCACTTCGTTGGCAGTCGAAACCCGTCCATTATGACGTGACAACACATTGTCACCACAGGACAGCCCTGTCAAAACATGGCAGCTCCTTCCGGATCGCAGACCAACCACTTCACAAAAGGAAAACGCTCGCGCGCGCGCGCGCCTCGGTCCCCATCATTCCCGCCTCGTCGGCTGCCCTTCATTATTTCGATTACCGTGCGTCGGCAGCCGGCCCGGGTCCTTTGTCCGCACGTCCGGAACGCGCGCGCTCCTTTTGCGTGCTTTCCTATTTGCTTCTTCGCCGAAGGTGAGATTGCATTCGAACAGTGCAGTCTGCCTGTCTGCCGGGGCCATTTCGTCGAATGGAATCCGAGCATGTGGGACCAAACATATTCGCAACCTCTCGAGAGGTTCCCCGACGCACGGCCACAAGGGCGCATCAACGAAAAAAAAAGGAAAAAAAAGAGCCCCTTCCGAGTGACCAACCCCATTCCCGACAGGGCGGGAGCGATTCCCAGGAATGAAGCCATCAAAGTGTGAACAATGTTGGCTGAAAAACCGGGGGCTCGACCGTAGTAACCGAACGCCTGCGACGAGACCACGGGAAGCCGCATGCGAAAGGAAGCGTCCCGACAACAGCAGCAACAACAACAACAACATCACAGAGAGAGAGTGAGAGAAAAAATGCACTCGCAACCTCGAAACATGCTAAAAGGTGTGATTAATCTTTCTCGCCAAAAACGCCTCACTTATCGGGGTCGTAATCCATTTTACCCGGCAGCGTTCCCTTCACGCATGCGACATCCTTGCAATTTGCTCGTGGCTCGCTTACGTCTAAGCGTGGAAAGGAAGTCGATGTAATCTCCCTCCAGCGCTGACCTCTTTCCAGGGAGGGGTTTTTTCTTTTTACATGCCAGTGCCCAAATACAAGCCCCACAACGCTAACAACGGGAGAAAGAAGAATAAAAAAAAACCTCTCGCGTAGATTGTTAGTTTTGGCTTCATTAGTTTTGGTCTTTCATGTATTTTGGGGTCCAGCAAACGGGGGGGGGGGGGGGGGATTTTTTTTACAATCCCTCTAGAGGACGCCCATCCACCAGCAAGGACAGAAGCTCGGAGCAGAAGCTTGCTAATGCCAATATCAATATTACTATCATCATGACCCGTGCAACTAGAGCAGGGCTGTAGGTCGCCTATAAAGAAGGCCCGCTTCTTGCAAGCTGTTGCTCTTTGAAGTGCTGCCAAAGTGTGTCGTAAGCCGTGTCCGTTGCCGAACATGTGTCAGCGGCCAGCGGCATGACACCTCGCCGCTTGGCACTCGCATCCGCTTCGACCTCGCAGATGAGCCGGTCGGTGTACAGGAACGAGAACAAACGGGCGCTTGCCGCGGATGAAGCGACGCCACACACATACGGGACCGGTAATGAGAGGAGACCTAAGAACTTAAAATCCACACCGAACGGTGTGAGATCGGTTTGAGTAAAAACAAAAAAAAGAAGCAAGAATAAAGGGAAAAATACAGAGTATCATGTTACGACCACAACATCATTTCGTTAATGTCGCCCATCTGACAGGGGGGGCTTGCGAGGTCCAAAACGGGAGCCCGAAGGACGAAATGAAAGGAAGGGTCGCCTGTATGTGACTACCGTGCCCTACCGCCCTTGGGGTAGAGCCACTTCTCGCAAAAGCTTCTCGCCGAACCAGATGCCAATGGACCGAGAAGCGTCCCATGAAATCTCGATGGGAAAGTGATGGACCGTAAACAAAAGACCTTTTTTAGCCTTTTTTTTTGCTTTCTTTTTGGTTGTTTGTTACCCCGTTCCACCTTTTCGGTAAGTCTTACATGCTGGATGCACGCATCGAAAGCCCGGTTGGGGCCGGTGTAAGGCCCTTTCTTTCTTTTTTGACTCCCCTCTTCGACGGTGGTGGAGATGAGCCCCTTTTGTAGCGTGACGCAAGAGCGTAGCTGAATCCTTGGACCTGTGGCGTAGTGAACAAAACATACACACGGTGCTGACCTTAATCTCGGCTTAGCCAACGCGGCCAGAAGAGCGGATTTAGAGGAATGCATGGAATTTAAATAGAACTAAAGGCCTTCCAAATCACACCATTTTTCTCGCAGCCCGTTACAACCGGTCGGTGAAGTATGGAACTACCTTTTTAGCCAAACGGACGATGCCAAACGGAAATCCTTTCATCTCGAATTATAACCTTTGAAGAATTCGATTTAGGCACGAAACAATCGCAACACGGGCTTTACGCTGGCAGTCCCTGTACGTCGATGATGAAACAAGTGAGTCTGCTTTCGAAACAAAAATGGTTTTTGGTCAAACAAAAATTGTAAGTAAGCTGAAAAGAGTTTGAGGTCTACGTGGATACGTGGACTACGCCACATTTTCTCTTATATCCTTTAAGATTAACCAGAAGGATTTTGGTGGTTTTTGCCTCGACTAGTGGTTTTGTTATTTTATTTTTGAGCCTTCTTTTTTCCATTTTAAAACCATTAACCGGCTCCGTTGTGCGAGCAAAGGCTTTAATTAAAGATGCAAAACGAGAATGGCTTATCAAGCCGTGCCAATGTGACTGGATTTGCCGAAAGCGGAAGCTCCAACCAGCGCATGATGTAACGCTTTCCCCAAAGCTAGTCCAAGAGCTTCGTTTTGGTCGTTCGTCCAGGCGTTCCCAGTGCACTGCAATCCGGCTAGCCCAACCGTTGGCCCAGCGAATCTTAAGCCAAAATCCCATCATCTTCAAAGACGGGGGAGAACCTGCTTTGCGGCGTCAAACTCCTTCACCGGCGCCGGCTGCTGCTGCACACAGTCGCATATAAATACTTCACATTTTCGTCATCTTTTCGAGCGCCGCTGTTAGATCTTTTAATAAACCCACTCGCGGGCGCTCTTTCATCTTCATTTAAGACTCGCTGCGTCCTCTGAATGCGCGCTCTGAGCTGCTGGGGAAAAGGCATTCGGATTCGGTGGAAGAAGAAGGGACAATTTTCATTACGGTTTGCTATTTTACAAAACCCTTCTCTCTATCTCTCTCTCCGCCCAATCGTCAGCCCGTGACCCGGCTGGTACCGTCCGTAGTCCCCACGGACGCATTACGAGTTTGCATCTACCGCGCTCTTTAGCTTCCGTCGGCAGAAGAGCCGTCTGCTGGCGTCGTTCCCCTAGTTTTCTGCGGCGAGCGTAATGAGTTCGAGTTTTCCAAGGCGTCCATCTGCCTCGCCGTAGATCTCAAGAAGCCAACTCAAGAAGGTTTCGTCAAACAGCGCCGCACGTCCTTCGGAGCGCCAGAGCGTCAGATATTGCTTCCGGATGGCGAATCAATCCACCCGAGACGCATCCTGCAACCGAAGGACCGGCGACGCGGAAGGTGATTAATAAACGGTTCTAGCATCGGATTCGTTTCGCCGCTCGCTTGTTGTGGCTGTGGTCGCTGCGGTGGCGTCCCTGGGGAGTTGATTAAATATTAAAAATTGGCTACGAATTATTATCCATTACTAGCGGGGTGACGTGGGCGTTGGTAGCGCAAGAGATGTTACTAAGATGGATGTGAGATGGTCTCGCTGGTCCGGCCCGCTGGTTTGCGTTCGGATACGTTTCGAAATCTGTTGCGCAAATAGACCGAGAACAAATCGTCCCAGGTTTGGTTTCCCTCAGCATTCCCGGTACCAGGGAACGATGATCACCACGGCCGTCATTGTCGTCGCGACAAAGCATGAGCACACCCTGTACATGGCTTGGCTGAAGAACCGAGGGTGGTTGGTCTAGTCTTTGAAATAATATTTACTTTTAATTAAAAATGCAACGATGAATAAAAATCCCCCATTTATCGGTTGTGCCGTCGTGTCCCGAAAGGAGAAGAATTCAGGGCCGCGCGTATCCCTTTTCGTTTGTTGGTTAAAGGATGATGGGGTTGTAATTGAGTGAATGGCGCGGACTAGCGAAAAGGGGTTTGTACTCCGTTTGGTGCGGCCCGGGTTTGGGCCGGTAGATTGATGTCGTCAATTATTGATATTCTGGAATGCATCAAACGCGCGACCGTGGTAGACTCGAGACCGACGAAGGGAAATGCTCGTCCGGTTGATTCATTTCATTTTCCCGCGTCAAATGCTGAGGTAAACGAATACGCGGCAATACTATATCGTATCCGAGGCTAGGTTCAACCGATGAGGTCGGGTTTGTTTTAAAAATCATGCAATAATTGCGAGAGGGTTCGTTCAGCCGCTTGGAGTAGCTTGAAAGTGATCTGTTTGAAGAAGAAAAATCAGCGTTACAGCTGTGTACGCTAGCCGAAAAGGGTATTTATTCGACGAACGACGCATAAATTAATATCAGTATCGCTTTATCGCTTTCAAAGCGATCGGTGCGTGCACGCAACAGCTGCACACTTGAAGGATTTTGGAGCTGTTGCCAAATAATTTGCACGAGTCAGCAAGTGGTCAGCACAACACTTCAACGACCATTTCATGTTGACCAAAATCTGCTTCCAGCGAGCACACCATCTTGGCCAAAGAAAAAAAGTGCAGACCAACTCAACCGTGCACGTGGTCAATCACCAGTAAGTGCTGCTGTGGGTTGCAAAAACAGGCCCCTCGCAAAAAAGGGGTAGACAACGAATGCTTCGAACGAGCGAGCACGTAAATTAAATATTTTCATCTCTACGCCGCCATGGAATGCAGGCCGGAAAACCGGCTATGGGGGAAAAGTCCGACTCTTTCCGGCGGCCATTGGTCAGCGGCACGCGTCCACTCGCCCAGGGGGGGGAAACGTTATTTATTATTTTGTGATTAGCATGATATATTAAAAAGTGCCTTCACAGTCGTCGATCACCGTGAAAGATTACATTCCCCATCGTCGGCACGGGAGGGATTAGAGCGCACAACAGCTGGCCCGGCAAAGCGATCCCGGGCACGGCTGAGTTGCATTTTAATGACGCAACCAACCAAGCCCACGGGGCATTCCCGTTGAGTAAGCGGAAACATTTGCGTTGGGCAAACTGTTGCCCTAATCCTCGATGGGTTTGTCCTTGATTGCGGGCGGCACCTGAAGGTTTCGGGGTTCGGTGCGACTCGAGATTTTATCGCCGACGGAGAAACACTGCTTGCCGATTTGAATCGGCTTTTTGGGGTTTGAAAAACGAATGCCGAAAGGCGGCATTCTACACGCCAGTCACCAGATGGGCCGGTAATTAAATCCGTTTAATTTGCTAGCCATATTAGCACGACAGAGCAAAACCTCGTTTTGGAACATTTCCCAACGGTGTTTTGGGACTTTTTAAAGGAATTGCACTAAAAACGCTAACCTCCTTTGTTCACCTTTAAATATCTACCAAACGGCACTGGTGTCAGTGCAATATCCGTCAGCGCAGCATTCGTGTTGAGCGCCCGCAGCAATCCGTCCAACCGTGAGCGGATTTTAATCGCATCCCCTAATGGACAATTGAACATTGTCACGTTGAAGGATGCGGAAGCAAAAATCCACGATAAAGCAGTGAATACCCAACAACAAAAAAACCAGCGCGCCCGGTGACCGTTCTGCACGGATCAAACATTTTAATTTATCGACACTCATGCGCTGCGGCATGCTTCCGTCCGTCCTTAATTTCGGTAGAATGTGTATGGGTGGGGGTGAAGGAGGACCGATTTAATAAAATGATAAAAAGCCGAGCCCGCAGCAAAATCGTTAACCGGTGACAGAAGCAGGCGCGCTCGGTTAGCCATCCTTACCGGGTGCACCAACATTGCAGGCGCGCATTTCCCGCCTGGGATATGGCGATGGAGCGAGCGCTCGTGGGAGAAGAAAAAAAACCACCACAAGCTCAGAAAAATCACGCGGAAAATTATGCACAATCGCGAGCCGGTGCGCTACGATCAAACTTTTTTAATATAAATTTATGTCTTCCTCAATAGTATGTTTTTGCGCTCGCGGCTTTCGAGCCACCTTGCGACCGCGATGTGGCTGTGCAATCGCAAAACCGTCCGGAACGTCCTAACTCGACCAATTTCACTTGTACGCCATCGTTCCCGGCACCCATTCGGGCTGCCGGGTGGAAAAGCTTCTTGAATCTTCTCCCAAACCGGAACTGTCGCCGGCCAGGGCGATATTGTTTGTTGAGAGAGAGAGAGAGAGAGAGAGAAAACACACACAAACTCACACCCAGCACAAAAAAGGGAGTCACAACGCGGATGGACGAAGATGTTTGCGGCTTATGGTAAAGTATGCTTTTAATCTTCGGCAAGCTTCAGTTTCCGGCGTCCGCCGAGATCGTCCTCCCGAAAGGCTCATTTTCCGCGCCACCGGTGGTCAGGTCTTGAGCCACGCTTTTTTGTTCCACTCGCAAAGCTTTAGCTCTCTTTCTCTCTCGTGATGTCTGCATTCCTATTACGGAAGTTTTATTAAAAGATTCAATCGCAAAATCCACGCCGGAAAAGCGCGCTGCACTGCTGGTGGTCAGCTGCAGTTAGCATGTTTGGCTTTTATTTTCGATTTTAAATTGCCTTCATTTCAATGGTGGGAATATTTTTGAGCAACCACATCGCTTTGTCCTTTCTTTAACCACCCAGTCATCGAGGCATGGTTTTGTTTTGATTGATAAAAACGGTGTTTATCAGCAAAGGACTCCTCTCGAAAGGGCATTATTGTGCTCGAGTTCTCTCGAAAACTCTCTCCCCTTGGTTGCCGCTAAAACACCGGGATTATAATTCTTTCGAAACGAGTTGATTATGCTGCGTGTCGATTGCCGCGAGCCACCCTCGGGAAGTCGCGACGTTGGCTGTCCGAGGCGCCAGTGCCAACGGCGCTAATCTAATCAAGGCGTGACCCAATTCCGAAGTGCGAATTACGGGTTCGCTTTCTTCCCAGTCGAAAGCTACCGGCCACCGGCGGGGCCAGGATAGATGAGATAGACTACGAAATGTGAATATTGCGTGATTGCCATATTCCCTGCAGCCCCGTCGCTGGGGTGATTTTTTTGTTGTTGTTGCTTCGTTCACTCGTTTCGTCCATCGCCGGAGTGCTTGTTTCGTTGGTTCGCTCATTCCGTGATTGATTGAGTTTGGTTAACGAGCTTCCGTTTGGTCCGGTTTGATTTGCTCCTGGGTGGGTGCGTTTTTGCTCTGCTTCTTCCATCCGATATCTGCATCGTTCGATTTCTGGCGCCTAATTACAGTTGATCAGCTGGCTGGCACTTGGCACCGGCATCCATCCATCGAACCCGAAGGCGAAGAGCCGCCTTCGAGATGAAACAGAAGCTAATATTTCTCTCATCTGCGCCGGTAATAAACAGAGCACACAAAGAAAAAACGAACGACCCGGCAAACCACACAATCTCCTCGGATCTATTGACATAGTTAATGAAGCAGGTGAAAGACGAAAATTAATCGAACATCCTTCCAACCGCAGGCAGGCTGTGTTCCGAGCGTTACATTCAAAGAATATACACCGCGCATCACGCCCACGGCACATCACCGGTGCTGGGGGTTGGAAAAGCACTCTGACGTGGTCGGACAACCACAGCTACGGAGAATATTGCTGCCGGATTGATTACACCCCGTTTCAATCGGCCCCAAGATTGAATATCAACGAGGCGGCTATGGCAACGGGCAAGCGGTTTTTCCTCTCTCTCTGCCAATCCCAAGTGCGGTGCAATTGACTTTGTGGAAATTTCGTTAAAAGCCAATTGAAAAGGATGATGCTAATAAATCATTTAACTCATCGCGGTGGTTGAGGCCGATCGCTAAAGTGGCCACGCGGTTACTCCGTCGGGAAGCTGTAACATCGAGCGTACGGTCCGATACTATCATTACACTGCAGTTCTTCGCGGTGCATCGGCAAAAGTCAGTGGAGCGCGTGAAGCGCACTTGAAAAAATTGAAACGTTTTCCACACGCGGCCCTTGCGGACGTGACGGCGCTCGATTGCGAGCAGGAAAAATGTACCACCACCGCGTGTTGGAGTCGCGAGTGAAGGAAGCAGCGTTTCCATCGACGCCACCGTACGCCGAAGTTTCTCGTTCGCGCAGGAAATCGTTGCGATGATTCACGATTGCCAATATCGCAATTTGATTTTCCCGGATCTTGCGCTACGCTTCTTCCAGGCGTGCTCACACGCCGCGGCATGTATATGCACGCGTATGTTTGACTTATTACCTTGCGCGATTGGAAACCCCGAAAAATAGAGCCCTTCCGGTACGCTGGGCGACGGGGGCCATTTCTCATCTCGTCGTGCATCCGTGTCTCGGATGCGTGGCTGTGACTGGCCAGTTTTGGGAATGACGCTCGTGAAGCAGTACCGCTCGAGTTGAGAGCCATTTCTTCAATTACAGATAAGGAAGGAAGCGAGTGGGCCACAGATGGCTTATCGTTATCCGATACGATTGGGCAGTGGTCCCTTTTTATTTCCAACGGCTCACGATGACTATGCTTTTCCAATCGCAAGGATGGTATTGGAGTGAACGCATAAGCTCAAGGTTTTTTCCGCGAAGAGGCAAAAAAAAAGTCCATTTTGAAAAATGAAAACCAGCCACGGTTGAATTTATTGGCTGCCCAGGCGATTTATGGCGATTTCTGATACTCTTGCTGTGGAAATAGAAACTGCCAATATGGTATGCCACACGCGGCCTCCAGTGTAAGGGTTGCTTCGAATGTGAGCTAATTAGTCACCTTCGTGGAAAAGCGTTTCGATCGCACCATTCCGAATTTGATAGTAAACTACTCGATCGTGCAGCAATTAAATAATGAGAAAAACCACTTTCTGCGTGCCGATGTTGATCAATTTTTCATTCCGATGAGCATGGCTTGGCTTGAATTGTAAATTGATCGTTTTGCTATTAATTGCCTCCCGGCAGTACATTATCATTGGCCAAAGGGAGCAATCCCCTAAAAACTGGTTGGAAACCAGCGTAAAGCTATTCTAATTACCGTTGCAACGGTGAAGGGTGAGTTTTATTTCGATTACAACCCACATGCACTCCGATGCACCACTCCGATCAAACTCAGCTGCACGTGTTGTTTGTTATTATCATCGGGCAACCCTTCCTATTAAATTACTTCCGATTTTTAACCCACCCCCCTGTGCAGGGAAGCCATGCGGAGCAGCAGGTCCATCGTGTTGATGCAAGATCTGAAATAAATTGACAGAAAATTTATCGATCGTTTACTGCAAAGCGCCGGTCAAAGTAATGCAATTATTTTGCCGTTTGATGGAATGGATCCTGGGTTTTTTTTTCTGTGTCTGCTACCGATTGTCAGTTTTATCTCTCATTAATGCAGACCGGTGGGACAGGAGGTGTCAGGGATTCGTTAGAACAAGCGAAACACAGCATGGCCAATGAAGGGGCGTGCTATGGGCAATCATCAAATAATTTATTTTCCCGCGTGATCAAACAGGTCATTATTTGCAAAACCTGTCCGAAGCGCACTGGTAACGATTTGTCGGAACTGCATTTGACGTGCTTGAAAAGTTCGCATAACAAATCACATTAATGTGCATGAGTACAGGTGAGCAAAAAAAAAAGTGAGTACCGTTTGTGACACATCAGTGAAGGCTTGCAATGGCAGACCCCTTAATTGGTTGTCTATATTGGGCTGGAAAAAAATGAACCATGTTTGTTGTTATATGCAAAACATGATACCTTCCAAAGGATGGAGTCATGTATGATTCATGAAAAATGATTTTTTTGTCAGCATTATTGGTTAGGGTGTGTTTTAAACATACATGAAATTAAAGTTTGAACAACATGCGCTACATGTCGCCAACAGTTGCCTGCTAGTGCCATTAAAGCGGTCATTTCACACGACTTAAGTCGACCCTTATATATCTGTTTTAAGTGTAACAGAATTTATTTTCAAAGTCTAGATTACAGTTCAGCGTACATTACCAAATAGGAATGATCAAACAGCATTAAAAAAGCAACCTTTATTGCACAAAGTCTACATTCAAATGATGTCTGTAATTTTAATATTACATCACATGAATAGTATTAGTTAAGCCATGGAACACTTTGTTTAGTTATTTTACTCATATTCCTTTCGAGCCTTTCAATATTTCAATCAAGATCCAATGCGATTGGATGCAGCGTTACCATATTCAGGATATTTGGCAGAGAGAAATATATATGAGAGAATATATATTGAAGAAAACAATGAATGGTTCTTGTAAGGCTCTACCATTGCAAACATGCATGGAATAAAAACTGGCCAAGGTGCGGTATGAATAATTTTGCAATAAAATGAAGCAGTAGTATTTCATAGTAGCTTTTTTTTCTTTCACTGCTGTTGTTGATCCCAGCCCTCTTTCAGCGTCTCGTTTTTTTTGCGAGGGGGTTATATTTTTTTCGCTCGTGTCTCTTATTTTTACTCTGCTGGGATTTGAAAAGAGACGGGTTGTCGTTGGAAGACGAAACAAAAACATGTTCCAACACCATAAAGTGAGCTAAATAATGGGCAATCATGTGATATGCCTGCCGCAGACGATGTGTATCGCTCATGATTCACCTACAGCTGGAAAATATGTAAAAACAAAACGAATTTAACGTCCTCTCTCTCTCTCTCTCAGGTGCTAGGATTGTGCCTCAGATTGCTCGAGAATCTCGAGATGATTGAAAGGATAATCATAGCCGGAAATGATGGAAAATAATCGAACCGCTTACGCTTGGAAACAGATAGAGAAGTAAAAAAAAACATCGCAGTAAAATTTAACACCCAAAGTGGATGTGCCTGGAACAGGGATATGCGCAGGATAACACGCAGAAAATGTACCATGAAATTATATCTTGGTTTCCATTTACCAACGTTACGAAGGCCATTTATATCCCGAATACCCGCGATCGTCTTCCTCGGGCAAGGACGGTATCGAATTCAATATTCAATGGACGAAGGCCCATTAACTTCACCACAGCATCATAAAACAGACTAATGCGTGCCTAGCTTAGGAAAACGCGCATTGGAAAGTTCAACAAATTTCTCTTAGCATGATTGTGCTTTAGTTTTTTTCCGTTTTTTTTATTTCTACGAATAACCATGTTTTGCAGTTGAAAATTTGTAACCTTACACATCTTTTAGAAGTTAACTGCAAGATGTTGTAAGCAAAAATTTTAAAAATGTTTATGCTTCACAATTTTTCATTATCACCTAAAGGGACTTTTTCAAAATGGAGCACCTCGATCGATGATGAAGTTTTTCATGACAGCATGAAACCTGTTTCATCACAACCATGATAAAAGCAAGCTTCTCGGTTCGTCCGTCCCAATAAACCGCACTTTTTCTCTCTTCTGCACCACCCGATCGATATCGGTCTGCGTGCTGGGTTGTGACTGTTTATCGGTTGTCTTCCAATTCGCCGAGCAGCGGCCGATAAGCGATAGCAGCCCGGCCAGCATTTCACTCGTGATCAATTCCCTTAACCGTCCGCTGCTCAATTGCATCGCAAGCCTTCCGCCGGGAACGCTCGAAAGGACACCGGCACGCATCGCGCCAAAAGGCTCGCTAGTATCGCGTCCGGCCCTGAGCGCATTGTTGTGCGCCCCGGTGAAGATGACATCGATTTGTCCGATAACGTCCCATGGGTGGGAAGCAAATGGCTATCACTGTGTGCCATGCACGACAGCACCCAGAACGCTGTGGCGTGCGATCTGACGCTGACAAGGGCACACGCCTTCTGCACTCACAATCGACCCGCGTCAATCGTGCGTTCGCCAAGCGGACGCCAAGGTAAAGCGGATATCACCATCGGATGCATAGATTCTGCAGCGTGTATCTCGCGTAATCGACACATGACAGCCGGGCCGGGATGGACGATCACAAAAGCCCACCACCGTTCGTTGTGCGGCCATCGTCTTTGATTGGCTCGGGGGGTTCTTTTTTATCGACCGACTGCAATTGTCCATCGAGGCGAAGGATAAGGCTCGGACTTTAGATGACTCTCGAGTATGGTGAACATATTGATGCAATCATCCGTATGCTCATTTGCTCGATCGATCAGTCCCGCGATTCGAAATCGCCCATTAGCAGGGAAGAAGCATTTTAAATGCATTTTAGAGCTTTTTTAGGGTTCTAGAATAGTGATTTGAAATAGGATGATTTTTTTTAATCCATCGAAGAAAAAAAAAGGACATACACATTGTCTTTATGAAGCGAATTGTTGTACGATTAATTAAAAACAACAAGCTAAAAGCTTTTTAGTCTGAAGAACTATCGGTGACATTTCAAACCTGCCTGCTCATTCGAACAGGACAATTTGTAGGACCATCTGCGGCTCTTTGTAGAGCCACCAAAGTGGTTTCTAATTAGCAGGAATGCTAACTTTCCCTCCCACATCCTTGAGAGAGCGAACTCGTCGATGTATTGACACGATGCCACAGTCAATAAGGGTCGGGTACATAAACACTCTCGGAAGAATTTGTGGTGTATTCCGGCGAATGCAAACCGTCTTGCAGCGTTCAAAAACGTTCTCCCGCCCGTTACGCACCCTCCCAAAAGGTGAAAGTGCCCCTTGTGCTAGCGAAGTCTTAAGCAAACCGGCTGGTGGCACAACCGAAATATGCTGGCTAGTGCAAATGGCTAAACAATCGCATGGCAATGGCATGTTTGCTTTCCAAGGGCTCCCGAGCAGACATGCGTTTGGGGGGCCATTGTTCGTAAGCTGCCCCCGGGATCCCCGGGAAAGAACGCCGGTAACGTTCAATCATCTCCAGGTTGATGAAATATTTACATACACCCCACTCCCACAGGTGCCGCGTTGGTGGCATGTATTGAACAGGACGCTGCTCCTGCCCTTTTCCTAGCCACACGCTAAGGGCCACACTTATTTGATTTAATACAAACACACCGTCCCCGAGCACGGATGCTTCAAATAAGATTGCTCTGGAGAGGGCCCAGCCACCGGCACGAACGATACAATACACCCCGAGCCCGGGCAGGACCTCTCGCCGAAGGACAATGGTGCAATTGGCGTGCCGGCGGGCTCGGCTGTGGACGTTTACGCCACGCCTTTCTCACCGTTCGGTTGGCATAATGCTGCGCACCTTTTGTCACCATTTGCCACCGACGGCGGGCTCGGTGCAAAAACGACAAACTGAAATCCCAGAAATCTTGTTTTTGTTTGGACACTTGATGAGAGCCCGAACACCACCGGTGTGCTGTCGATGAATATTTGACAAGCTGGTCGAGGCCCGTTGAGCTGGGGAAACTGAAAGCGACGAATTCGTCCTTGTCTAGCGACTAGCGCCGGCTTCTCACACGGTTGCTTGGATATTTTCACAACGCTCCTATGTGGCTTTGTCTTGGCCGAGGCCACGGTGACCCAGTGTCTACCCGACCGGGGCCAGGTTGCTGTGCTTTCTAATCAGCAGCATTTTGTTTGCACAGCTCATTGGAATTCGATTTGCTGGTGTACGGGGCCTTCTCGGGGCAAAAAATATTCTTCCGCTCGAGGTTTGAGAACCGTTTCGATGGCCATTTTGCTCCAGTGCGGCCAACAAACATGCAAAGCAGGATGATGTTTGCTTGTGCCGTCGCTCCTTGCCAGACGCCCAGCGCGTGTGTGTTTTGTTTTACTTCATATTTAATGGGTTAAGCAATTATGTGTGCCTCATTGGAGCATTGATTAAACGGTGGACGTTGAGCATCGACGGCGAGGTGCAATTCTGCCTGTCTGTATTGCGTTGGCATACTAAATACTCTTCCCAGTGATGTGCCAGCAAGGAGTTCAAGCTATTATATATTATACATCAACACCGTACACTGAGCCACTCGAAATCAAGCACCATACAAGCGTGTAAAATCCCGTTTGCTGAAATACTCTCCCAAAATACCTCTATTACTTACAGAACTTAGCATCCGACCAGGTTGGCGACAATATGCAAATTCGATCCCAAAAATTGGTTACCTTCTCCCGGCGTGTTTGCTCAGGTGAAAGGGCCAACTTTTTCCTGCCAGTGAGCTATGTGAGCGTGCCAGCGAGAGTAGTCGCGCGACAATCTCAACCCATCCTGGAAGGAGACACTTCAAAGCCTGCCCGAATGCTTTCCATCCCGGCCAGTTTTATCCCGCTTTGATCCCTCTTTTTATCACTCCTCTAATGCCTGGGATGCAAGAGCGCTGGATGGAAACAATTTGAATATAGATGCGATGTTTAACGATAAGAGGGAAGACTATCCTCTCGTACCGGACTCAAGATGCCAGCTGTACATTTTCCTTCGCTTCCTCCATAATGCCGACCTATTTCAGCTAAACTCTTTCAAGTGATCCATTTAAACACGGAAAAGACCCCACTCCATATTGGTGCCGGCGGCGAACAATGGTGCCGGAGATTAAAACGCTCCGTTCGCCGAACTTCAAGACCGTTCTACCGAAACATGTGTTCACCCCGAAAACACGTTATTGAATTATAAATTGATACCCCTGTTTGACCCGAGCAATATCTGTCAATAATTATTATCGTTCCCTCGGGCATTCCCCGGCCAAAGGGGATCCCAAACAATGCCACTCTGCACATCTGCGTGCATGTGCAATCTGCCTCGAGAAAGGGGAGCCACACAATGTGTGCACTCACAGCGGTCGTCCTGCGCCGGTTGCCTATTAGTTGATGGATTTTGTTTTTCGTTCCCCTGGCCAAACACACACACACAGCTACGGCCACGGTGCATGTGGCTTGAACTTTCCCGAAATTGACCCAACGTCGGTGGGACGCACAAAAGCGAGTGTAGGCCGGCTTCTGCAAGGCGCCGCCTCTCGGGAATGTCCTGGTCGCACAGTTCTGCACCATCGCCGCTTGACATCATTATTATCTTCCTTCGAGCAGGCACCAGCAGGCACCCAAGCAGAACGGCAGCCTCCCGGTGGTCATGATGAAGAACACCAGTACGGTGGACCTTCTTCGGGTGCACCTTATCGTATGGGGCCGTGCGTGGGTGCGTTGGTTTCCCGTCACGAACAAAACCCCCGGCGATGGGGGGGGGGGGGTTATTTCGGAGTACACCGACGCAATCCCTCATCGAATGTTTGCATTTGGTGCACGATGCGCCGGTTGGCCGATGGCCGGTCAAAAGGGTGACCCGCTGGATTCATCAAAGCGCTCGTATCGCACGGTGCACGAATATTGTGCCGGTTCGGTTGCGAGCACCAGAGAAATGGCATCCACCGGCGCAAGATAGCAGGTAAAACTCTCGTAATTTCGCCAAGCCCCGCTGCTGCGGGTGAGATACGATTGAAGAGGACATCGTTACGCATGGGCTCTTCTCTTGGGCGATGGGGAACGCATATCTGCTTATCTGCTTCGCAAGATTGACCTTTCAGCAAATCTTCCCATTAATCATGCCACGAGGGACCACAGGGTTTGTTGCAACGGTTTTGGTTTCACCAAAGCACAAATGCAGTCACAACTCAATCAGCGCTGATTGAAGCGATGTAGGAAGCGTTATGCGTTTACGAATCGGCGTATAGGCGTTCTTTGCCAAAATGGTGCACATTCATTGTGCTTTCTTTGTTGCCACCTTGCAGGCAACCTTCTAATGATGAATCCAGGAGATGTCCCAAAGGAACGCTACCTAGGTAGAGTCTACAAGTGGCACAACTTATGCACAACACTACCGAAAAGCTGCCAATATCAACACCGCCGAGGAGAACGTCTCCACCCAGCCGGTGAAGGTGAAACGAAATGCAATCCCTTCGTGCTACATACCACAAATGCAGCTTCACCGCAGGACGAACGAAAGCATCGTGGTGCCGGTGCCGGGCCGTACTTGTCGCGTTATTATCAGCGGAATTATGAATAAACTCGGATAAATGTCCCGCTGCGGATAGCGAGCAGTGAAAATCCGTCCACTCCAGGATTCAATCCCCACCGCAGCTGGACAACGTCGGGACCAGTAAGAGCCCGTGTTGCAGAAACCAACCGGCCGCTTCCGACACGAGCACCGTGCTTCATTGTTTGCGCTGGTTGCGATGGTTGCGGATCCTGCAACTAGCGATCACCGCGTGGAACGATGCGCCCGTTGCACATCTGCCCGGCCGGATGGACGGTTGCACAAATGAATGCGAACGTGCTCGAATTCCAGCGAAAGATGCCTCATGCTTGGTCAGGATGCGTGACGACCCTGGTACCACCACGCCGCAGGACTCTCTCTCTCTCTGCCTCTCACTCTCGCACGCGACCACCGGCTAACGTAATCAGCGGTGCATGTTTGTGTAGTTGTTTATCTCCCAGGTGCACCACTTGCAACGAGCGGGTCATCCGAGGCGATCCTCGAGGCGGTGGAATTGTTTCCGATTCGCAAGCCCACAGCCAGGCGCTAGGCAACGGTGGCACGATGCGTCCGACGACGCGACTCCATTCGATGGAGCGCTTCACGTGTGAACACTTTTATTTGCGTTTGGGGCTAGCGTTTCCTCGAAACGGGACCAATTCCAGAGCCATGTCCTTTCCTCCGAAGGGACGCTGTAAAGACGGAGTGTTCTCGGTAGCATGGGGAACGAGTGAACGTGGAACTCCATATTTGTCGCTCCGAATGGTTTCCGTTTTCTTGGAAAACTTTCAACCGGATCTAGGCGTGGGTGTTGGCATAATTGCTGCCGGGTTTTTGGTCCACAAGGGCTAAATATTCGTCTACGAGATCCCCACGGGCAGCGGCACGTTTTCTCGGTTTGGTGAAAATGGTCCTGTTTGGCGAAATGAAACTAAGCACTACTAGCAGCAATCATTCCGGTGGTTAGCTTGTTTGTACTGTTGCCAAAATTAGCTTTCGGATTTTTGCTCTTTACCTATCTTAGCGCACTGTGTGTGTGTGTGTGTTTTAGCAAAATAGACAGACAGTTATGTTTTTCTTTTTCGTGTTGATTTCATTCTGTTCCTTGCTGACAAAACAAAGCACATCTTCGACTTTATACTCCCAACAAGTACTCGTAAATAAAATTAAAATTCGTGCTACAGGCTAGGCTCAATTGTCGTTAAGCAGAATATAACATCTGCTCTCGGAAAGCATAACGGTGTTCGTTCGTTTCGCATTAATTTATGCACTGCGAATTGATTTACTTATTCCGCGACCGAGCACACTTCATTTCCTGGTTTTGGAAACGTATTTCGCGTATTTTCGGCTTGCTTGCACACACGAACCCAGATCATCCCTTAACGGGATCCACCACCCAAATAGGATGCTATGTTGCGAGTACGCGAGTAATAAAAGCCCACCCTTATGCCCTATCTCGCACGAACGCGCTGGTAACAAGCGGCAGTGATTAGAAGTCATAATGATAAAAATTTATGCCACGTTCTTTTTCCTTGCCACCCCTCGGATGTTCTCGAAAACTCAGGCTCAGGCACACATTGGGCGAAGCATGCTTAAAATAAAAGATTTCAAGCGACAAACAATGTTCGCCCAACCCCTAGCGCACCACGAATGGGAAGATATGGAAATGAGCCATGCCGAGCCTACTTAATGTACGATTTCCCAGGGGAGGTTTTACATCGCAAGCGTAAATAGTTACGTGCATATGTTGCGTCGTCGGCGCAACCGTGCCGTTCGGTTCGTAACGAATTTTGGGGAAGTTTACGGTTTTACGACCTCGATGATGTTTTGTCTCGAATATTTGTCCTTGTTCGATGGTTTCACCAAGCGGATCTCTTCTTTGGAAGCGGTGCTTACTAGCGAGCTGCTAACGTTTCAAAATGGCTTGTTATTTGTTTCGAGAATCCACCGACTAGTGCTCATTTTGAGCTGATTCCAAGAAGTACGTATATGTATACGGATTATTATCGGGAACTACGCTCCACGTGATGCCATCTCCGTCGATTCGTCGGGGTATCCACGTCCGCAAATTAATCCAATTGGCCGCAACAAAAGAACCTCAACGCAAGGCTTACGTTGCCTGCAATTAGGTAAAAATATTAAAACACTCCCCCGAGTCACTGCCGAGCCGCCTTCGCGACCAAACGCATCGAGAAGTCCATTAGAAGTGACTTAATTCAATTGCGCTGGCGGCGGCAGCTTGAAAGATAAGATCGACTAATTGTATTCAACATGTCCCTGCCGCCGGTAATGTTTCAACCCCACCGCGAACCAGTTAGAAGGCGCACAAGAAATGTCCTTCCAGCGTAGCGTGACATCCACGAGCCGAATCCTTGCGGGAGATCCACGCTCGCAGTCACGCCGTGTGGCTTATTCTCCCCGCACGGCCTCGTATAATAAGATTTTCCTTCCACCGTCTCAGACGCACGGGTACGAAGCTAAGGACACCTTTTCGCCACCTACCACTATCAGCGGGCCTAACGACCTACGCGCCTGGTGGGCGAGTGCTGGGAAGAATGAAAGCCAAAAAAAAAAAAAAGGATAATGCGAACGGTACATGAGTGGTGCAAAATTATCATCCTTTGGCGGGTGCGTACGATGAATTACAATGAAGCCGATTGTACGGGGACGAACCTACGCGGTGGGACCTCTGCGTCCTAGCGGTCGTGCTGGTGCTGCGATGGTTTAAGCTTTCAGTGGTGAACGGACGAGCGAACCACGTAGCCCAAAAGCAAAGGAGAGAGAGAGAAAAAAAAACACGAAAGGGTGCCGTAAAAGTATGGCTCATATTCCATTAGCCTCAATGATCGGGCTCAAGTGTGACATCAACGGCAACGGAATGATTCCTTTGTCGACGGTTCGGCCGTGTCGGATGCTTCCGTTTTATTTCCCTTCGCGTGTCCTTCGTGTGGCTCACGTCTCTCGGTTGCGTCACATCATCTGCCTGCCATGGCATGGGGCAGCCGAGCTGAAATTTGATATCTCGCATCCGAAAGGGGGGGGGGGGGGGGTTGGGCAATAATTACCAACACTTGCGTCAGCTTAAATGACGCGCTAGGTGGAGTGATTGTTCCGGCGCAGTAAAATATTCAAACAGCGACTCCGTTCCGGCACCTACTCCGGATGGTCATGCGTCATTTGTCTGTTGTTAAAAATCGTATCAAAAATATACCGCCCCAGCAAATGGTTTTGTGTGAAATATTTAAAACCACACTCCCACTTTGTGTGTGTGTGTGTGGGGGGGGGTGGGGGTGGGTTGCTGCTTCCCACAACGGAAACAAAGTAATCATCTGCTCTCTCCGTGGAGCGCTACAAGAAAGACAATGACCGTGGCATTGGTGAACGGCCCAGTAGGCTGGCCCGTAACCTCAAACTCGTGTCCTGTGGTCAATGTTTGAGGTTATGTCGTTAAAGCGCCATAAAGCGCCGGCCCTATTGCACTTACCACCCCCGTCTCATTACGGTCTGGCCGGACTCTGAAAGGACCGGTTCCGGTTAACGAGAGGTGGAATGGAATCACGCAGGATACACACACACCCGAAAGGCTCGGAACAGCAAACACTCAACAATGGGTGCCGGAGCTGCATCAAGAGGCAAAAACGCTGCATTTGTGGCGCCAATTTAGTGAAATTACCTCAGCAAAGCAGGCAAACGCGGGTGCGCGCTTGAAAAGTCACTCGCTGGCGCGTCTATCCAACGGTCGCATATTGCAGTAATGGGTTAATTAAATTTCGCCCAATCGCCGGAAACAGGACCTTACCGCAATCCTCGCAGGTTGATTCATGGGCTTGGTGCTTGAGCGCAACGCAAAACGGGCTGACCGGGAGGGGAGGCTCAACAATGGGGCTCACACACACACACGCACACACATGAGCGACACATAAATAGTCTTCCGACGATAAACGGGGTTCAAAAATTTCCATACTAATGCTAATAATATGTTAATTATAGTAATTGATGTTGTTAAACTTATCAAACGATTTCAACCCGCCCGGTCGCTTGCGTACGCAAACGCTCGATCACGGTTCGGGTTTCATGTCCGGAATCCTGATTGCAGGCTCCCTGCTCGTGGTTCCATCTCTCTCTCTCTCTCTTTGCCCCTTTTTCCACGGGTGGTGGGATTTGCGTGTGTTCGATTTTTCCGAGCCACCAATTTCGGATGTGCCCGTCGGTCACAAAGAGGACACCACATCCCGGTACGATCGGTGATCGATCCCTGCCCGTGTCTCTTGAGTTTTCGAACAGCGCAGGTATTCAGATTACACTGCCACAACGGGCAACCCAAAAGCGGGTGGAGAGAGGATACGCTTTCGTTACGCCAACACGGACGAATCTTGCGCTGGTGCAGGAGAACCAAATTTCCACCCTTGTAAGTATGCAAATTAGAGGTTCGCTTTTGTCTCTATTTGCTCAATACCCCGTAACGGAGGGCGCGTGTTCGCCGCATGTGCCTCACCGAGTGCGTCCTTTTCCACGTACACGCGTACGGGGCCGTAATAAACTACGCAGCCGCAACATGGCACGCGGTGAAAAACCCCATCAACCCTCGAGACCGAGTGTTTTGAATTCTCGGACAACTTTTCGCGAAACCTCACCACGCGTGTGTGTGTGGGTGTGCGAGTTTGTGTCCGCGGCCCGATGACGTGCGCTTCCCGTTTGCACGAGGATTGAGGCCCGTGTCCTGGCCCGAGCCCTTCGAGATGGATGGGTCCGCTTTGGAAGGACGGAAGTGTCCACACATGTGGTTCGGTTCCATCATGCCACGGAGCAAGAGCCGTGTGGGTTGGGACGACCGGAACAAACATAAACAACAGCCGAAACATCCCACGTGGCCTCTGACGGTGGGTGGGTTGCATACATTTTCCGAGCTTCGGATATCGCGGTGCGATGAAGGTCAACGGCCGCTCAATAAAGGCCGCTAATGATGGACTAATGAAGCTCGTGCATCAACAGCTGCTTGCTTTCGAGTGAGTGAGCAGCTTTCATGGAGCAGGTTTTGGAATGTTATAATGAAATGGTGCATTTTTCAGGCCAGCAAAGGCCGAGCAAATTAATCGTCCTTCGTGGAAGGCTTACCATTTGAGAGAGCCAGTCCGGACGCGGCCCAAAACGGTTCAACCATCACTCAACTGTAATCTGCTTAATGTTGGGAGATTTCATCTGGGTGTGAACTGGGAAATGTTTTCTGAATTTAATATTGCTCACTCCGTTGATTTATCTTGCGCGTTGGAGGCAGCTTTAATAGACAGATGGTGGGGGATAAAATAATTGACAGGAAGGCGTATCGTTGCGTCATTACGCAAGCAGGCAAAGAAATGTATCGCACTTAAATGGTATTGACTTGATTTCAAATGAAAAATCTGCTAAGCCATCGCAGCCTAAACCTGAAGGCGAGCGAAAAAAGAATCCGCCGGCAATGGCAATGCAAT
Organism: Anopheles nili; assembly: GCF_943737925.1. Classification (NCBI taxonomy): domain Eukaryota; kingdom Metazoa; phylum Arthropoda; class Insecta; order Diptera; family Culicidae; genus Anopheles; species Anopheles nili. Next base: position 52,130,931 of record NC_071292.1, read on the forward strand.
TGTTCATGGAAGGATACGGTCGTCGGTACCGGGCCGGCTTCCCGCTGCCTAGAAGGTAGTAAGCCTTATCGAATCAAAGACTAAAAGTCAATACTTCAAAGTGCCAGCCAGAGTTTACCGAGCGAGGGAGATCGGCGGGAGATTTAGCGAGCATCCGGTGTACAGGCAAACGCGGCCAATTGAACGCCGTCAATCGAGGCCCGGGGACTTTCCAGGAACTTTACAATTTGCGCAAAAACAACAACACCAACACCGGCCGTTGCGAAAGGGAGGCGAGAGATACAACAACAACAGCAAAAGCAAAAAAAAACGCCCTGAAAAACACATCACAACCCCTCGCCGGAAATCTGCCGTGATGAAGGTAAATATTTGTGTTCCACGCACCGTTTCACTTTTAATCCGCCCAATCAACGTTTTGGCCGATTGCAAGCCGGGCTGTCTAATGGATATCCGATTTGCCGAACCATTTCGGATTGGCCACGTGCTGGCAGCTCACGCCGGGGGGAATACTCAGGATACGCCAGAAGGAATAAACACGCCCGGATCGGGAATCGCGGAATCAAACAGAAACCAAACTGGCTCCGGCTCCGGTCGCTTCGTTCGCATCCGGCAGGTTCGCGCACAAAGCGACTTGCGACAGACGTGGCGACCCGAAAGGTTGACGCTAAGATGAAAGCCCTTCCACCTAAAACAATTACAAACAATCGATCACGAGCGGGTCGCATGTGGACGAAGGTTTTGCTTTGCTCTTGTGGGGCAACAATGTTACCTTTTTATCCTCCTTCTTTTTTTTTGTTTGCTGGTGTTGCTGTTGTTGTTGCTCGGGTTCGTGGCTTTTGCTGCCTCGCCGTGGTTGACGAACCCGGCTAGCTGCGGGCCTGCCAGCTGCAGAAACCGGCCGGTGGTCCCTCGACGGCGCTACCTCAGCAAGCTCGGTCAATCTGCTTAGGTTCATGGGGCGAACCCTTATCAGTTTACGCCACGTCAAGCTTGTTTGACAATTTTCGTTAAAGTTTAATCATGTCTGCCTCAGTCTCGGGGAGATTTTTATCCTGTGTGTTTTGCTTTCGCTCTTGTGTTTTTTTTGCTTTCCTTTTGGCTGGGCTTAACACACTTCTCATGTGGGTGTACTATTTACCACGAACGTCAGAGTGCGGCTCATGGCAGTTTGGTGTGGTGTTGGGTGGCATCGCCAGCAGCAAAAGCGATTGCAAGGGTGAAAACGGGGAGAGAGAGAAAAAAAAACCATCAGCAAAAACAGACCGTAACTCATGCTCGTTTCCACCGTTTTCGGCACGGCGATATTAGCTACATTTTCACCCTTGTACGCCCGAGACATCCAAAGAAGTAGGACCAATACCACCGAGCCCGTCCATTTACGGGGAAACATTTGCCTACTAACGGCTACCCTGGGATGGGGATGGGTGTTTATGAGAATCTCGGTGAATCCCTCCAATCACCTAAGCGATCACCGTCGCTGGTAAAGGATGGAGACGCTTCGTTGATGCTGTCTGTGGGTATTTTTTTTTTTCAGTGGCAATTTTCAGCAACGCATCCTAATGTATCCGACTTTTTAGTACTTTCGCGTCACGGGCAATGGTTGTATGTATCACTTCGCACTAAATAGCTTTCATGCATCATTTATTGAATTTATTACCTTGTTGTTGTTGTTCCGAGTAAGTTTCATACAAGCAGGAAAAAGGTGATCACCATTGCGGGTACATTACGCTGTACTGCTTGAACGCAATCAAGGGGAAATGAAAAATTACGGTCAACAAGTAAGTGCTGATTTTCCAAATGGTTTTCGAACTGTGGTTTCTTAGAGCTGCCTTTCTGGATGATTTTTTACAATGATTTAAAATTGCTCTTTAAAAAATCCTTACTGTAAACAACTCTAGTACAGAAAAATATGCATATAAGATTGCGATAAATGCTCCCCTTTTGGTCTATATAGTTCGAAACTTTACGTAACGTTCCACACCCCTTATGCTAAGCCAATCCACCAGTTCACCGATCGCGCGAACTCATCAGAGCTGCATGTGTGAGGCGGAAATTAAAAACGTCCAATCGCGCGATTCGATCCGCCTGACGCGAAACGGATGCGAGAAAACATACGATGACAACGGTCTCTCAACCTCTCCCGGCGGGTGTTGCGGTGTTCGGAAATAATCTGCCTGACCCCTGCCGACCATCCCGAGGAAAAACGTGCTCATCACACACCCTCGGGAGGTGGATGGGCACACATTCCCGACCCAAGCCCCGGCTCCCGTCACGGGCTGGCCCGATTCACATTCGGTCAATCTTACCACACCATCTCGAACTGACCCTAAATTGACCCCGCGGTGCTGCATGAGCGCTCGAGATTTCAGATGAATCTCTGTCTCGTTCGTTTCGTTTTTGGGGAGATTTTTTTTTTTGGTATTTCAACGTTTGGCTCTTCGTCACTAAATTGAGTGTCCTTTTGCCCGCCCGGAAGCCGTTGAAACCGGTCGGTACCCGTTCGACTGCGAAGCGGGAACAAACATTCACACAAACGTGCACACACACACACACACTCCAGTAAATAACTGCACCGGCGAGACCCGAGATGGGTAGACCGAAATCTGGGAAATTTTTATTTCAACACTGTCGAAACAAAGTAATTTATTTGCTTAGGAGAATTTATGGCCCCCCGGCACGGTGCCGAGTGAACCTGCTGAATTTTTCGACCGGACCAACCGAACCGGTTCGCCGCGGGACACGGCTAGGATCCGGAACTGGAAAACTAGCGGAACTGCTGCCATCGTCCTCGGCCGCGGTGGTCCCTTTGACCAGGCGTCAGGAAACGGACCGGAGGTCTGAGCAGAGGTCAACAAAAATTAAACAGAATACCCTTCAGTGAGCGGGTTTGGTTGCTAAAAAGTTGGCAACTACACGGGCTTCCACCAAGGCGAGCTACGAGGCGACGGAAACTACTCCCCTTCGACGATTACCATAATGTATTTCTTTTTTCTTCATCTCCCTTTCGGTGCCAAAAAATCACACACACATACAAGCACTTTCCCAAGCACACGTACAAAGTGCACGCGGGAAAAAAAAGCGTGGCATTCAAAGTGCTCTGCTTTTTGGCCTTACCTCGCTTCCCATTTCCACCGATGGGTTTGCATTCTGGAGCAGCATTTAAAAAGCCGGTACCAGCAAAACATCCGTATAAGAAGAACAGCCAATTGAGGATTCATTTCCGGTTTATTTTTTTTTTTGCCTCCTGCTTGAGCGCTCGGTATTGAAGCGGCAGATGCGTCCTATAGCCTTGCAAGAAGCGCACCCTTATCAACGAAAGATGCCCCACATAGAGCAGGAAAGATTTTCCGTTCTGTTTCTCTCGCTTTCACGCTTTTTTCTCTCTCGCTCTTTCTCAATCAAATAGAAACTTTAACCCGTTCAAAGATTGGCGCCAGTAAAAATCACCGCCTGCTAGATGAGTGTGCAAAAGATGTGCACTCGTGAGAATTTCCTAGCGAAAAAGGGGTTAATTATAGGCAATAATGCCAATAAAAGTGTCCGAGGGTGTAATAAATTATGCATTGAGCACTAGCAACCCCGTCGGTCTCATGAAAGAGTAGCGGATAGAGTCGGCATTGCCGATGGATTGCGTTTTTCTTTGATCTCTAGAGCCGTACATTCGAAGTTTGTTTCAAAAATAACATTACGTTCGTACGAATCGACTTGGTTAAGAGGAATTGACACAGCTTTCAATGCAATAACGTGCTTCATTAGCTAGTTATCGAAATACCTGCGCTCTACATCCACATGCTTATGGGGCGCTAATGCTTTGGCTTCCTATTTGTATACACGTTAGCTCAATCAGTTCCATTTAATCTCGTCGCCTCGTTCATTGTCCCTCGCGAAGGAAGCCAAAGGATTGTCCGCCCGATAAGGTTCCTACCTTTCATCGAAATTCGAAGCGCACTCGTGTGTTGAATTGGAAAATGGCCCTTCAAATGCTCGCCGTTTGCCAGTGTTTATTAATAAACGTACGACGTCTTCCATTTGCCGGTCCCGAGGTCTTTGTGAGTGCAGCTCCCTTGAACTGTTGCTGGCTTCGATTTGCTGATTGAGTTGATCAAAGCAAAGCAGCCGCCTCGTCGCGTCCATTGGCTCGTCCGTTTCATTCGCTGCGCCGCGAAGAGGCCATTTCTAGTACATATATAGACGATGCGGTGTGCGTCGTTCAACGCCACATGGCGGGTGGTAATCTTTTGAAATTCAATTCTTGCCAGGCCAAGAGCATCGATTCAATTTGCATCGGTCTCAAGCACGAGTCCTTAGTGGGTGGGTTGCTTCTCGGCTTCCGACGCCCGCTAGGTGCCCAAATCTCGGCACTTTGACCGCTGAAACGGCTGCACCATAGGCCGTCGCTTTCCCGCACCGCTCGGGCTGACGACGGCTGCTGAAAGCCAACAAAGTTATAATTAATATTCATTTCGTTTGAACCACAGAGTCGCTGCATAACGCTGCACTGCTCACCCCAGCCGGTAGGCTTTCATCATCAACAGCAACCGCCGCCTGACCGATGGGATACTTGAAATGGAAACCGCCCAGGCTCAATGTTGGAGCCAGATGTGGCGATCCTGGCTACTCCTGCGTCCTTTTCCGCATCTGCGGCGTCACGTGTCGGCCCCATTCGGCTCGGGCTTAGATCTGCCAGTTGAGCCTAATAGCGAGCGCGCGTTGGGCAGCGATCGGTGGAAATTCGACCGAGTGGTTGTAATATGCCGCTCGCAATAATCCACCACACTGACTAACCACCGACGACCAGCGTGTGTGCACTTGCGCGCCATGCTGCACGAGTTCTGCGATTTCAATTTGCATTTGTACCGAAGCGAATGCGGTTCACTAAATTGCCTCACGACGTGCACGGGCGAAGCAATAAGCGAAGCATTTTCCACTTGGTTTGTTCTGCAATAATTCGAAATTAAGCTGTGGGCTGATTTATAAACGTCAGTTTTCTTGCAAGAAAAGCTGCTAGTGAAATAAATACGCAATTTGTACTAATCCTCGAGGATTGAATTCACTTTCGAAAAACACTCTCAAATTGATGCAATTGTATTTTCTAAAGCTTAACGAAACGTAAAACAATGGTAAAACGAAGCATGCATTTTCTTGTCCTTTTTTGCTGTTGACGTTTTTTTTTTAGAATGGCGCTTCTCACTAATTTGCAATTAATTATGCATCGATTGCTAGCGTTCAAGTCGAAGATACTGTTGCACCAGCGAACCAATAGTGCATCCAGCAGATCTGTAAAGATTATATTGCACAATAAACAAAAAAACGGAATGCATTTAAAATGATTACCTTACGAATGCGAATGGCTTCCATCGGCCCTCGGGCCAAGCTTCCCAGGATAATTATTTCACACTCATCTCATTTGCAAAAGTGCACCGGAAACAGTTTCCAGAGGGGAATTAATTCTACACGTCGGTGCTGCTGTGAATGGCAACCATTTTAATAGCCCTTCGAAGAAAGTGTAAATTAAAAGGCAGCAAAAAACCAACGGAAAAAAAAGATCCAACAAATCGAAAGCCGTTCTGTTCTGTTCGGAGCAAATTGCTTCCCGAAGCTGGTTCGTTTTAAAATTGGTCAATTCAATTTTCCCCGACCATTCTTACGGAAGCCTTTCTCCGTCTAAGGCAAATTTAAATGAAACCTGTCCAAATCACAATTGTGACCCTTGTCGAATCGGGTTCTCGCTTCCAGCTCGAACGGCGGGAGAGAAGCTTTTGCTACCTGTCAGTCAGTGGAAAAGTGTTAACCAGAGGCTATTACTTTTGATGCGTGTGTAACAATCTCCGAGTGTTGGTTGGCTTTGGATTAGGGTACATTCTGCAACTAATTCCGCAAAAACAATGGAACAAAAAAGGATCCTAACATTCTTTATGGATTATCGAGTCGATCAGTGTGGGAGCTAGCTAAACTTTCTTTAATCAAACTCAATAAGTCGTTGCATAGTGTAAATTTAAAAAAAAAAGTTGATTGAACAATGTTTAGATACCAAAAGATAAGTTTTGCGTATGATAATAGATTTGAATTTTTTTTTCCTAAATCAACACATTTAACTGGCATGTATCAAGTAGAAAGCTGTCGAGAAACCCATCGAGAAGGGCCTAATCTCGAAAGTGTATGTGTGTAATTAAAATTTGTAATTAGCATCCCATAACTTGTTCTCCGAATGCGAGCAGTACAGCTCAGCAGCAACAAATTCGTGCGGTTCCCTGGGCGCTGCGCAAGTTGAGCCAAAAAGCAAAACTGCCAACATTTGGCACCGTTTCGAAGGTGGTGCATGCTCCCCGAATGCAGCTCCAGCGTGCCAACGGAACGACAGCTGCAACCGAACTCGATTAGCACGTGTCAAGCTATCACCACAATCGCACCCTCGCACATGCAAGCGCTCGCGGCAGCCCGAGCGTCGTACCAGGCGTCAAAACCTTCCGTCAAAATTCATAATTAATCCCAGCACCGCCGAAGCGCCGGAGCGCATGCATTTGTTTCGTGCCACAGAAACTTTTCCGTCGCTTCATTTTTGGACTGCTTGCGGTGAAATTGGGCCCATCACTGTGTGGGCCCGTTTGACCAGCTCTCCCCAGCCGCCACTCGCAGGAAATGTAAGAACACGCACGTAAGGTCGTGCGTGCGACGGCAAACCGCGTCACAGCACCAACAGCAGTGCCTCAAATTTAATCCGGTATGAAAATAGAGGTGGATTTGAATAATTAAAACTGACAAGCGGAATAACGCACCCCGCGTGCAAAACGCTCGGCAGAAGCGGCGATGGTTGGTTGTTGCGGTGTTTATGCGGCGCTCTTACACGTCTTGCGATCTGCTGCTGTTGCTGCTTCTGATGCGAGCATAAGCACAAAAGATGGCTTCACCATAAACGGCCAACAGCGTTCACGTCGAGTAGTTCGGGAGTGTTGTGCGTTTCGCTGCTCAGTTGAACGGCTCAGTTGAACCACTTGGGCACATGCGAGAGGATAACGCGGCAGAAAAACACAAAAGTCGAACAGACAGGCGAAGGGAAAACTTTTAGTCAGCTCTGCGCCACCGACAGCTGCTCGACCCATCACCTGCAAACCTGGTTTTGGGGGCGGAAGGAGCGCTTTTGAATTGTGATACGCGTGCACGGGCGTGTGCGTACATGAGCCGCTCTTAGTGTGGTTCCGCTTCTTCGGCTTAGTCGGCGTCCGGAATCCCGGGGGACTTTTATGCCGAAGCCTAAAGCACATAACACAATTAGTGAATGTAATTTTCTCTCATTACTTTGCTCTTTTCACACCGCCGCGGGTGCCTTCCCGGTGCGGGCAGAGTGGGTCCTTGTGTGGTTTCCTGCGCTCCGTTGCGCTTAGTTTACGGCTGCCATTTTGGGGATGGTGGCGGCACTCGAGCCCCGGCACCCGTACAAAATGGCGCCCGGTTCCGGGGAAGAAGCATTTCGCTGTACCCGAACGCGCCATAAAGCTGAGATGCGTAACGAAATGCTTGGCGTGCTTTTGTTGTCTGCATCGCTAACAGAACACACGGCGAAAGCGTACCGCGATTCGGATTGAATCATAAAGTTCAACCATTTATCTCCCGCACGCCGAGGAGTGTTGGTGTCTTAGCGAAAAAAAAACACACACACGAGCAGGTATAGCCTCATGCAACGCACTCTTTCATTTTATTCTCCGCTCTGGTGAATTTCCTTCCTTTCCACCAGAATAAATGAAAAGCAGTAAAACGCTAAGAGACTGGTTCCATCACCATGCAGGTTTTAGGGATCGCATGCCGGCATCACGGCACTGGAACACGTGCACGCTCTGCCTGCGTGCTGGAGCTTGGCTTCCAGCAAACCATCCTTCGCGTTGCTAGTGACGCAGTTTTACCCATTACGGCAGCTGATTAAATCTATCAAACAGTTTTAATGACGCCCACATACGCACCCACCGGCCAGCATCATTACGGTGATAAATCTGCAATAATCATGCGCTCGCTATCCGGTTCAAACCCGTGCGGCAATTCGTTTTTTTTCCTATCGAACGGTCCTCAGCAAAGTGAATGGAATCACTTACCAGCCGAAATCGCCGATGCAGTTGCAAATCAAAAATGGCCACACGGTGCGTAAATGTTTCGATTTCAGTTTGCTTGCGCGCGTGTGTATTACCACTTTTTTTTTTGTCTCCCACCCCATTACCATTCGCTTTGCCACGTGAAATAATTACCCTGTTCCAACACCTCGCCCGGCATTGTTTCTCTGTTGGGAGTTGTCCTTTCCACGTCCTGTCCAGTGACAAGCAGCTCGAACACAAACATCATGCATTAAACCACCCCCCACGCCCGGTTAATGCTCGTTTGTTCTGGTTCCTCATAAAAGTAGCACCGGGTGAAAGGGAACAGGATGCACGCGGTCGCATTCCGACAAGCTGGCCAGGTAACGTCCCGATTCCGATTGATGCCGTGGGTGCCGTGTAGCGCGGTGGTCAACAATTTCGAGGACGAGTTGATGACATTTTAATGGCATTCACATATTTGGACCGGAAACTCGTCCGGGTGCCGCCGGTGGTAGCGGCAAACGGTGGCAATGATAATCAATGGGTAATGGGAAATGGCACCGCACCCGGGTTCGTTTTCCCAGCCACAGGTTTTTCCTGCTGCTTAATAGGGGGGGCACACACATGGTGGGGTCGATTTTCCCGATGCACCACCTCACGCGCACGAGATAACATTCATGTCCACTTTGGCTCATTTTCATCGCTCATCGCTCGTACTCGCTGGTGAAGGGTGAAATGCCACCCACGCGAGGCTTGACCAGGGGGAAAGTCCGAACGCATGGTGACACTTTCTGCACTGCGGATTCCACCCACCGGCCTGCCTGCCTGCCCACAGCACTGGCACTAAATTTTAATTATTTATTTAAATCAAATACACTGTCCGGTAACGGTGCCCACCACTCTCAACCCACGCGTGTGGGGCTGCGAAATGGCAGTTGAATCATCATAAATCTTGCACCCAGTGCTCTTACTCGTACCCACGCACACCGATTTGCATCGCCCGGGCGACCTGGGTCAAGCAAATTGATGATCGCCATCAGCAGCGGGGCAGCTGGCATTATCATCGTCATCAGGCGGAATAATTATTATTGATAATAAACATGAAATAAATACCATCCGAGGCGCACCATGACGGATGGGCCGTGAAGTGGAAAAGTGCATCACACGTCAGTCGCGGGTCGCGATCCGATTTTTAAAAAACGGCTGCAACTCGCGCGCGCGCACACATTGGCAATTTTGCAATTAAAGCTTTTTTTTTCCTTGCGCAGCGCATCTGCGCTCAATGAGCTCATTTTGGTGAGCTTAATTTGCCGGGCCGCGTTCTGTCACTGCCATCGCGCAAAAAGCTGACGAAAGTGTTGTGCTGCTGAAAGCGAGGGCTCCATCAGTCGTAAAAATAGTCAGCACACGAAGCTTGAGCTGGTGATTATTTCGCTAAAAATATAAACAATCCTCGCTTTTTGGGTGCGCCGTTTCTCCGTAATCCCGATCGCCCTGGGTGGGTAGAATGGCAAAACAAAAAAAAACGAAGATAAATAAAACCATCGCACACTCCCATTTTATCTCGCTTATTCCAGGCACACTCAAGTCCTCAAAGTCCACTTTTCGGTAACCGCAGCTGCTGCCGCGCGCGAGGAAATTATTTCCCGTCTCGTCGTTCCGCAAAACGGATTGGGTTGATTATTGTGTGCCCGAGTTCTTCGGTTCTAACCAGTCGGTGGAGGGCACTGATGGCGCAGAAAGCACTGGAGAGGCAAATGAAAACAGTTCGCCCAAGCGTCCAAAGGCGACGGAAGGAAAGCAAGCAAACAACAACATCACCAGAGCGCTGATCTACACAGGACCATTTCGGGGTGCTTGGCAAAGTTATTTGTGGCTCTGCTGCCGTTTGTCGATAAAGTTGTCTAAATAGCGTTGGTTTGGGTTCGTGCGGCGAAAAAGGTTTGGGGCTTCGCGCAACGAAAACAATTTTCTCGACAATATTCAAATTATGTGCGACCCTTCACGGCGGGGGAAACAAAAAAAAAAGCTCCCCAAACCGAACGGGTCCGAAAGTGTGTTGGGTGAAGAATTAGAGCGCCGACAAATAAGCCCCGTGATCCTGTTTTGCATCACAACATGCAGATTGTGGCGATTTTTGAGCCGGGCTTTAAGGCGGTTCTAAAAATAGGTCTCATCATAAAGAGCGGGCTAGAACGTGTAAGCTCGAATTTGTATTCCTTAAAACCGGTTCAATCGTGCTCATAATTTCGCACCGTAAAAATTGAATCATTTCACACGAAAATCACCGCCCAAAAACGAACGTAATGCTCCGTTTCCGGAACCACCCGGCGGTGCTCGGGGAAATGGTGACATGTATATATAAAAAAAGGGAACAAACGAGCGAGCAAACTTTTTACTTACCGCCAACAGCACGATCCAATACGTGTGGATCCGCATAAGGTTCGGCGTATCTTGAGCCATTTCCCAATGCTCGCTCGAAATGCACCCATCAAAATCGGCACAACGTTCATTAGTTGGCTTTTATGGCCGCGCCACATCAAAGCACCGTGAATGGCAACGTGGCTACGTACGCGACGGAAGAAAATCGCGGTCTTCCAAGGAACCGCGCACGGTTTGTGCCGTTGTTTTCCGGGCGTACCTTTGGTCGATTTAGTGGTGCTTTTGTTTTGCGACATACGCCCTCGGCGAGAAAACAAGCGAAACGAAGGCGCAAAAAAAAACCGGAGCGCTGGAAATCGCAAACGGAATAGAATGCGTAAAATGAAATCATATTTCGTTATTGCGTTCACTTTTCGCGCGCCGGTTCCCAGCTCCGGTGTGGCTTTTCGGTCGAAAACGCGACGTTTGGGAAATGGATTTCGTGTGGCACTTTCCGCACGCACCTCCGAGAGCTGATGATGGAAGACGTGCGAACCTCGCGCGTAAGAGGGACTGGCATCGAAGGGCGAGCAATCACGGGGCGAACGCGTTTTACGTGGCTTGTTGCGCGTCGAATCGGAACGACCGAGACGGATCGCGAACTGGGAGCGGAACCATCGAATGAAACATTTCCCCTGGCCAAACATGGCGCGACGAACGCTAAAGAAACGCACGATAAAAGCCACCCATCCAACGCCAAGCGCTAAGCGTACTCGAAACGCGTCATGAAGTCTCTCGGTGGGGGTGGAAGCATACCGACCGATCCTACACCGCATCTTCATTAACCTTTCCGGGTTTTGCGGAAGAGAAAGTCAAGCGCGTAATGGAAGGCAACTTTTCTGCATGCACTATAGCGGGGTGGGTGAGAGCAAAAAAAAACATCCAGCTGTGCCCTGCCTCACCCTCTAATGAACCTTATGAAATCTGAATGAGCGAAGCTGGGACGAAATTTATGGAACGATAATGGAAGAAATATGACACCACTGGTGCGGGGTGTGTTGGTCGAACGGTGCAAACGTGATACAAATTGGAAAACTTCATCGTGAATTCTATCGTGCTTTTATCGTGTTGCATATCGTTTTCAGTCCGTGGAATGTTTTAATGCACTGAAAAGTGCTATTTTTAAACGGCACCGCGGGTCAAGCTGGGTGAAAAACGAAACACGAGCGAAAGACACGTTTAAGAAAATCTTTTTTTATTTCTTCTTATAAACAACAAATAAATGATGTTTGCATTTTTGCACAACAAATTTTAAATCAAGATTTGAAATTAGGATTGTTGCATTGAAGACAATCAATTATCTTTCCTCTTAAACGCGAAACTGTAAGTTGCCACCGAAAGCTACTCTGTTTAGCGAAAGTTTTGTAAATATATCTCCCGCTGCCGCTCGGATATGTCTTGTTGCTTGAAAAAATAAGCTACAAGACCACAGAGCAAGCGGATTCTCATGAAATGGATCCGATCGGTTGATGCCATTTCCAAACTTTACCTTCGAATTCTCGATCGAAGAGCATATTTTCCCGAGCCAGATTCCTTTCCAAGAAGCGTACCGTGTTGTACAGACGGACGGATAAATGAACGGCTAAAAATCTTCCTCTACTTTCGCCATTCGTTAGGGCACAGTTTGCGATTGGATAATGAAGAAGCCTCGTTGCCTGGCAACGGATGCCAGGCTTTTGTTGCTTCGCCTTCTTCAACGACACCAACGAGACCAAGGAATTGGGTGGAAAATTTCATTTGCCAAACTTTCACGGACACGGTTGCCTAAGCGATATGCTAACGAGACCTCCAGCCTAGTTCTTCCTAGTGGGTTGTGGGGTCGCGGGTGGTTGGGTGGTACAATATTTTGTACGTCCGCTGCGACCGAAGATGGCTAACGCGCACCAAAGAAGGCAGCTGAGAGCGTCTGTATGTGACCGTTCCTTCCGTATGGTTCGGGAAACAGCGCTCGAGTGGGGAGGTCCTGTCAGAACCTAGGATGCCATGCTGTTCGCTCGCAACGCGTGGCCCCAAAATCCAAGAGTTCGGAAAGTTTTCACCCCAGCCCCGCTTGCTGGCATTTGTCCGCCACTAACGGCGCCCGGAAAAGAGGCAAAATCATCGTCTAAAAAAGGGATTTTTAATGAACTTTTCCTAACAGGCTGCCTTTCTGCCTACAGGAAACGCCCGGTACCGGCATCGTGATAGGAAGCCGGAAAAACCGAACAAAAACCACGCACAACCAGCACACCGAAGTATCGGCTCCATTGGCTTACCCTCCCAAAAGGGCGAAATTATTAATAGCGATAATAATAATGCGAAAGAATAGGGGCCATCCTGCCTGCTTCTCAGGAATGGAGGAAACGCGTATGGTGGCTGCATATGGTTTTTATGCTACACGGAGCATCTGAAACATGTACCGGTGGGTGGGCTCGGATCGTTCGCCCGAAACGGGTTGTTCGCAAAAGGCAAAATTCAAAACGAGCTCCGAAAGGACAGCTGAGCCTGATTTCTGACATGGTGTGTCGGTGAAAATTTTGACAATCTTCCCAGTTCGTTTCGGATGAACGAAGCATAGAATTAACCAATACCGCTCACGATCGTACACACACCCACACATGTGCCGCAGGGCAACGGGAACATGGGAACGAAAAATTGGCCGTGCTATTCAAAAATAAATGGCCTCCCAGCCCGCTCTCGGACAAGGGCCGTCCCTGCGGCAAGGATTAAAATCATTTCACATTCAGAAATCCTCCCCACCGATCGGTGACAATAGAGGTGCGGTGGGTCGTGATCTTCTTTGAAAACGGAACACGAACGAACGACCGGTACCATGTTGAGTTGGGTTTGCCTTATTGAAGCATCCTTTTGCTCCCCCGGTATTGGCTTTCCCTCGCTGCTGATGATACGCTCAATTATGACGTTATGATTATTGCGGTTGCATTGGGAGAAAATTCAATTTCCTTCCAATATATAGATAAATATATATCGTTGCCACACGGCAATGTCGGCCTACGACGACTGTCGAATGTCATTTGTTGCTCTTGGGTGTGCTGGAAGGGCCGATATCGGAGTCCATGTTCGGGCGATGGAATTAATTAGTAGAAGTGGAAAGGATGTCAGAAATGGAGCTTGCTGTGAGCAACAGAAATTCATACGCCTTGCTATAGGAAGCGAATGTTGCTAATTAAATTTGGCTTAAAAATGGTGCCATTCTTTATAGGCCTATTCGTAATGAGTACGACAATATTGCAAGGCTCTACTATGCATGGTTTTGTTCGAAAAACGTTGTTTCATGCTATTTTTCTATTGCAATTCGACTCTTTAGACGGTGTCGTAAGGAAAACAAAGGCACATCGCTTAGGAAAATGCGTTTCGGCGTGTGCTAATTAAGATCGGAGCCTAATTCGCACCAACTGCAGCCATCGCGATAATGCGATTTTGTGCGTTATTTTGATTAGCCATCATAAGAACATTTTAACCTTTGAGTGCGCCATTACCCCCGCGTCCGAAGGCCAGGGATAACGAGGCAAAAAATCATCACCATTAATCGGCCTTCAACGAAAAAAGCGCATAAACCGTTCGTACTCCTCCCGGCCGTCACCATCACCGGAAGATACTCGACTGAAATATCCCTTGGGAAGCAGAAAAAAAGAGGCCGATTCTTATCGTAAATTGGATAATCGAATCAAACAAACGCTCTTGCCGCGATGCGAACGATGCGATCACGGTCTCCCGGGGCCGGCCAGGTCGCGTTTAAACGGCTTATTTACCCAAATCACCCAAAACGGTCAGTTGATTCAATTTAGAGCCAATCAACGGAACGCACTTGACGCAGACACTCCATCCACGCCCGAGACGCTGACGCTGTCCGGCGCAAAAGCATGGCCGCTCGGGGTGGCCAGACCGAAGGAAAGAGAGTCTGGTTTGTGTGCGTGTGGATCGTGCGAGGCTCGTTCACTATCAAACGCACGCCATCAGTTGCGCCTAGCCGCTGCACCTTGCGAGTCGAACAGCTTTTTCTCTGGCCCGAGCCTTTTTTCTCGTCCTGCGCAAAGAATAAAGAAAAAACACACACCCACCGAAACTGTACACGATCGCTTTCTGGAATTAGGGATTAGAAACGATCAAACAAAGACACCACAGCAGGCGGTGAAAAAGAGCGAGCGAGAAGGCTAGCGACCCTTCCACGCTGCTCACTCGGCAAACAAAGTGTCCCTCGACGGTGGATTAGCGATTATTGGTGGCACGGAAGAAGCGCAAAAGCGCTCAGTATACCAACCGGGAGGAAAAGCGCGTGAAAATGAATCGACGCCGTTCGGTCGGGGCGAACCGCCGGGCCTGCACCGGTTCGGGTGGAAAACTGTGTGCTCACGGGCGCTTTTAATTGGTGTTTATGCTGGCCAAACAAACATCCCGTAAGGATAACTCTGTCTCTCTCTCTCTCTCTCTCTCTCTCTGCAACTAAGTTTGCCCCGGCGAGGCGAAACGCGCGATTTGTTATCTGCGCTGTGATTTCGGTTCCGAATCGTGGCTTCCTGGTGTGAAATTGGTGTGTGAGCTCGATCGACGACGAATCGAGGACGAAGTGTCGTGGGTTATTAAATCGCCGATTGCCTCGCGAATCGCGTCTTTGTGTCACTG
This sequence comes from Anopheles nili, assembly GCF_943737925.1. Taxonomy (NCBI): domain Eukaryota; kingdom Metazoa; phylum Arthropoda; class Insecta; order Diptera; family Culicidae; genus Anopheles; species Anopheles nili. The sequence goes on from NC_071292.1 coordinate 52,146,038, forward strand.
TGCTGCTCTAGACTGGTGCCTGCATTCATTCTGTCCTCAAACTCTCGAGCTCGTGTCGGTGGGCGTGAAAACTTTTCCCGTACCACAATGGGTGGCAATATCGCGCACGAACCAAGCACCCGGAGGACAATTTCGAGACCCCAGTGGACACTTCCATCCGCGGTCCCGCTACTACTCCTGCTCGTTCTGGCCATGCTGATCGAACGCGGCCAAATATTTGGCTACCACATCCGGCACATCGAGGAGGAACCCAGCCACCAGCTGCAGCAGGATCTGATGGACTTTATCGATCTGGTGCCGTTTGAGGACGTGCAGCGGCTGATGCAGTACTACTACCATCACGACGTCGAGGTGGAGAGTGCGTTCGATTACGTGTCGACCGAGGACTACACCCAGATCCGGTTGGACATCGTGAACCTGGGCGAGGTGCGCAGCTTCCGCCGGTACCTGGACAGCATCGGGTTCAGCGTGGAAAAGGTGTGGGCCGAGCTGAACAAGCGCTTCGATGCGGACGATATCTTCGCCGAACCGGACGAAGCCAGCAGATCGCGTGAGTTTCTGGGTCTCGTTTCAAAAGCTTCCAACCGTGCGGTCCTTAATCCTTCCCCGAAGGATTAAGCTGTCGTTAGTGTGGACACAGCCCTTAATCAATGCAGTGCTTTCGCAAAGCATTCCAATCATCCGTTCGGCCAGCTGTCGGGCGTCCTTATCTTCAGGCTCGAGGCTGTGTTCCATTATCTTATTACAAACTGATAACAATCCATCGGTGGTGTATCGATGCCGTTTCTTGAACCGCCCGAGAGGAATCCTTTTAAATCAATTTCCTGCATACGGTGGTAAAGCTCCACTCGATAGGCCGATTGAGCGGATGTGAAAAGAAACACCCACCGTCCAGCGTGCTGTTCGGTATACGTTCCTGCTGGCATCATTCTTAGAACATGCCCGTTTGCCTCCACATTGCTCTGATCGCTTCCAAACTGCGAGAGCTGCAGCTGCCTGTGAACTTCTTGCAGCAGCAAAATCGTCCTGCGGCCAACCGTGGACCATCTTGCGACCGATTGTGCTCCAGTCAGCAGAAGTAACTTCATTATTCAATCACCCATGAAAGTGCCATTTTACGTTGCCACATGCAACCGCAACTGCAGCCGATGGGCGGGCGACCGATGGGCAAGATTGCAATTTAAATTGATTCCACGCCGTCGAAGCCGGGACCGGAAGTGCATGCGTTCAATTGTGCGCTTGTGCCCCGTGGCGGTGAAGGCTGTACGCAACTCGCAACCCGGCGATAATCTTATTTCGTGTGTATCAAAGTTGAGCGTGGTGACGCGTGCGCGTGTGTTGTGCCCCGACTCGGCTGCTCGGGCCCCAACTCAATCAAGCGGCTGGTGAATACGTCTTCATTTGACACTTCCGCCGTTCGGCTGGTCGAGCAGCCGGTTTCCTTCCGTGCCGGCGGAAATCGAATCATACGTCCGGAAATGGTCACGGCCCCCGTTCGAGGGAGGGAATAATATTCAATTAAATTATTTACGATTTAATCCTACGGCTGGCGAGTGCTGTTTGTGCATGCCTGGGCCGCACCTGAGCGAAAGCTGCATGTAATGGGAGCGTTGTTGCATGAGCCACCCACCACCCAACGGTCCCACAATAACCGCAATACGGTTCGCGTCGTTCCGATTCAGCAGTTTCGATACCGGAGCAACCCCAAGCCCGGGGATAATATGTTCTTGAGCTCGAGCACAAGTTTCGTCATACAATTACGATAATACGAAACTCGGTGCGCAGTGTTTCGCAAACAGCACAGTGCTGTACGTGACATTTGCTGTCAACTGCTTGACGTGTCCTTTTAGTGGGCAACTCAAACTAAACTCATGGTGAAACATTTCACACTAAAACAGGGTGGCATTTCCCTGTTGCAATTTTCACGAGAGAAAGTTGCATTTCGATACTTTTTTTTAAAAAAAACTCTTGAGCGTCAAATTCTCTTGCCGATGAACGATACACCCAACAGTGTTGGCCGGTCGGTATGCTGGGCTTGATTGTCATAAACATAAAACCACAACGGTTCACCCCAGGGCCGGACTCGAGCGCGCCACCGGTTGATGACAATTTGCTTGATTGTATTTGGTGACGCTGATGAAAGTTGTGACGATTGTATTCCAGGGGCAGCCGGGCATCGCTGGGTCCAAAAGCGAGCGCGCACGGGCTGATTCGCAATTCGCCCGAGTGCCACCAGCTAATGAAGCTTTTCCTTTCGGCCATTTCGGTGCCCGCGCGTAACCCAGCGCCACTGTTTTGCAAAGTGATCCCGGTTTTCCTGCTGAACCACCCAGTGGTGGAAAACGCACACGCCGAAATGATCCACCAAAAGCGAGTCTGTGTGCGAGCCTGGTTTGCAAGGTAGCAAATTAAATTATTAATCAATTACTGTTTGCCAGCGAACGGGAGAGAAACCAAGCGAGCCCTTTTGTGGGGCAGAACATCCTCGCTAGTACCGATATCCGTGGCTATCGATGTCGACAAACGAAATCGTACGCCCTGTGTCACGATGTCCGGAACCAATCGAAGTAAAAGTCAAAACTACGGGCACTTTTCCCAGGCATTTCCCCGAACGACCGCAGATAATCCCAACCGGCCCTGAGGGGGGTAGCAAAAAAAAAAAGACGAACAATTTTCACCATCCCCAGCTAGCTTTCCCGCCCGGTTCTGACCCGTTCCGTGTGTCGATTGCAGTAAATCTCACCACCAGAGGATTGAATGGATTAGTCGATGACATATTGGCGCTGCTGCCGCAGGACGAAATAATCCTGCTTTTCTTCGACAAGCTGGAAACGAGCAACGACTTTTCCTTCTTCTTCGAGCAGATCGGTAGCGGCGAGTTCGAGAACGTCCTCAACACGCTGCAGGTAAGTTCCGTGTTGCGTTCTCGGGGCCACCGATTCGGCACCGGTTCGATCTTTCAATCAACGAGATTGTCCTCGCTTCCTGGTCCATCCCCGCACCGTGGTCGAAGGGCTCCATGCACCCAAAAGCCCAAGAGGCACGCAATGGGATAAAAGTTTGCCATAGAAAGGGATTCTTCGCATGCTTACCCCGTACGCACGTCCTTACACCTGCCTGCATGCGAGGTCCTTCGTTGAAGGTTCCATCCATATTTGTGATACATTTTGATAGCATTTTTCGTTCTCCCTCTGTTCTGCCTTACCATCACCACCGGCCACAGTCGTCACAGCAGCTGCGGATACTGCTCTGGAGACTTCAGCGGCATGGATTCGATATTCCCGGGTGGATACAGCTCGTGCAGAAGTATTTCAGCTTCAGTAGTTTCTAGCAGGGCTGGCATCGCGTCCCATCGGAGCGCGTTGCAAGTGACACGCTTAACAAATGCTCGACGTTCTTCGTAATCCGCTGTGTTCGACTAAAAGACTAAATAACACATAACGTGAGCCGTCTAGGAAGCAGCAACTACAACATCAATAACACAAAAAAAAAACATTCACCCACAACGCGCACAATTGTAAACGCGTGAGCATATGCAATCCTGTATGCAGGTAATGTACGACCCGTACCACTAGCGGTGTGTGTTTAATTAAGTTTATTAGAATAAAAACAAACTCTCCCTTTCGAGACCGACACAACCCGCGCGCGTTCCGTGCCGCTCTACGGGCACAATCAATCTCATTAACTCTCCCTGTCGGGTGGCGCTGTTTGAATATCATTACCGAGTGGACCAATCTCGCTGTCTACTATTTACCTCACGCAATCCGCATCGCGATCACTTACGCCTTTCTCCGCGCGGGCAGCTTTGCACAAGAAACGCGCAGGAAAGAAAAGCAGACACGCGAAGGAAAACTTTCCCTGGTCCCTGGTACCGCTAACGCCCGGGCGGGGGCAAACAAACTTCGCGCCGCCCATTGTTCGCCCAAGGGTGCGCCCTTTACGCCGGTTTAAAAGTTGATCAAAAGCGCGTGTGACGGATGCTGGTGGGCCGCTCGGAACGAACCAGAGTCTTAAACTGTTTGCCACCGGCAAACACACCCGCGTGTTCCGGTGTCGCGGCAAAACATAACCCACTGCTTCCGGATCTTACGGGCCGGGTTTTCCACGCTTGGGGATAGCAAACACCGGAACCGTGCAAAGAGAGAGAGAGAGAGAGAGAGAGAGAGAGAAAGAGAGAAAATAACTAACGTCCAACTAGCGCAAGGAACTAGCTACTAAGTTCATGCTATTAACCCTTTTTGCCTGGCCGCCTGTGGAAGGGCGAACTTGGGTTCGAGGAATTAGTGGAAGCGAAAAGAAAAATCGCACCCTAGCTTGGGCGTCTTGGATAAGGGACTCTAATGGCTAGGGGGAAAAGCTAGCGAGCAGAGGACTTCCATTATTCTCAAGTACTGCGTCGTGCTGCTGTCCCACCGTGGATGATCTCTACGTGCGTTTTATTTTTTTTTGCTTTCTTTTCGCTCCTCACAAAACCCGTCAACCGAGGGTTGCGATATTCCAAGCGCCGTGGTGGTGTTCCGGGGGCGTGAGCTTCGTTTACCCTCTCGGAGCTAATCCAGCGTGCAAGCTTGTTAAGTCTATTTAATGGTATATGTCCCCGGTTCCGGAGCGTCTCGAGCAACTGGCCAACAAGCTTCCGCTTTCGTGGCACAGCGCGCGCATTATAGGATCTTCCCTGCGCGGTGATCGGAGTGTTTTATTCAATTTATTATTCTTTCAAAGCGCGAGCCCGGGATAGAACCCGAGTTGGGGGGGAGAGAGCAACCCTCCACGGTGCAAATGAGCCGACCTTTCTGCAGGGCTTTAGCGACAGGCAGTGGTTTTCAACGCCCAGCTGGTTCCTGTATCGTTCTGCTGCCGTTCTGTTGAGTCACCCGGCGCGAGGACTAACTAAGAACAAGCACCATAAAAACGATTAGTAGCGCACAAACGACGCGATGACACCGGGAGATCGGCCTCCGTCTGCTAGTCTTTGTCTTTCGATTTAATAAACTCTCGAAATTCAACTGCAAACAGTGAGCGGAACATTAAACACGGCCAATTTCGGTCTCCGGATTGGTTCAATCTCATCCACCCTGTTTTGGACGGTACACGGAAGATTCGCGTGTTCCAGCGCTCGTCTAAATTACACACAGTGAGCGACACAAAAACCGGTTTTGGCTAATGAAAATTAAGTCGCTACGATAAAAAGTGCCTCTACGGTTGCCCCGATGTCAACCGCCATCCATCACACCAGACACGCTGCGACAGACGGGGTCCACGACGGTGTTTGATGCGAATCGTAGTGTGTTTGCTAAACAGAAATATTAACTTCATGCAGCGCCGTGGTGTAATTAAAAGCAAGACAACTGTCCCTGGCATCGTGTCCGAGCAGCAGCAGCAGCAATCCCCGGAAGCAGTCCCGTAGGTGGGATGGAGCCATTGGAAGCCCGCCGGGGCGTGGGTCTTGGTCGGTGGGCGAAATTTGAGTAAACTCCACGCTAAGTAAACCCCGTCAGCCATCATCTATTTGCAGCCAGACGTAGACGTGACTAAATAAACGGAATTCATCACATGGTTTTTGTTGTTTGTGCATGATGTTTTGCTGCTGGAAGCAATCGAATGCTTTAAACCTGATCAAATTGCTCAAAATAGAGCATCGGGGTTTTATTATGCTGAAGATAAAAAAAAATACATTCAAATGCTTTTCAGGAATAGTCGACGCTTGAAAAACTCCCCAAAATCCCTTTCGTTAAAACGAGTTGCATCTTCGTAAAAGGGGAAGTATTAGAAAAACAGACACGCACATGTTTTGCCTTTTTGCGTCGGGCTCGTGTTGGGGTCCAATTTCCCCGACACGGAATTCAGCGAAACTCGATTCCTCAGTAATACTTCGATAACGAATCTCCCGGTTTCGCTTTGATCGCATTTGCGAGAGGGATGGGCCGCAAAAAAAAAATCCCAATCCTCGGCCGGGCAGCAAAGTTAGCTTGGGCAGCAAAGTTACGGAGAAGAGCATAAATTTGATATGCATTCGGTTGCGATAAGTTTTTCTCCGGCAGCCTATCCAACTTCAGCCACCATCCGAGAGCTCGAGGGCCGGTGTTTTCTTCCAAAAAAGGATCCATACTTGAGCTGGGCGGTAGTTTGCGATCCGTGTTTAGAATCTCCTCCCCAAAGCAGCACGGATCCCCCGTGTGGATGTGGGATAAAAAGGTAAGTGACCCAATTTACGACGCAAAGTAACTCTCTTAAGGCGCCTGCTTAAGGTGGTGTCGTCCTTTCGATCACGTACCTGCGAACCTTTTTCTCCCGAAGGTGAAATCATTAGCCCATACGAATCCTCATACGTCTGGCAGTGGGACCGGTGCGGAAAGAGTGGCTTCCGCACTGCGTAAATCTTCTCCGCTTTCAAAAGGAAAACTTCCATTCGCTGGCCCGTAGCCCGCCTCGATGGTCCACTTTTCACGGCCATAGGCGATGGGCTGGCCCACCGGGAGCGGGTGAAAGTTATTTTAATTTTCCTCTACGCCTCACGCTCACGCTTGCTTGGCGGCTCGCAAGCGCATTAGTGATTTTATTTTTGCTCCCTTTTGTGTCTCGGTGACCGGTGCCATTATAATTGGAATTTATAAGGGTACACTGATAGGGCCCGATTCCGATGGGTCTCTCAAAAGGCGTTGAAATACGAGAATGACCGGCACACTAATTTTATCGTCATCAAGTAATACGCACGTCGGGGTCAGATCCTATCGCGTGCCCGTGCATACACACACACGTACACACAAGCACACTTACAATCTCCTTTCATCGAACCGTGGAATTGGAAAGGATGACGATGAATTAACACACTTTCGTGATGATAAATTCGCACCGCTCCGCTACATGACCCCGACCGGCAGAGTTTATCACCCGAAAGGCAAACATTTTCCTCGCCATCAGCCTGCAACGGCTATCCCGGGGCGCTTTTCCCTTCGGGAAAAGGACATTAGTGATCGGGCTTTCGTTTTCTATTTTTTTTTTGTTCAATTTCATCACCACCTCACTATGCGGGAATGTGTCAGTTTCCGGACACCGCATTCCATTGTGCCGAGAATTTTCCTTCGCTCCCGCTTCATTCATCATTCGACTCGTTAGGATGGAAGTAGTGATTGATTTTCACCATCGCATGATTTCGCTCGTCCAGCCTTTTTTTATGGGGGGGGGGGGGGGCGGGCCAAACGGGAAAAAATCCACTCGAAAAAAAAACCCACGCCATGTTGCGTTTCCACCATTCTTCGAAGCAGCCGACCTTCAGAGTCGTTCCGCTTCAACCGAGGCGTTTTTGCTCACTGCTATCGAAAACACGAAAATTTCCCAAATGCATCCCTTCCAACCGAACATAAAGCTCGCTTGATGTGAGTTAAATTGACTAAATGATGTTTCCATAAAGTATAACGTTTACTTTCGCTCCTTTTGCGCTGCTGTCGTTCCTCCACTTTTCGCCGCTTCTATGCCCGCCCGGGTATTCTGACACTTTTTATGCTCACTTTCAGGCCGGAAAACTCAGAGGATAAGCAATTTTTTGCTGCACACCGCTATGGCGCTGGTGCTGGCAGCGTTTGGACGGTGGTTTGAATTTTTTCCCTTTGTTCGAGCGCTTCAAAAGCCCGATCTCCCACGGTACTTCCGCGTTCATGCTCGGTTGTTTTCGAGCGGATAGAAGACCAAAAAAAAAAGAAAAACCTCACCCACCACACACACACACACACACACACACAAAAGACTCGGCGAGAGTTCGATGGATTGGTTGCCATCTTGTTTCATCGCATTCGCTTCCAAACCGCTGCAGAGGTGCCTGTCGTGCTTCGGTTGAAATATGTACATCAATTCCTTTTTTTTTCATTCTGCTACACCGGGTCCTGTTCACGTTGCTGAAGCGTTCAACAACGACCGCAAATGGGGTGGAGGAGTTTCAGCACTAATGCCGCAACCGATTTAACTACCTCTCCCATGTATTGCGCACGTACGTGTTATCAAGCAAGCATAGGAGGATCAACTTGATAAGCGAAATGATTATGTTTTATTAGAAATGCAGTGGGTTTTTCCTTCCCTGGCAACAGCCGCTTTTAGATAAAATTTAATGAAAGCTTCTATCAGTTGCTCGTGCAGGATTCGTCTTACCATTTCTATTACTTCAATCTGTGTCAGCTGACAGAATAATGATTCTTTCAACATCTTATCAAACTGCATCTGACAGCTTAACTCCTCCTTCGAGAGGAGCTTAAGGAGCCATATAAGGTCGGGGAAAACGGTCACTACTTATTTCAAATCCTTTCCATAAGTATACCGTTTATTGTTTTTAATCCATTCAGTGAGTTCAATAGAACGCTGAGACACTGGATGTTCTGGGATTTCGTGTTTTAAAGACAGCATGCCATCCGATTAAATTGTTAAAAAGTAAAATACTCGTTTTAAACGAATGTGCTCTTACAGTATGTTAAGTAAAAGTACTTTAGTTTGATAAAGCACCATAAAATTCCAAGGATCATCTAGCCTTAATTTTTCATGTGTCTTTTTTAGCATTCACAACCCGTTCTCGAGTTATCACATCAATCCGAGCGCTCCTGGTTCGCTAACGACTGCTAATCCCTGTCGCTTTTGAAACGCTCGTACAAAAACACTTCAGATAAGCCAGCATGATTTCGGCGCCCGCGTTACAAATTTCGTGCGACAGTTCCACGAGCTCAATAACGTTGCTCATGATCTCATCATTTATGTTGCCAACGTACCGTATCGGGAAGAATGTCACTACATCCGTCATCGAGAATCCATCCCTTCGCTTCCCGTGCGAGCTCCTGCACGCCATCGGGCCCGGTTGCCGCGAAGCGATTGCATTTCCATGCTAAATGTTGTGAATTCAATTTCACGCTCGCAAACCATGATGGACGCGAGCGGATAGCCGGAAGTGAATGGAACCGCTTGAGCACTACCACCTCGTCGGCACCGGCGCTGGTGGTGACTTCCGCGCGTTCCTGGGGATGCAACGATTTTAATTTATGCGCCAACGTCACCACGGAGACACATAAATACATTTCCCACAGGTGTCATCATTCAGCCCGGGGACAGACGAAGGCTTGCGCTTTTTTACTTTTGCTCACGTTTCTTCTTTTTAACACCACCCAGTGGCGTTGCACATGCAGTACAATGGCCGAATTCAACAGCGACCGATTTTGAGATTTTCACCCTATTTTTTAAACACCGTGCTGGAAATGGGAGTTTTTATTTTCCCTTTATTTTTGATTCTTAGGTGGGAAATATTGGTACATCAAAGAATCCAACGTCGTTTTGGTACGGCGTTTTCATACAACGATGCTGTTGATAAATTTTTTTTCCGTAGCACCGTGGAGTGCAAATAATTTCAGTTCAATATGTGCGCGGAATGCATGCTCAAAATTACCATCAGGAGTGGGAATATCAACGATGGGAAGATTAATCTTTTTTGCTCTCCATTTCTGTTTCAACGAGTTGGTTTTTTTCCGTGCTCCTTAAATGTTTCGACAAAATTGATCTGCATGAATAATATCAATACCGTGGCATCAATAATAAATCCCCCCCCACACTGTTGCCAACCTTTTTCGAGTGATCCCCGTTGAGGACGCGCTTTACGAGTGGGTTGGAAAAATGAAATCAAATTTATGCTGAATATTAAGCGTGCCCGGTCCCAACACACACAACACGAACAGAACGAAAAAAGAATGGCCTGGCGTTGTCCTGTAAATTATTCTTCTACGCCCCGGGGGCTTATCTGCACGCGTGCCCTCATTGCGCCGGTGGGTCATCGGTGGGTAAATGACCAACACACAGTATCATCGTCACGATCATCGCCATCGCTATTTCAGCTCGCAGTTATTTCGACGCAGTTTCAGCGCTTTTGATCCCGCGACTCAAACACATTTGTTGGGAAGGATGACAAAAACAAAAATTGCCCGAAAAAATAAACGAACAACGACGGGAGAAAAAAAAATACCGGCTTAAAAGGGTGATGATTTTGCGTTGCTTCAATACCACCCACCCAAACCATCCACTTGCTGTGGACAAAATGTGCATTTTGCCGGGAACATGCATAAGTGCATTGGCGCTTATTTTTGTTTGTTTCTTTTTTTCTATCGGAATGCGTAAAGAGCAACGGGAAAAAAGAATGAGACCATTCTCCCCGAGGGAGAATATCTGCGCCACCCGATCGCGACCCCAAGCGCGATCGCCGATTACCCAGGAAGGCCTGAAGGGTGAAATTTATTAAAATCTCGAGTGTTTTTAATTACAAATTGCCCTACCGATCGGCAGCTCGATCCCGGAAGCGGATTTTCATTTCACAATCCTGCCGAGCCCGGTGAGGCCAGTGCTTTTGCTCAGTTTTCCGAATTTTAATACTGTTTATGTTTTCCCTCTCTCTCGCCACTCGGCAGCACCCGAGAGGGATTTGTTTTTCGTTTTGGCTTTGTTTTTGTTTGTTACTCCTCCGCAAAAATGGTTATCTGTGTGCTGAATATTCATGCACGTGTGGGCTTGCGTGGCTGTCGGTGGTGGTGATGGAACACCGGGAATTCGACGACAGTTTCACGACCCACTCGTTCCGAGGGCAACTCTGGGAAGCGAGTAGATTGGACAATCAGTCCAGATCAACCGAGAGGTTAACAGTTATTGGATATTTTAAAGATGAAGAAGACCCGGTAATTGAATACCGTTTATTATTGCTTTCATCGTGAAGCGCGAAGTCCCGCAGGCTGGGGAACGATTGCTCGTTTATCGGCAGAGGAAATGTGATTTATTTTATGTTTTATGCACAATTTGTTTAGTTTGATTTGAGAGTCAGAGCAATTGACTGGGAAGTGAATGCTGGATGCAAGCAAACGTGGCATCGAGATGAAATATTTATGAGCATCGCTTCAGTATTAAAATAAAATTACGAGAAAACGAAGATCCGCTTTCGAATAATTACTGTTACAGGCGGGCTCGATAGTAATAGCTGTATTAAACCATTAATTTACACACAAAGTAGAAAAATGAAGTTTTTTTTATCGCATTCAGACACATTCCAAGAGAAAACTATCTTCTGCCATTTCTGGCAAACCAGGTGCCTTGTGAGGCCGGTAGAAAATTATCCCTATTCATCAGGCGTGCTTCACTCTGGATGGCGCTGATTAATTGTGAACGTCTGCCAGGTTGGCACGGTCCGTCAGCTAGCCCGGCGATTCCGGTGCCTTATGAGCCGAGAAACGCAACGCAACGACTTCCTCGAATTAATCTAACCCGGTCCGTGCTTCCTTGGGATGTGGTTGGAACGCGAGACAACTGCACTGGACAACTGACTAATATCCGACCAATGACCCTCACTGGCACCGCCAGGCCAGCTCTGATGAACGGTGCCGCCATTTTCAAACGAACCAACCATCAAACAAACCTCCTACTAGCATCTGGCGGTCTCACCAGAAGCTGTCTCTCGCTTCAGCGCGTACCTTCGCACGGAAGAAACCCATCGCCATTCGTATGCAAATGCAAATCACCCCTTTTCGGTAACGATTCACCCGCCGACCAAGCAGCCACCCGAGGGGCGAACAGGGAAAACAATTAATTACAACGGTTCGGATGTTAATCCCTGCTGAGTGCCTGAACGAAACCTGTCACACGCCCTATGCCAGTGGGGTGCAACGGCACCCAAAGGCCATCTCTTGGGCTTGGTCTGGTTTGGCCTTATGGCCGCGTGGTCTGTCGGTCGTAATTTCCTCAATTTAATTTTTAATAACCTTCCTGTCCGACGAAGACACGCCGTCGTGGTGGTATAAAGCACCAGCAGCCAGAATGGCAGTGAGAGAACTCGCTGTCTGCTCCTGTGCACATGCAAATAAACGATCAAAGTTTTTAAATTAGCTTCTAACTTGTACGCTGTCTTTTTGCTCTTTCTCTCTTCCGCAAATGCGCCACCCGTGCGGTCTTGATGTCCTCCATTGGCACAACCACTTTTAAATAGCAGTTTCCGCTGTGAAAAATTGGAAATTAATGTTAAAGTCAACAGTCACACAGTCGCGCAAGGGCGTCGAGCAAACTGCACTTGGCGATCGTTCCCCGCGGACGAACGCCATGCGGGAAAATGCCATCAAAAGGAGGGTACACCCCCGTTGCAGTGGTCCGGAAAATGGCAATGACGGTTGCTATTCAAGCACACGGGCCGCTCGGTCGTGATTAGATAGAACGTGCCGTCGCATCGCAACGAGCGAGTGAGAGCTGGCGGCGGATGGAAAAACAGGGATCGGTTAAATTACATGCAACATCAAGTGCGGATAATACAATGAATCAACATAAATCTGGCACGGGACATTCGCGGCGTTCCACGAAACCCCTTTTGCGTACAAATGGAAACCGGTCGTTCAACGAGGGTGGAACGACGAGATTTTAAAAACCGATTATCATCCGACCCGGGGTGGGTTTTGCGCCACCCAGCGTACATTTAAATCGCTCCCCCAGACCATTGTGCGGGGCGCACTTTCAGCACCGAAATCAACGTGGTAATTATGAAACGTTATCAGCAGAAACAGCAGCAATAAATATTTGAGCCCAGCGAACGGCGGCAGCATCGGTGGCAGGCGGGCAGCAGATGAAAAGTCCACAATACATTCGCTCACAGTCCTCATAGCGGCTGGGCGCCTCCATCGGCTTCCAGCCCGTGCTCTGTCTGGTTGCGGGCAGAAGGATTACAGAGCCAGCATTTACTTCCCAGTTCGACATGTTTCCATTTTCCGGTTGGAAGGAGAAAGTTGCAACCGTTTACCATCGTGCGTCTGGTTTTTGTGTTTATTCAGCATATCGTTGTTCTGCGTGCAGCGAGGGCTTTGTAGTGCGTCGCGATCGGTCACAGTGGTGGCATGCGAAATAAATCTTATCGAGCACGTTTTCGAGCACGAAATTGCCCATCCAGTGGTGGTTTTTGTACCAAATGTTTGTTTAATTCAACGCTGCATTCGCATACCTTATTTCGCGTGCGACGGTTATGCTATGATGGAAATATATCGCAAGCGTGAAATTCCACTAGATGCTGCGATACGTCAAGAGGCGTTTGAGCCGAGCCGAGTGTAGGGCTCCTATTTCACAGGGAAACTCCACCTAGAACCAGTCCCCTTGTTTGGTGTGCATACAACAGGCGCAGCACCAGCAGGCGAACCGATCATCCGCTAGATTGCCCTTTCTTACAGGGCCACAGGGTAGTAGGGTTTTGGATATCCGAAACGGATCCGGTTCCGTCGAACCGGCGGCGTTGAAATTCCGCACCGGTGTTGGCTTTCCATTGCAGCGGAAATTTAATTTCCCGCCAGTTCACATGCCAACAATCAAAACGTTCGATATAATGTCGTCGCCAGCAACCGCTTATCAACCGGCCAAGGGTTCCAAAAGGTGAGCGCGCTGAATTCTTCCACCATCCTTCGGTGGGCGTAAGCGATAAAGAAGCGGTAGGTGTGGGTACATTTGAGTGGAGCAAGAATAAAAAAAAAACACGAACGAAAGCAAAAAAAAGAGACTAAATTCATCTTCTTAGCGGCTGCCTGCGAAATCGCTCAAGAAGGCAGCGAAAGACGCCACGTCGCCTTGCCACCTCTCTTGGTGAGTGATTGTCATTTTTGGCAGTCAATTTCGCCGTACCGCCGACGGAATCGATTGACGATAGCAAATCCATCGGTGGCGGGACGCAAAGCCACCTTTAGCCAACAAGATTTACGCGTGGAATCGTATTATTCAGCCCGCGAATAGCAGCGACCGTGGGTCGTGAATCGATCCGAGTCTTCTCCTCGAAAAGAGGGTCCCATTTCCGGGTACGGTGTAGTTTTTGTTGGGAGGAGTCTTCCTTTAAATGGCGGAAAGATATTGAGCCCAGGATAAATGCTCCCCACGCCGGGCACGGCAAAGGAAATTGTTTTTATTTGATTTTCGATTTTCAAACCAGCACGCGAATGTGAAGCGCACGGCTTATGCGACCGTTTGACGTAGCAGCGCAGATGAAAGCAAGTGTCACTAGGCTTGCAGTCATAATTTGAACCGAATTTCAAGTTCCGAGGACGTCTGAAGGATTTTCAAACCAATAGAAGAAGAAACCCTCACCGAATGAACATTGGTGTGCGTGACAAGGTGGCCACCCCTTGGGTTGGTCCTTCAACAGCCGGTTCAGCTTCTCTCACGCCGAAAGTGTCCTCGCTTGCCGCGAATGTCCTTAAAATTAGTTTCGCTTTCCGGGCACGTTCGCCTACCGAACCAAAAATATCGCTTTAGCCACAAAAGTGAAATGTGGAAGCGTAGTCGAGGGGACGACGAGCGAGTCTCACACCGTGCCACGAATGGTTCCGTTTCGCAGGCGCTAAGCCACTACTAGCCGCCGTCGACGGCCGGTTCCGTTTCACAATTTGTATCTCGAATGGTTTTTGGGGGCGGTGAAAATTCGTAAAACAATATCCCGGTGCCATGTAGCGCTGGAGGTCGATAGCTCGGCTGGGCTGGCTTACGGAGGAAGAGGCCACCATTCGGATAGTGGATAGATTCAATTACAGGGTGCCGCAGTCGCAGTCCACCGTGTGCATGATGTGCATTCGCTGATGAATCCCATCCACATTGGCGAGCACGACGCGAACGATACTATACCTTTAGTTTTGATGGGCTGTATTCGATTATCATAATCACCCGAGTGGAGAGCGATATCGTTCTTTGGTTTGGTTTGTGTCCTTCTTCGAAACAATGCGACTTAATGGCTTAAACAATTTCTTGAAAGTTGCTTAGAAAGCAAGAGGAATTGAGACAACGCCTCGAGCCTCTGCACAAATGTGTTTAAAAACTTTCAATTTCCGACGAGCGATGAAACTTCTATGAAGCCATTTCGACTTCCCACTATCCGCATTACTCGCCAGCTGCTAAATGGCATATCTGAGAGCCCTTCCGTATCCTTCATCCGCTAACTGCTACCAACGACACACAGACAGTGTAGGGTGGGTGTAGGAAAATTGAAAAATTATCATCATGTTTATTGCGCTTGTGCCACCAATTCCACCGATCCGCTGGGCGAGCGTGTGTCGCTGGTGTTCTGGAACATGTGCCCAAAGCGGAACCCGATGTAGCGTACCCAAATCGGTACGACGAGCACAGCTTTAGCAAATGGCATATGATGGAATTGAAATCGCGACGACAAACTCTCGTTATACTAATCTATACAAACAGCGAAATGTGTTTCCCTGCGCTTTGCATCCACAGCACCGGAACGCGATCGGATCCCGGGAACAAATTCCCTTTCGCACGGTTCAGCCGCGGGATCAATCGTCCTTGCTGAACGTTGGGAACGGTGGATTGGCATTCCTCGATGGGTGGGTGTGGATGTGTTTGTATGCGCTTTTCCACGTATCGGTGGATGGTTATGAGATTTTTATCACCCACGCGCTCTGTTTCAGATCTGTGTTGGAACTTTTTCGATAGCCCTCGGGGATGGAAAAGGACGATAGCACACAGAAATACAACAAAAAAAAAACTTTCCACAAGCCACATGCACCGCCACGGTGGTGGCAGGAAGCGTCGGCCGCAATTTGAAAACATGCCAAACAACAGACCCAAGCTAAAAACCATTATGGAGTGTGTTGTTTGCGCCTAACTACTATCGGCGTGTGTGAATGTCGTGTTTATTTTGCGAGAGGGTTGATTTCTGTTTTTTTTGCCGTTGCTGCGTTGTTGGGTGGTTTTCTTTTTGTCGTTCTTTCTTTAATCACCACTTCCAATGCCTCCGCTCATTCCCAG
Source organism: Anopheles nili (assembly GCF_943737925.1). NCBI lineage: Eukaryota > Metazoa > Arthropoda > Insecta > Diptera > Culicidae > Anopheles > Anopheles nili. The sequence continues at coordinate 52,161,818 of NC_071292.1, forward strand.
CCACTCAAATGCATCCCGAGCAGAGCGTTTGTTTGTTCCCATATGCCAACGTCACCCGGGCTTTCCGGTTCATCACTCGGGCGAAAATTTGCCCCCAAAAACTTCCGCAAGCGGAGCAGCGGACCTGCGGTGCGCAAAAGTGCAGACAACCGATAAAAACTCGCCGACATGCTCCGACTTAATTAGTACTAATGGTGTCGTTTCTTTTGCCGTTCGTTGTTTGCTCCTTGTCGCCATTTTATATTTATCCTTTCGCCTTTCGCCACGGGCGCCTTTCCACCAGTCGATCGGTTGGGTGGAGGACTTATGTGTCCTTAGGAACGTATCCTCGCTCATATTGTTTGCATTTCGTACTCTCCGAACCGAGCATACGCTATTATTATGTTTTTGTTTTTTGTTTTGCTTCCTGCAAGCACTTACAGCCTCGCGCTTCATGCGCATTCGCTGTCCTCGAACTTGCCTCGAGCGCCCAAAATCTGGTCCGTTAAGCCACGCGCAGGAAAAGTGCAATGTTCGGCGAGGCCAACGTGCTCGTCGTGCCGTACCGTGTCGCCCGCCATCTGTCAACGGGTGGCTATGAATCTAGCGCTGAAATTTATGTTCACAACTTCTGACACTGGCGGCTGGCGGTTTTTGGGGCCACTACGATACTCGAGAGAAAGAGAGAGAGCGAGAGAGAGAGAGAGAGAGAGAGAATGTGTGCGCCTTCGCTCGATGGTAGAAGAAACCCCGGAAACCAACCACATCCCAAAACACAACCCACCAAAACCAAACTCGACCGACTTCCCCGAGCATCCTTTTGCACGTCCTGTCGTCTGACTCTCGGAAGTTATTGTTCCGGGCGGGGGAAGAGTGGCCCAAAGACGGTGGCCAACGATGCGGCTCTCGCACGCGGGAACTTCGTCCTTGCAGGCCGTTAAACGCAATAGCGCACAAGGCCCACTCACTCATCGCATTCGCCATCCCCAAAATGGACCCCCGGAGATGAATTAGTGACTTAGTTTTAACACCGCCAAGGAACCGCCAAGGACTTGGGCTTCCAGCGGCTTCGAGTGGGTCGGGCACGACGGAAGACTTATTGTGCCGACGACACGGCACACGGTTCACGCATGGCGCACACATTTTGGGAAAACTTTCAGCTACCAACACCCCATCCGTTCGTGCGGCGACTTCGGTCGGACAAATCATGCCGGAATTGGTATTTGCGATGGAAATTACCTCCTCCTTTTTACGGGACGTCCCGGCACAAGAGCTGGTGTACGAGCAACGCCCGTCCAGAAGTTGATCATTAATATTTCACTCCATATGAGTGCCGGGCAAGTTTCGCTTTTCCCGCTCTCCCGAATCTTAGGCCGTGTTGTTCTCACACCACTTGAACCGCATCCCTGTAAAGTTCGAACCCTCGGCCGACGCGAACTCTGGACTCTGACCAGACTGACAGCTTCAATCACGTCTTGTGGCTGGAAAAGTTCCCCACGAGTGTCGTGGCGGCGAAGTCGTAGCCCGTTCGTGCTCGGCTGAAGCGCCCGGGAACCCATTAACTAATTGAAATGTGACTCCTTCGGCACGAAAGTAACGCAACGGAATGGTACGTGCACGGGCAAACTACTTCTGCGCGCTCGGTAAGAACCCGGCAAAGTAACCGCCAACGACCCAATTCCGACGCTACATCGCGTCACGATTAAATATTCAATTAATTTCACCTCCCCATGGAAATCAAAACCCCTGATTACTATTCACCGAGGAACCGCAGCCGTCCGGAGAAACACGGTCCTCCGGAACGCTATCGATTAGTCTCACCCTCCGAGGATGGTTCCACCGGCAGGAAATCGAAAGTAAATGTTCCTTCTCAATCACTCGCCTCCGACGGGTGGGTCACTCGCCGATGCTAATGTGACCACGGCCAGATTTTATGGCTCCAACCATTAGCTGGGTGCGTTTTTATGGGGACACAGCGACCGTAAAGGCATCCTTGAGGAGCATCCAAGCAGGCGTTGCAACTTCACGGCCTACTGGGAAGCAACCGTTCAAGGATGCTTGCGCTCACGGCGTACGCTCCCTTATGGGCGATTTATATGCAGGAGGTACGGCGCATAAATAAATTCTAATTTCTCCGATCACCCGTCGTGGGTTGACAGTGTCTGCGCTTTGCCGACGTGGTGGCCAATTATCGCGCTCGTCGGCGTACATTGGGACAATAAAACTCACCCTACTGTCTTGGGAGTGCAACAGTGCGCCAACAACTAACACGAACCGTCACCATGGCAGTATAAACAGCCAGAGAGGCAATCGTTTTGTTTTATTTTTCCTTCCTTTTCGAGAGCATTCTTATTTTCGTTCCCCTTTTGCGGTCGACGCTAGTTTTCTCGGCGGCGCACGAAAAACAATTAAACGAATGTATTTCCGGTGCTGTCGGGCGCGCCTTTTTCCAGCTCCAAGTGAAACGCCCGGAGTCAGCCTCCCGAATAACCGGAGCGTCGACGACGACTGTTTGGCTCCCGCTACCGGAAGTGAAAGATAAATTTATTCCCATTTAATTCTTAATTAAGATCAAATGACGATAATAGATGGAATAAAAGATTCTCCAAAGCCCCTCGGACGGTGTTTGTTGCCAGTTTCTGTTTGTCCACCAGGCGATCTCACCCCCAAATTGGGTGGGGGGCCACGCGCGTGCTTGTTGTTGTTTGTTGCTGCTCGAAAGCGGCGTGGGGCTCACGAAAAGGAAATTAAATTAAAGTGAAAATCCGCAGGCTTTCGGAATCGGCCTTCCGGAGCAGCACTTAATTTTTATCGCCCCAACAAGCGCCACGAGAGGACTATTTATTCTGTTTAAAGATACCGTAAATTATGGCTTCAAAGGCGCAGCTGGTGGTGCTGCGGGCAAGAAATCCCGATATGAGTGATGTGATTAATCCCCCGGACTTGGTGTGGAACGTTTACTGAACGTGGTTTTAATCGAATCCAGTAAATGGGGCGATTGATTTTTATGAAAAAAGCATGCTTCTGTTGCTCAGCGTGTGTTGTATATCGGGAGCCTATTTGTGAAGTTTGCTTGAAATAATGGCAGAGCGATGGATACCTTCCTAAACGGGGAATCATTTAAAGCTTCACCACTATCTGCTGCCTTCTCTGATCAGTTTCACACATTCGTAAACCAACATCTGACTCGTGAAGTTGGTTCTGCTTTTTTTTGCTTCTTCGCATCTTTCCTGTAGTCTCCTCACGAACGTGCCATTTTATCGTATACAAATTCCATTTCTTTACTAGCCGTTCCCGGGCGCCAAAGCAGCACACTGATGTGCAAACTGCGCGGACCGTCCTACGCGCCCTTAGCGAGAGTGCAACACCCACTCCCCCCTGGGAAGGTCGGAAACGGGAAACCCCATCGAAAACCGATCTCTATCCCATCCGCTTCCGGCCGATGGTGAGCCGAAACGGAGCAAAGGCGATCCAGAGAAAAAGTGAGACAAGAAAAAAAAAAGAGCGAATTACATCACTTGGAAGGCATGAATTATTCAAAACATATGGCCGCTGCCAAAGTGCCCTCTGCCAGCGTGCGCCGGGTGTGTACGTTTTTATGCTTCCCTTTATTTTTCTCCCCGGGATCTGCATCGAATCGGTGGGATCGTATCGCCCTGCACCGGCGTTCGGTTCCTCAGGGAGCGGGATCCGTGGTCCATCCATAGGTCGGGCGATTTTATCGGCCCCGCTAAAAACGCAACCGACGATGCTTTCTCGCTGGCCGCTTTCGTAGGCCCGGAGCTCGGAATCGAACCCTTCGGAAATTGGAACAGAATAGCACTGGCGTCGTGTATCTGTGGTGTATCTCGTTGGAACCAGCCCGGAACACTGTACCGTGCTATATCCATTTATCTCTAATCAAATAGGGCTCAGCCATCGTCTGAGCTGCAGCGTTCAGACGGGAAACTTACGGCCCCGTACGCACACCTTGCAGCGCGTGGTATCGATCCCTGCGTGCGTGCGCATGTGTGTGTATTTGCCTGTTTCCCCAATTTTCTACATCTTTCATAAAGGCCTATTATGGGGGGCCTCCGGTAACGTTCGGATGCCCCAATCGCATTTGCATAGCAGCATGGCGAGCTGCTCAACCGTTCTTTTTGAGGCCGTTCCTGAGGGATATGACTGGCCAACCTATTCTACCGATCGGACACAGGACGAATGATAAGTGAATTGGACAGTTTACGCGAGGGAGTGAGACTGTGGTAGCTGGAAGTAACAGTTCACTTTGTAAAAAAAAACTACGTAATGTGGAAGGTACAGCCTAGCTTGATGCCTACTGCAAAATGCCAGTTAAAGCTACTTGCTAGCGGTATGAAAGATCTACCTGTGTAGCACTCACCAAAAATACGGTATTTTCTCGTTTTGCTTGCCCTTTTGGAGCACTCAAAAAAAGAAGCTTAAAACGTGCTTCGAGCCATGAAAAATATGCGCAACATATTTGGCATACATTGCCGCTCTCTAAACGTACCCACAATTGCATCAATTCGTCTCATATTGCTCCCATTTGCGAGTCGCTCGCCCGCGTACGCTACCTTGGCCGAGGAACAAGGAATATTTCACCGCTCGAAATGGATGCTACGCTTGCAGCATAATGCCGAAACCACAGCATATCGAATGTCGAGGTAAGTGGGAGTGTGCTTCTTGGCGCTCAGGCTTTCCGCCCTGGTGCCACGTTTCGTTCGATCCGCTCCGGTGGCTCCGGAGTCTGGGCCGACCCCGGCCGCATCTTTCAGCTGCCGAATAAACAATGGCCCTGAAGGAAATCTCAAGCCCGCTCGGGCAGGGAAGCAAGGAGCCGGAACGGTGCACGGCAATGGAGGCGGTGCAATGAGCATAAACATAAATAAACACATGAGCATAAAATTCGACATTTAGCAGCACGAATGGAGCAAAAAAAAAGCGCACTGCTTTAGCGGGAAAAGCGGAACGCCATCCGGAAGAGACGCAAAAAATAAATAAATAAAAACATGGAATGGAAATGAACAAGCAACATTACAGCCGGAAAAAGGGTGCCGGAAAGAGGCACTAAGGGTGCCACAGGGAAGCGGAAATATACCCTCTTGCTCTCTAGCTGTCTCTCTCTCTCCCACTTTGGTTCTTTCTCTCTTTCTTTTTTCTTTTCCCTCAGCCCAGCAAAGGGCTGTTAGGCGCATAGGAAACGAACACCACGCCGCACGATGACGACGAACCGGAAAGAAATTGAATCTCTTGAAATTTCTCCTGAAACAAACTAACCATCGGAGGGGGGCGAAAGCGTTAACACGCGCGCATGTTAACAACGTCGTCGGAAGCGGAAGGATGTAAATGTGCCTACAGCATGTGCATGCATGTTCGAACGCGCCACCGAGGGGTGCTACAATGGTGATTTTCTTTCGGCGCGCCTTGGCCGCATTTGGTCCGGATAAAGGGAGCTATTTTATTAACGCTTTTTAACATTATCATTCCGGCGGAGAAGCGGATATAAAGAAGCCTGCCACGGAAACTGGCAGTCTTTTTCGCAAGGATTTGCATATTCGAATTCATTTCCTGGTCGCAACCGTTGCACTCGGCGGCTTACTTTGCCGGACGGCCAGTGCGAATGATCCGCTTGATGAAAGTGATATTTTTTGTGTTGCTGGGTTTTGGGTTCTTTCTTGCAGTCGCACCGAAGCAGATGGTGATATTTAATTTCATTACGTTTCTATTGAAGCACATTAGAACAAGATTTGGAGCGTATAGCGCGCTAACCGTTTCCTTGCAACGGTTTCCATGGAAACGTCATCGCAACTTAGTACTCGGAGGGCGCGTGTAGTATAATAAATGCGAATTATGATCCGTCTCAACGCACGAAATTTATGTTGCCGTCGTCAAGGAGAAGGTGTGTTCGGTGCTGATTGTAGCGGGAACGGCATGATAAAGATGTCCGAAATGGAACCATTCCAAGGTTCTGAAGCTGTGAGAGTTTACAGTGGCTTGCGGTTTCGGAAGACGGTACGTGCACGAGCGCGTGTGTGTGTGTGTCGCTTACAAAAAAGGTAAAACGCGTAAAAAGTAAATATCCTTCTGCGACAGCGTGAAGTGAAAATCTTTTCAAAAGGGAGAAAAAAAAAAACAACGTTCTTTGCTACCTTTATACACGGAGCGTTGCGTTTTTGAGAGGAAATTTTTCCCGTCAGCAGCGCGGAATGCAGAATGCCCGAGTCTGCTGAATGGCTCGAGTAGCAATTTGTAGCGACTTTTTACAAGGTTTTCCACTTTTGTGGTTCCCCTGGTGGGGTTTTGAGGCTTTTCCCCAATTTGGAAACTTTACAACCTCGCGTGTCGTAGGCACAGTTTACCACCATGAGACAGTGAATGCGTACATTAGGTCGGGACAATTGTGGAGCTTATTTACGTGGCCCGGAAAATTTAAGCTCCAAATATTGCAACAACCTGTTTAAGGTGACATTTTTCCACTTCATATCATTCGCTTTAAGATGAAGGCTAACACCTGCCTATTTATCACCAAGGCACCAAAAACACTGGGCGCCTCCATTGTGTGATTAATTACTTTATTTGCTCTACCCACAAAACACTGGGCGCCTTCATTGACACTACTTTTTTGTTCAATTACATGCTACTTCATTGATTTTTGCACATTTTGCTCCTTTATGAGCGCCTGTAACATCTTTCATACGTATCATTAAGTAAATATTTTATTTTCGTCTGATGCGAACTGAGTGAAGGTGTGAAAATAAACAAAGATCCAAACTTATTTGGTTTCTTTTATCTAGTAAAGCAAACCATAACTATTCGGTTGATTATGCATTCATGCACAAGGTGACTATGCTAGAAGCTAAACCCACGTTGCATAGCCCGCGGATGTTAATCATGCATCTATCATTTCCCTAATTTCATCTTGACAGCCAGCGCAAATGCTGAAATTGTTCCTATTAAAAACTTTCTTCACATGCATCATGCGTTGCAGTGAGGCCTTGAATGTCTCATAGTTCCGATGAAACCACTTATCATTGGATAGAAGCACCGTTCCCAGTTCCATGCCATGACAAGATGCATTGCTTTGTTCCAACGCGTTCGAGAGGAAAATTTGGTACGAAAATCATTCACACTAATTAAGGCGACTTGCGAATTCGTCTCACTTCTTTCCTGTCGGCTACAGTGTCCATTGTGTGGTAAATTGCTTCCAGAGCCATCCCAAGGCCCAGCTCCGGCCAATGCAATGCGAAGCTTCTTTCTTCATTCGATAAAATTTCGGGATAAATGCCAAAAGGAAAACTCATTAAGCGTTCACGCTACCCGCTGCAGCCCTGGCAGCAGCTTCATTACATTGCTTCTGATGGCATATTACGAGCGTGCACTTTCACTCGAGATCGTTCCACAATGACCTTAAGGCTCGAACGCGGAAGCGACCCTCTTAAACTCGGAAGGCCGAAATGGCAAAGAATCTTCTCGGTTGGGAAGCGCCCCGTCCACTTTCGCCACGGATCATGAACAATGTCGGCAGTTATTGAATCGGATTCATCCGGATTTGATGGGTTCGAGAGAGCAAGACAGAGAGCAAGCGAGGGACAGCGTACGGCGACAAAGAGGCCAGAGAGGTGTGCATAAATCATGACCAAAAGTAGCAATTAATTAAATGAACTATGACTTCCGTATACAGTTGCAACCATTCCCAGTGCCGGCTCAGTCGCGGGCGCAGTCTAGCGTGAACTGCTTCTCAACTTCTCAGACTCGACCGTAAGGCATCTCGAGAAAAGGTCCTTTCTCGCGTCCGGTGGCTGCAGCCCGGGGAACAGGAGTACATTTTCTCATTCTCCCTAAAAGCATTCGTTCGCATGGTGGGCGAGTTTCTTTTCGATTTTTTCTTTTCCAACTTTACTTTTCGCTCCCTTTCGCTCTCTCGGTATCCTATTTAACCTGCGAAACTTAAAGCCCCACGAGACCTGCAGTCCGTTTTGCGGGCTTTTCTTTTCCATTTTGCAAGTTTTTTCTTTTCACTGGCTTTCCAAATGCCACCCTGCCCATCGTCGGCGAATCCTTTCGACAGGCCCGCTGGGACGGCGAGGGAAATAATTAGAAGTTATGGAACCACGGAACCCAAAACCGGCGGCAGCAGTAACAGACTAATAAAGATGATTTAGGCGAGACGGCTAATGGTGGGTAGTTTTCACCAGCGTGGGCCAATTTTAATGGTTTTTTTTTTGATTTCGCTCCCTTGCGATGGGATTTCGGTGCGATTTGCAGCCGCAAAATGTGCTGCAAATTTTGTGCACACTCTTGGATTCTTATTGGCATTATTGGTTTCTTCGAAAATGTGAAAGTTTTGGCTCAAGCTCCATATTTGATGTTTATTTTTCCTCTAATTCAAAGAGATGACCACCAACTTAAGTTCAAATTCTTACCGCATGAGCTGATATTTCCATGCAAAACATTCCTCCATCCTGGTTCGGGAAGTAAAATAAAATGGCTCTGCTGCTTCTTTTCCGCTCAGCAATTTCTTTTACCTCCGCAAAAAAAGCACCTTGGAATACATTGCCCTGCCAGTAATGGTGCAAATTGTGCCCTTACGAGCGGCTTACAAATATATCGGATTATCTTCCCCTTTTTCGGCCGCAATCTTCTCCATTGACCCGGAAGCCAAGAGATCCCCCCGTTCACCTTGAACCGGGCACAAACCGACCCCGACCCCACATGGCTGGCATAATGTGTCATCGTTTCCGCATCACCAGCAAGTAACCAATTTTTACCCATCCTCACGTCCAGGGTGACCCGTTTCATCGCTTGCGCTGGGGGTTAGATACATCGATACCTCAAACGACAATGGAATTATAATACGCCCTCCCTGGTATAACGTGGCAATTGATCCTTGACTACGTACGGGCCCAATATTCGGACAGTAATCCACTTCATTCCCGGCACACGAGCTCCCCGTGTTCACGGAAAATAGAAGAGGCTGATACGGGAAGCATCCTCGGGAGCGGCATCCGGTAGCTTAGCAGCATTTCATTTGCAGTCCGGTAATATTCCGGACCGTTTATCTTATCCTCTCCATCCCGGATCCCGGATCCGTCGCTTGCGGCGAGCGACTCGTACGGTCTTTTTCTTACTGCGCTAAAGAAGCACTACACGCTAGCGCCAAACGCTATCACCAGTGCTCGACTCCAAAGCTTCCCATCGCTCTCGGGGGCTCTGTTGTTTGGTCCTGCCACCATCGTACCATTTGTCCCGAACGAAAACTAGCCCAACAACACAATGCGTTCGCCTCCTTACCCGGAGTGCCTTTCGAAAGACAATACTGAGCACCGGTGCGGCCTGCACCACCGCCGGACGCCGGTCAGCAAGGACGTCTTTTTCCAGCAACACCAGCTCCGGCCGGCAGTGCCAACACAGCACAAGGTGCAGGAACCGACCCCGGGCCGGGCACTGGACAACGCATCCCAACGCAACACAATTGCAAATCGGCTCACAGCATGTTAACAGATTACGTCGGTAATTCTCTTTATAAAACCACCCGGGATGTAGGGCGCTTGTTCGTCGACGGGAACATTCCTATTCATTAGCATTTATGAGGCCCGAAAGCCGGACGAGATGGAAGATACGTGTGGCGTTCGTACCGACGGGAACAGCAACATCGGATCATCATTTCCGATGGCTGAAGGGCCGGCCTGGTTCGATGGCGTGTGAGGACAGCGGCGAAGGGCCGTGCGATTGGTCGGTTTGCCAAAATGGTACTAAACCTCTTCCTAAACAATATTCCATCAACAAGGTACGTCGGGGGTGGGCGGTCGGTTGCTTTTCGAACTGCCACAGTTCCTGGGATTGCACCACGCACAAACTGGCCATCGAAGATGGCTCTAAGCCACCCCCCCCCCCAAGCCCTGTGAGGCGTTGGTTGGAAAATGCTGCCTACAGCAGATAGATACGACAGCGACATGCACATTCCCTCCGATAAGCCAGGTTCGGTATCTCGTAGGTGGTTGGGCCCGCTCGGACAATGGACACCGGGAGCACTATATTTATCCCTCGGAATCTACTGTTATGACAATCAAACTGACTCCCGCTGAAGCTCATTTACGGCGGTACGGTTACGGATTCCTTCACTGCTGGAATGGCCCAGTGGCTGGCCTCGAAAGACAAGCGAACTGCGCGGTCTTGTACGGGACGATTTTCGCCACCTCGAGTTGTCCTCGATGTCCTCATTGCGAGCTACAAATTATGTTATTTTCATAGTGGATATGCCTCCGAACACGGTGGCAGCTTTAGACAGCGATTCACAAACACCGGGCTGTCGTGGGCTTTAATCCTTGAGAATAAATTGGACGATGTGAAAATTCGTTTCAGTTTCATGCGATACGTGTTATGTTACCCAGCGCAAATAACGTTTTTCTGATCCTTTCACATTCATCAGGTGTCGAAAGGCCCGATATTGATAATGCCTTCGATAAGCTTACTCGTTTGTAATGCATATACTGACCTTATTACTTTGACTACAAAGCTACTACTGCTTTATCGTAATATCCTTCCGTGGCACTTCTTTGGCCTTCATCCGGCTGAAATTATCGTAATCTAATGGTTTCTTGTTTCATTTCTTCATTTGCTTCATATCGAGTGCTTATTCGTGAACAAAACAACATCAGCAAAGGCAAAGGTTTCTTGCTCGTTTCGATTTTAATTGCGAGCAAAAAATGTTTTTCTTTCCACTCTTAATGACCACATCAAAAGCAAACATAATTGAAATTTGGAAGTTTGCAGTCCGACCCCAAACCCCACCCGATTTTTCCAAGAATCACGACATCGATGTGTTTTTTTTGTGTGTGTGCTTCAGTTTCAACCGCTGCACCGCTACTAGCTTTCATTACGCATCTTACAAAAGTAGCCGTAAAGTTGTTTTTACTTGTTCCGGGAGCTTTTTTGATTATGTTTTCTTGTTGTTATTTTGTCTCTCCCCGTACGAACGGTGGCTGATTCGTAAGGGAGCGCATTTCTCATTGCTTACGCTTTCTTCCGGGTGGCTCTTGTCAATATACTTTTAATTAAAAAATGTAATTCCCAGCAGGTGCTTTTGATGTTGCGGCGCGTGCACGGATCGGCAAATTGCGTTGGATTTCGTACACTTTTTTCTATTTCGGCTCTACCCCGGGATTCTCATTAGCACCCGCAGGAAGCGACTTCCGTCCGATGGCCGCCAGTCTTCAGCCTTCAAAAACGCCATCATTAGTGCACTTGTTAACATCAATCGGTGTCCCAGAGTGGCGTCTTTGCCGCGGGTCCGAGTACACTTCAAACGATCGGTTGCGACTGCGCCTCGCTTATTATTGAGCAAATGATTTTGATTGATTTTTCTACCAACTAGGAAGCTCACTGCTGCTGCCTTTTTGTATTCCTGTTTACGGAGGTGCTCATGTTCGGCAATAATTACTTCCGTTTGTATTCGTAAAAAAAAAACACGATTTGATGGTTTTTTAATGTTGGAATTTTTACGATTTCACTGCGTTTAAATATGAGCAATGCCGTTCATATTTCGCTGGTGAAAACACCGCATCCTTGCGAACGGGGAAACGAACGAAACTGTGAAAACTGTCACCTTTGACTTTTCATATCCAATTCCCCTTACACACCTGATGTGCGAATGGCAACCGAGGCATCGTCGCCTCAAGACGAAACCAGCCGCACATAATCCACTTTTGCCCTCTCGCATCTCGCATTCGTATCAACGGCCTGGGCTGGTGTGTCCCTTGGCACACTTGAAAATGAACCCTCGCTGCCCTAAAATGCCATCCCCGGGCTCTGGTGCGTACGATGAAACCCAAAACCCATCCCCGAGAGCTGAAAGGAGCCTTTTTCTTTTTTTGAACAGCCCGTTTTGGCATTATATTTTGATGCAGCTGCACCAATCTGCAGCGATGCGTAACGATGGCGAAGATGATGAGATGATGTTTCAAAATAGTCCGCTCGGTACCGGACGCATTACTCCCGCCTGGGCATGCGAAAAAGGACTCCACCACACCATCGTGCGCAGCTTACCGGGCCCACTCGGGACTTTTGCTGAGGGAAACGAATCGAGCACACAGCGGCAAAGCGTGAAAGGTAAAGGACCTCTCACAGTGGAATGTTGCACTTTACAGGTTCGCATGAAACACAACGCTTACGCTCGGTGGGTGTGCTGTTTCTTGTTGCAAGCAAAAACCGGTGCAAATAATCTCGCAATAATCAGAACTACGTCAATTTGCACGACTCGTTGAACACTTTCGGCTTAGTTTCGTACCTAACGATGCCTTCCTGAAAGGTTGCGACTCGTCATTTCATACTGCTTAGTGTGAGCGGCATGTGAACCCGGGTTTGTTTGTTGCTTCTCCACATCGTCCTGGTGCGTTATTTAAGCGCGCAGTAATTTTCCAGTAATTCACCAGCCCGCGTTGATCCTCGTACGATCTTTATGAGGACATCCTCCGCTTCGCTCCATTTGAAAAATGTCGTCAAATAGTCGGCTCACATTCGCGAGTTCACCGGGCTCGCGGGACCCGGGCAACTGGCAAAAAAGCGACCCAAACAGTTACCCGATACGGGCGCGCGGCAAAAAAAGATCGGAAGTGCGATAAGTCCTTCAAGTGGCGGTTTCGCCTCGCGGTCGCTTCCGGCCATGAAGCGCCAGCGTCGAGCGCGGTTGCATAATTAATGCATCCGGCTGCAGCGCGCTAGCAGCCGCCCCAAAAGCGCCCGTCAGCGCTCGGCTTCCCGAACCAGCGCTGGGGAGCGCAATTGCACCCGCGATGGCCCGGACAATGTAAGCTCGAGGGAAGGTTGCACCGACCGCTTGCAGGCTTTTCCATTCCCCCCCATCGGGGTGGGTTCGCGCCTGACGATGACGCGGTGGATAACGACTTTGGCGAGCCGGAAAATGTTGACGTTGTGCTCTTTTGTATGCACCGGTGCAGGCGCCCGACTGGGGCTCGCAAGTGAACAACTCTCGCTTTTCCAGCTGCCTAGCTGCCGGCTCGATAAGTGAAATGATACACCATTAGTGGGCGATTAAGGGTTGCGGAACCGCGCGGTCGCACCGAACGGATTGATGTGTTTACACGGCGAACCAATGCCTGGTCCGGGAACTGTGCTGGTTGCGAAAAATTCACTTGAACTTCGACTCGCCCTCGAGGCGCAATCCCCCTTCCGTAACGGTTCAGCCACGAGTTTATTTTGCGCGGGCAGTTATTGATAGGCCCGTGGTGGGTTTCAGTTCGCCAGCGCATCGTGGCCTTCGGGCGGAACTGTTTGCGGATATCAGCACTCCATTATTCAAAACTTTATGGCAATTTGTTCGCCCATACCGGTGTAATGGAACCCGGAAACAACCCGGAGTTGGAATTGTTTTCGCGGGCGAAGGAGCACCAAACAAAATTAACACTCGCTTCTCAAACTTCGGAAGCCCGGGTGACACGATCAACGATGGGAAAGTTTGTAGCGAAACGTTACGATTGACAAAACGGTTTTTTTTTGCGAGCAATAGTGGAGTTTTTCAGCAACAGTGCGGAACAAAAAACAGGCTGTAAAAAATGCCTTAAAATTTTTACCATTTCGGATGTGCTTCGAACCCTTTCTTAGGCAATTGCGAGAATTTGCCTGCATTCTTCGTCGATAGCATCTAGCTGAATTGCATCATCGGCAGGAAATGTAGAGCATGTCTAACATGTCGCTAACTCGACGTTAACTTATAATCGTCCCGGGGTGACCCTTTCACACCAAACCGCACCGCTCATGGTTCCTCAGCCTCGCTTCAGGGCACCACAAATCCTTTTCTCTTTCTTCGTCCTGTATCAATCTGACCTTCCTCCCGTGAGCGCTCCGGGCGTGTCTTGCGAATTGCCCTCCCGCGCCCGGCCCGGATAATTATTATTATGTCGATAAATACATAAATTTTCACACTTGAGGCGTTAAAAAACGTGCACCGGGGGAGAGCGCTATGGCACAACGGGCGCACACAATAGCTTCTGGGTTGTGCTGGGCCCCGTTGTGGTGGAGGTCGGGACCGTCCTAGCCAAAGCCAAACGAATGGGTAACTATCCGGGAAAGGGGGCGCGCGAACGAGAGAGAGCGAGAAAGAGAGAGAGAGAAAGAGAGAAAAAACAACACCCCAACAGCTGGAAGGAAAGCGTGAAAAACTGCATAATAATGCACCCCACCAAGTAGGGGTGTAATTTTTCGCATTTGGCAATGCAGAAGGCGAACACTGTGAACCACGGTGCGAACAAAAGAACCACTGCACATGCACTCGCCAAACACACACATGCACTCGCCACTGCAGATGCATTAATTCGCGTCACTCTCGTAGACCGCCGGTTGCCAATCTCTCCTCAGTCTCGCCCATTCGCACTGTGTGCTTCTCCCTCCCAGGATTATTCATGCGCTCTTTCGATCCCTTACCCAACGCAAAGGGAACAAACAATTGTGACACAAGAGGCTGCAATTCCGCGAATCACACTTGCCGCGCCTTTCAGGCCGCTCGGTGAATATTTGCACGGTGAAAGGAACACCTTTTCCTGGCACCTCCAACCTCCACGGGGGGCTCGAGATGAGTGGGCCGCAGTGCGAAGAAAATGAGGCTCGGGACGAGCATGAACCGGCGTGAGGGCGTCAATGAAGGGCACCTTCTGTGTCCCAGTTCCGCTGGTGCATCGGTGCATCGGTGCATCGGTGAATTACAGTCGGTTCACTGACGCCCGCAAAGGCCCGTGTGGGTGGGGGAGGATACACGACACGAAAGAATAGGGAAACAGGCGCCCTTCGGGAAGGTGTGACTGAGTAACACTTCAGGGCTGGGAATTCGCTTATCAGCGACACGCAAGCGTTTCGCGGTGATGGTTCACTTTTTGCTCCCCCTTTTTTTTTTTTTTCTTTAACACCCACACGCAGGCGACATTCTACGAGTGCTTGCTGGCGTAATATTTGCTCCCTTCCCCAAAGCGACGGTATTTTTCTTTTCACTCATCGAGGAAATCTTATCGGGGGGAGCAAAAAAAAAACCGCACCCCTATGCGTGGAAAGCGAATGCTGGGGGTTGGAATTGGCGAATGAAGATGTGTGTGCGAGATTCTTCCGTTGGCGAATGCATTTTTAACACCCTCCTTGTGTGGGGGGGACTTTTCTTTAACACGTACGCATCGGGTGGGGGAGAGATATTGAGAGGCAAATGCGCATATATTAGGAAATGAAATGATCGATTTAAGGTGCCACCTTTTCCGGGCACTTAAGTACATTCCGGAGTGGCTGAGTTTCGTTTTTCTTTTGTATTATGTCCGTCCGTAACCTTCAAATACCCTGCGGGGGTGGATTTGGAAACATTATTCGCAGCCAGCTGACTAACGGCCACTTTCGTTGGATCAATAGTGGTCCTGCTTCGAGAGGTGCCGTGTACCGTTGAGTTGAAATTCTTCTGGCAAACAACCCGACGTGCCGTTTGTGTCAATCCGTTCCACACGGACAGGACGAAAGGCAAAACAAACCTCCTTTTCGGACAGGGTAGAGCTTTGACGCGGTGAAGCAGCGTTTTTTCAGAGTAGCGTAGAGCAGCAGTAAGGTATCGTATTAAGATTTATTATATTCAAAATGCCTATAATGAAGCTCCGATTTAGTGCAACAAATCGATTGCTAAGATCGATAAAAACCTTGGGAAAACAAACGAAAAAAAAAGACGCACACATACAGACACACTCACACGCAGAAATAATTATTCCTTCCGAAACAGTCCGTGAAATAATTATTGAAGCATTTCTACGGACCATCAGCGAGACAGCCTCGAAGGGCCGACGGGTAAGCTGAAACCAAATCGCCCGCTCCCGGGTGTTACCCCTTTTTGCCAGGCGAGAACGGGTCGGCAAAACCCCGGTCGCGCACGTTTCCCATCCCATTGTTTTCGGGTGTGCGAGGTGTGAGTAAGGACATATCAAAAGGCTCGCGGCCTGGTAAACCCCCGCTGGAACGGCCGGAGTGCGCTCGCACGGCCAGACTTCCCCGGGTACGGTTTTTCGCGCGCGCCAAAACGAGATAGGACGCGACGAGCGAGTGCAAGCGAGAGCGAGCGAAACAAGAAGCAGAGAAGAAAATCGAGTGCGGCAAGGGATGCAATCCACCGGCAGACACTGTTTTTCCTCCGTTTTTTTTTCTTTCTCTCTTTTCACACCCATTGAAATCCATCCCGCTTTTTGCACAACCGGCCGACCACAGTAGGCGCACGCACACTATCGCACGTGTGGCAAAGTGCTTCCTTCCATAGCAACCCTCGAGTTGCGTTAGCGCGCAACCATCTCGCTTCGTCCTTTGCCGTTGCTGTTGCTGAGCGGTCCGCAAGGTAATCCGGTGGCGAAAAATCAACCCTGTCGTCCTGGAAGCCAGGAGGGCCAGGTTTTGGTGAATGGAGGCGCCTCTCACTCACCCACCCACCCATCCACCCCTCGGGAATGGTGCTGTTGGTGGTGGAGGAGGTGCAAAAGCAAAAGAGGCATTCGCCAATTTTTTGCGCAACAACCTATCACACCAACACACTCGTACGCGTCCACACACACACACACGCGCCTCCTATCGGCCATCTCACTCTCGCGCACAGGCAGGGTTGTGCGCTCTCACGCCGTCTCACGGGGAAACCCTTCGGAAAAGGGCTTCCGCCACACGCCAAACACGGTTGACGTAACGCGCCAGGGCCGAAACGCACACGCAAGGACACACTCGCCCGTGATTAGCCAGCCGCAGCGTGAGCGGAAGAGCGCGCGTCCGATTTTTAAGGAAGCAATTTTCACCGTGAAAAGCGTCTCGTGACGCGTCGTGAAAAGATCTGGCCATCGTCTCGTCCTGGCTTGGCCGTCCGGCGTGCAAGTGTGCGTGCTTCGTTCTGCTCGGTGTTTTTGGCTAGGGGGTGGAAAGTGGGTGAGTAGTTTTGCGCAGTGTGCACTGTAAACAACAACAAATTTAAGAGCGTCCGTCCGTTTCGGTGCTGTCCAGTTTTGACAGTTGAGGGTCCGTCTACGGTTCGTCCTTATAGTGAGCGAGAGTGTGCGAGCGAGTACGTGTAAGCGCGCTCCCTTTGTGAAGCTTCTCGCTTACACCTTCACTGTGGCCGCACGCGCGTGTGTGTGTGTGTGTGTGTATCCCCAACCGGGGCGCTCGCACCTGGGAGCGAGAGAATCCTGGCGGGCATCCCGTTTGTCTCTTGCGTGCATCGGCCAGGCGGCCGCTCTCGTTCTCGCCTACACGCCTGTCAGTTGGGTTTCGTTTGTGGAGCGCGTTGCAATCGCCGTTACTGGGCAGCGTCGAATTTGGGCTAATTTTCCGGTGAAAACCAACCTCCCGAGGGTCAGAAAGCGTCCCAGTGTGTGCCACCAGTGTCAGGGAGTGCTTGTGGAGTGAATTTGACCGTCGGAATCGAGCTTTACGTTGTAAAATCGCACGTTCTCATCCACGCAACGGACGGTGTGCTGCTTATCAACTGCTGCTGCTGCTGCTGCGGATGTTGTTGGCCCGTAAAGGGGGCCTTTTTGTGCGCATGGTACAACGGCGAGCCGCGAGTGAAGCGTGTCGTGGAGCGGCCAAACAAGGAGCGCCGTGAAACCGCTCGTGGTGAAGCCGGAAGGGACACCGACACCGAAAGGAGCTGCTGGCGATTGGATTTGTTGTGATTTTGCAGTGGTGGAAAATTTCGCCAGCGTCTGCTGCATGACCGACCGTCTGCTGGCACGGTTAGAATCGAATCGGGCGGAATTTGCTCTCGCTCTCGTGCGCGCGCGCTTCGCTCTCACACTCGCCTTATCAGTGAAAGTGAGACCGGACCGGGACCAAGTGAGAGAAGACCGAAACCGAGCGACGAACGAGTGAGTAATCGCGCGTACGGCCTACTAAGGTGAGCCTTTCGTTGCTAATGGTATGATTTCATCAATTTATGCAATTGGGAACGATATTCCTTTCCTTTTTTTTCACGGGAAACCAAGCTACTTGATTTTACACAGTCTCAACTGCTCCTATTTAGCAAGTCATTTACTTTGTACGATGGTTTATGTAGCTCCTCTTAGCGTTCAATTTGAGCTGTGAAGTTAAAACCGTGCACGCGAGCAATAGACCCGTGAGGAAAATCGAATAACTTAATTGAATTCCACTGTCGCATTTCGGTTGGCTCACGCCTTCGTTTTCCTTTTGCTCACGCTTCTCATTTTCTCACCACGCTCATCCCGTTTCTCGCGATTCTCTCTCACGCTTTCGTGTCCTTTCGGTGAGCACGTGAGCACGTTGAGCGCCACCACACGCAAGTGAAAGTGAGATGGCAAACTCGTATTTACACGCGTCTCGTGTATTGCGGAATATCAACAAAACAAAAGGAATTTCCCAGACCAGACTTTCCCCCGACGGGGCGGGCGGGTTTCCCGTTCACCCCGTGTCCCCGATGCCGTCGTAGTGGTGGTGGTGCGCTATCCCTTAGCCGCCCGAGTCGGTGTATTAGTGTAAACATTTCCTGTAACGGCATTTCCGTGCTCCACCCGGCTGCTAATGTGCCTCCTTGGCTTCCTTTGAGCCCCACTGGCTGCAAGCAGTTTTCCACGCCGTCTTATCGCCGCTGGAAAATCTATGCTGCACCCGTGCGTCGTTCGCCTGCGAGTCTTTAGGTGCACCAGACGCGCTTTATCGTCAACGAGCTTTTGAAAACCTTGCGCGCAAAAAGAAAACGCAAACCGTACCAAAGCGGATTTTTGCAAGCGTTTTTCCACGGGGTTAAATCAGTTCTCCGGTTCGACCCCCGTTCGTTCTACGTTTAGCGGATAATGATGGAAAATTAATTGAACATAAAATCGCGCTCTCCGCGCCACACCGCGCGAAACGAACGCTTTTGTGCGCGCGAGCCAACAAACGCCAACCGACGCACTCGACGCGGCATTACGGTTAGCGGGAGTGGAAAATTGGTTGATTGATGAATTGTTGGCCAAACGACGGGGCTTGGGTGAACGCGAGTAGTGAGCCTTCTAAGGAGCCTTTTCACGGAGCCCTTAGCGCTTAGAAGCATGCAATCGTGGGGTGTAAATAAATCTAATTAAAGTGTCACGGGTTCAGCGCTGCACAAAACGGTCCTTGCAAAGCTTCTGAGGCTTGTTAGGAGGCGGCCCTGTTTTTTTTCTCATACCTACGAACCCTGCATTTGGTGGCAGAGATTCCTATCCCGAGCCACGAGTTCGTCTTGCACTGGGAATGCAAACGTTCAATACAAGCGTGGATGGATTTTATTCGGTTGCGCTGAAAACGAAACTCGACAGAGAGCTCAACTGCGAGTATACACCGACCAATTTTCTAGTGAAAGTTGGGCAGAAAAATCGCGCAAAGTATGTTGCCGTGCGTGGCGAAGTTGACCTACGTTACCAAACAGGGCGAATGTGTGCAGTTGTAAGACTTTACCCATGCCGAAGCCGAACTCTCGAGCTGCTCGAACCTGCCTTTCTGTGTTGCCTTTCGCTGCTACGTCGGTGTGTTGCTCCTTCTTACGTAAACCACCGTGTTGTGGATGTTACACATCGAGGCATAAAAAAAAAAAGGGTTAGAACCCGGTGCCATTTCGAACGTTCCAAACATTTTACCGAACGACGGCTGGTATCGGTTCTGCTGGCCTGCTGCTAACACGCTGCCTCGGCCAAGCCCCACGTTACAGCTGCTAATGGGTTCGAGGCTTAACGAAGTCGATTTTCACAAGTTGCGGTTTTGCCACACGCCAAGAAAAGCGTAGTTTTCTCGCGTTCGGTGTGCGTGTGCGTGTGTTCTTTCACCTTTACTTTCCGCGCCATTTGTGCGCCCCTTCTACGCGAACCCAATTTTCCCAAAAACCGACCAAGGATATCTCTTACACGTACGCACGAATGGCGAGAATGCGTTTAATGTACTGCACGAGCCGTGCCGAGCTAGGGAATGGGCTGCCCTACTGGGCTCTGTTCCTGTTTCCCGGGCTTGATTTAGTCGATATTTTGTTCGATTTTCGCTAATCCACCTTTAGCCCTTCGTTCATGCCGTGGGTGGGAAGCCGTTGCCCTAAGCGCACACACATGCAGGGTTTTTGGGGAGCGTACAGGACGAAACGGTTATGGTTATGGTCCGTGCGGGATTCATATGCGCCACGCCTCACGTGTTTCGTTTCCCTTCGCGCAGCCTCCTCGGTGGTGCGGTTTTATTTTACCGGACCTCATCGATACGCTGGGCTGGTGTTGGTGTGACCTGAAATAATTATTACTTTGACACATTGCCAGAAAAGCCTTCCCCCCTGTAGCTGCCACAATCCTTCTGCTGTGTGTACCCCCAACTGGGGTCGTAGGGTTTTATAGGGGTTTTTTTTTTCTCCTCGCTTCATCGCCTTACCGAACAGGCTTTCTGAAGCCCACTTTTCTGCCTTTCTTGTGTTCTGTTCTCGTCGTACCGAAGCATCTTAACGACCGTTTCTGCGTGCTGTGAGTCGAAAAGCGCCTTCCCTTTTTTCTTCTGATCTAAATGGCCCAATTTTGCACACGCCTCGTCCATTGGCGTTACGTTTTTACCTGAAATTCGTTATTTTTATGGCGAATCGATTATGCGCACGTCGATTAGCACTCATGAGTGTTTGGTATCTATTTTTGGATTCAAGAAGCTGCATTTCGACAACGCACGTTTTACTTTATTAACGACAAACCGAAATACATACAGGACGAGCTAATCTACACCACTGCAAGATGATTTATAAATGAGCAGATTTTGCAGCTTCGATTCAATCAATCCGGCTAGTTGTGCGAATAATACTGTTCGCCATGCATGGTGCCATTCGCATGATTCGTCATGTATCGCGCCACGTTGACGGCTAACTCGTTTCAGCCGAATCTGCTCGCGTATTGAATAATTGATAAGAGTAAATACAAAACCGCTCGCTAGCTCTTTGTATAGGCGGGAAATATGAATATTCCCCAAACCCGGCCCCTAAGCGCCGTGCAGCTGCCTTTCGCTCAGTCCTTTATCCTCATGGCGGTTGCTCTCATGCCAGGCCCCTTCCGAAACCCAGGTTGACGGATCTCGGTCAATTATTAATTGATGGATTCTCTTCTCTAATATTTCCGAACAGATAGAACTGTGTGCATTGCCCATTTTATGGAAAACGAAAGCGGGTGTTCTTTGTGCTTCAGTGTGATGTTTGTGGGCGTGCAAAAGCCATAGTTTTTTCTCCTAAAATGATGTAATTTTTTTTGCTTGATATCGGTTGAAACAACCCTTTTCATCCCAAAAAATGTAATTGCTTCGATTGTAAGAAATTGGAATCGATTCGTTATTTAATAAGGATATCGAACTTTTGTCAGACCTGCAGAAACGCGCACATCATATCCGTAAGTAAATACAACACATCATTCCTCCAGGAAGGCCAGTAGAATAGGAATGATCTGCATCGCTTTATCCGAGCAGGAAAAGTTAATGCGCTGTAATATCAATTTGTACCAACCACCCGGCTTACAGCGTCCCGATAAAGCCTTGGCCGGAGCCAAGAACAAAACGTATCCCGAAGTCACACAGCAACCGCAAGGACCGCCTTGCAGTGCTTGAACCGTGCCCGAAGAACATTAATAATACTAAACACAATAGAACGATGGAGAATGGAATGTGGTAATAGGATTTTCTCGGTAATCACTGCTTTATATGCCGCTTAGGTGCCGGTAGCGCACGGTTTCGTTTGGCGTGAGCGGCCATCGCTCCAACATCCTTTTCGCTCATTAACTGCTTCGACTGGAAATGGCCTGGAAGCGGGGCCTTCCAGCTCAACTTGCGCTCCTACTATTCCCTCACCCAACGGGCCCAGCGCTGCGTAATCCCGGCCCAAAGGGTACGTACGGCTTCGCATTGTAATTGGGTTTACATTTCTTTTCCTTCGATTCTCTTCGTGAGGCGTAGAGCTGCTAACTGGGCCGGATCGTGGTGGAAGCCGCCGTGCATCTCGCCGTAATGATGTTGCATTAGTTAAGTTATTATAACTGATGATGATGATGATGAAGATGAGGCTGGTCGTGATGATGATGATGAGGATGATGAGAAGTGACTCTTGACATCGAGTTAAAGCAACATGCCATAGAATCAACATGCCACGCGCTCGGAAGGCTGCACACTGATTAAGGACTTCTTCCAGCGTACGGTGCTTCGCGTGGTTGCACAAGTATTTTTTTCCTTCCAGACGAACTGTTGTCCATTGGGATTTTATTTCATACCTTAAAGATTAATTATTTAATCCTTTCTCCATTTAATCTCGTCTCTTTGACTGAGCCCAATCGAAAGACTTCGCGCATGGAATTAAGCTTATTTTTGATGACCTCTAACACTGCTTAGTTCGCATCGCAATCTTTCGCCAACGAGTGCTTCAATTGGTGTCAATGTGATGTTTGATGCATCGACCCCGAATGCTAATGGAATGACCGATCGATCGCCCATTTACGGGTGCCCAGGTTGAAGCTCAATTCATCAATATCCCAAAATCGATAGGCTCGTTCAGCTCGATAGCCCTCAATGACAGCAAAGACACTTCATAAACGGTCGCGCCCACCACGAGCCTCCCAAAATCACCAACCATCGATGGCCACTGGAGCGGTGGTTTCCGGTTGCGGTTGCGATTGAGTCCACACGGCACAAGGATAGTCCTGGCAGAAGTCGTGCCACTCGTCCCCCTGAAATCTCTTGTTGCTGCGATTTGTGTCAACGAGCTGCAATCTATCTTTTCGACGCCTTCGCTTTCGCATTCGATCCATGCGAAAATCGGGTGGTTTTCTCGCTCGACCCCCCCGATACGCAGGGCTTCCGAACGGTGGGCTTTGCGTTGGACCGTTGCCGGAAGCAGCGAGCGGTGAAATAATGCCTAATATTTGGCCATTTGTTTTGATTAATACACCCAGCCTGGCGGGACGATGACAACGGCTGGCGCCGGTGGATTCCGTGCGCGGTTGGTTCCGTGCCCGTGGCGTAAGGTTCCGCCCGTTTCTTGATTAATCAAATTTAAAACAACGCACCAACAGCCGAGTCGCGAGTATGTTCCGTATCATTGCGAGCAGTCGAAGAAAGCGCACCAGGATACCGGGGACGATATCCAATTACCGAAATCTGAAACGGCCATTTTATGGGCAACTTGCCGTTGCCTAGCGTACCGCGAAATGTGCTGCAATTTAGCTTCCGGTTTATTGCGCCTTTTTTTTTTACGCGTAATGAGATAATGTTAATAAATGGTACCGCCCGACGCCAGCCGATCCGATTGGGGATGATGAAAAAGCTTGCGCCCTATCGTTCTTGCACCGATACTAATGCGAGATATCGATTGGACACAGGAAAAGCTTGTCCGTTATAGATTTCTTCGTGGGAACATTGGGAAAATTGTGTATTTTCCATTTGCGTTTTCCAGGCAGCGTTTTCGTCTATTTGGCTCACTTTAATCACACGCTGATAGCCATCCATAAATTGGCCCTCTACAGTAGCGTTTATTGCCGTTTTGAATTCGGAATTATTGGCCCTTGCGTTCATGCGGTCCCTGTCGTGCAGCTGGGTAAATGATGGAGTATTAATTCTCGGCATGCCGTGTCAAGGCAAGCTTAAATCGGCGTGAATTTGACGGATCAACCGTTCCTTAAACGCAAGGGCTCCTTACAGCTGAAAAAAAAACCATACTCGTCTACCGGACGGCGTCATCGCATGTCGCTAATGGGAACACGAATGACTCATCATTCCGCCGCTTAAACCGGGAGCGGAATCGAAATGGAACGGAAATGGAAATGCTTCGAGTCCGCCGGGCCGAGTGGTGAAGGAAACTGCAAATAATTGCACTGACCCTGGAAAAGCTCACCGTGCGGCTGCGACGTTAGACGTCCGTCTTTCGGGTTGAGAAACTGACCCTCCGAATCGCGGTTGTTGACTTGACTGCATTACACGCTGCCTGCAGTGTGATCGGTGGCGTATCATGGGGCGACTTCGGGTCTAGTGCCCTAGTGCCAGCACGCCACAGAGCGAACCAGTCTGGACACACTCCACGGGTCGAATCCATTCTTTTATGAATATTAAATCAAATTTATACGGCCTCACTCTCGCTCTCTGTCTCTCTCGTTTGGGCAACCTATTTCTCGGTTCGCTTTTGGGCCGGGAAGAGGCGCCAAAGTACCCGAGTCGATTGGATGCAGCAAAAACCCCACCATCTGCAACCTAGTTGTAATTACGACCGTTGCGTTGTTTGCCAGGACGACCGCCGGATTCCCATCCCAGCTGCGGGATCCGATTGGTGATGGTTCGCACAAATTGCGCCCATTATTGTCGGGCGTGTGTTTGCTTTGCATCTATTAACATACATTTTTCAGGGCTCGGGTCGGTAAGGGATTACTTACGTGGCTCGCGGTTGGTGCGAAGAGCGTAGGGATTAGGATTTGTGAGCGAAATGGCTCGCGGAACGGTATGATTGAAGGGCTGGCTTTGCGGGCGATGGAAAAATTATGATCCAAAGGGGTACCATTACTGGCCAATAGAGCCATGTACATGTGTGTGTGTGTGTTTGGCCGTCACGGTGCCGTTCATGACCTGGGGCAATAATCGTTGCCCCATCGTTAAAAAGGCTGCCGTTAACTGCCCCTAGCTCTGTGCGGGATAGTTACGCGGTGGCTTATTATCTGCAGCTCGATAGCGCAATCGTGATAAATGCACCCTTTTCGAGCGCGGGCCACCATTTCACGTAAGGAATCATTAAATTTCACTCACTCACATAGCGATCCTTATTGCCCCGGATGGAAAGGCCATCTGGCTAGATCGACAGCAGCAAAGAAGGGACGAAAAAATCAGCGGCTTCAGATGAAAGTTTGCAAGGGGCAGGACTTCCGTCGAGTTTTAATGGGAAGACGGAAAACTTTCCGTGTATGTTTGCCTCGACCGCCCGGGGGCCTCAAACTAATGACGGGCTATAGAACCGCCGGCTGAAACACGAACCCAGTGTCCTGTCCGTGCTTTCGACCGCTGTCCGGTCGGTTGTGCGAGCCCATTTCTGACTTCATTTCAATCAATCTTATCATATGCAAATCGCACTCATCTCACTGAGTACCATCGGTTGGTGGAGCACCGTTGGTTGGTGTGTTGGGGGTTGGCTGGATGGGAAAACATTTCAACATTTTCCCAAACCCCACCCACGCGACGTCGGGGAAAATGAAAGCCTCTCCGTACGCTGCAACCGGCTGGCGGCGGAAGTGGGTGATCTGGGTTTATACAAATGGGGAAAACTTTTCGCAAACCTCACTCCACTCACGCCCGTTAGACCCCACCCAAGGGGGGGTCCCCATCACTGCGAAAGCTGCGGCAAAACATTTCCATGTCGCAGCCGATCTGTTTATAGTTTTTGAGGAGTGTTTAAAATGAGTTTGCTTGCTCTCTCTCTCTCTCTCTCTCTCTCTCTCTCTCTCTCTCTCTCTCTCGCTCGTTCTCTGCCACTTGCAAACCGGAAGGATTCGGGTCCCTGCGAGGCGCTGAAACAGTGCGCGCGCGGCAAGGAATAACAACTTTCACCATATGCCGCTACCGGGAAATCCGTGTACCACCGTCCGGGTTGTGGGCGGCGTGGGTGGGTGGGCAAGTTTTCCGGTGTCTTCGGATGTGGCTAAAGGTTTGCTCCGGGCGTTCCCGGGGTCCGGAAAACCTCACTCGCCGCAACACTACCGCCTGGCGCAGGCGAATGCTCTTCACATATGGCATTGAGCGCTCGCAAAAGCTCGCTGACTTCCGTCACCTAACGGGCACCTTTGCGTAAAAGTTAGCGTGGAAGTTTTTCGAGGGCAGTTTGGAGGCACAGCACCAGGCCTGGACCCGGCTCCGGCTCCGGCAGCTCGGCGTTCAAGCTTGACGAGCGCTCTGGCCATCCGATCCGAGGCTCCGAGGCGATCGTTATCAAAATAAGTAGTTTGCCAACTGCTTTCCGGCGGCGTCGGGCACCTGCAACAGCATCTTTCAAAGGGAAAGAAGCCGACTAGCAAAATAAAACACAACCTCCACCGTGTGTCGCGCAGAAGATGCACAAAGCTTGCGGCCGGTTTGTCGTACCGTTCTCGGTTGCGAGACGAACGCGAGCGGCAGAAAGCTTAAAAGTAATTCACATTCGCACGGTCCATTATTCAAACCGTGCTTGGATCATGGGACGTTGCCGGTTTGGGGTTGCCGGTGAGGTGGAGTAAAAGCAAATGCAACCATTCCGACTTGAGCTAGCAAGATGATAATTTAGATGCATAGCAAAAGTTGATTGAAGTTAGAAAATCAAAGAAACGGAGAAGCAAGAAGTCAGACACCGGAATATTTGGGTCAACCCGTTCAAGTTGCTTATCGGTGAAGGCAAAAACACTACTAACACGCTTTTGCTAAGCGAACAAGCATTTCCCAGCTAGCATTCACCCGCGTAAACCGCTTATGCACTCGATGTCCTTGCACAGGATGGCGTGGCGCGAGACGTCACCGAATAAATCAAACATTCCTAATTAATTCACTCAAACGCGCGGAGCCGGGAAAAAAGGATTGTTCGTTTGGTTTTCTGATAAAAGGTTAATTCGAATTCCAGCAAAACCGTGCTACCCCCGAAAGTAAGCATACTATGCGCGGCTTATCTCGCCCTTTCGATTGGGGTGGTGCAACTGGGCAGCGCGCGCGCTCTCTGGCGTTGGGGCGGCTAATTGTAATTGATTGCCGTCGCGGTCGTGTCAGCCATTTAATAGCTACCTATTCGCGCGCTGAAGCTAATATTTTATTCTCACAATCAAGCGGCACACGGGAAGCGATCGGTGTCGGTGGTAAAACGTTCCCATTTCACTACGCCGGGAGAGGGCGTCCGAAAACCGTTGACGGGTGATTTAGCATTTCGGTGAGGGCTGGTTGGCAAATGCGTGGAAGGATTGGAGCGTCGGCATGTGTGTCGCCTTGCGATGGTGCGGGGATAGAGGAGCGAGAAATGGAACAGGGTAGTGAATTATACATGAAATTATCGACCCGAATGCGATTGCGACTAATGTTATGTTAGTTTGATTTACGGCAATAATCAATTGCACCGATGCAAAGGGCCGGGCTAGGGAATGTGTGCCTGTCGCTTTCGGTCGCGGTACATTTAGAGTGCTCATTACTCAACACTCGTGCTGGGGAATGTTCGCGAAAAGGGATGTACGCTAATCGTCCGGGCAAAGTAATTGAAAATTCCTTCACTCATCGGGTACCTATCGAATGGTAAGTGTGTGAAATGCCGCTTCGAATACTCTCGTAACACTGATTGTGGCGCTAGACAATAGCAATGTCAAATTAGCGCTTTTATAGGTAGCAAATTAATAAATGCCTTTACACGGGTATAACAACGACCCATGCTGTTGTGATGAGTAGACGAATAGTGATATTTAAGCGCAAAAACGAAGCTTGCTTAATGCTCCGTATAAACTTTCCCGTATCCGCGACGGTGAGCAGCATATTTCCATTTTATTAATTTGCCTCCAAATTGCTCAAAATAGTTGCCGTGCATCGCTGCTCACCGTTGCCACAGTTTCGTGCCACGTTCCGGTTCTATAATAACGCTGCTTTCCCTTTAGGTTCTTACAACGATCCACTCCTTGCTCACCTAGGGGTTGGTTGAATTCCGGACGCATTTTTCCTCCCCCGACAGCCGGTGCGTGCCATTGCAGCGAGATGGAATATTTATCCACGATATTAACCATCACGTGCTGCTGCTCCGTTGCTTTTTAACCTGGCAGCGAGCGAGCAAACAAGGCGCAGTATTAAAAAATATACTCATCCCCCCCCACCGAAACACCGCATCAGGTAGCAGCCGTCGTCATGCCTGCTGCAACACTGTAATGGCGCTGGGGTGGTGTAAACCACCCACCCAATCAACGCATCCCGCGTGACAGGCCCGAGATGATGAGATGTACATTTATTTGCCTCATGCCACTCGAAGCACGGGAAAACAAAACCAAACAAACGAAAAAATACACCGTCGATCGCATCACGCGCATCGAAACTTTTCTGAAAGCTTTCCCATCTTCCGCGCGTCCTTTTAGCGGCCGGAAAGTGTGCATGGTGAGCTCGCTTTACTTGAATTTTTCCTGCCACGGAATGCGGTTGGTTGGTGGCCCCTTCTCAGCGAGGTTTAGGTTTGCTGCACGATGTCAAGCAAATTTGTTGGTCGTACTTTGTTAGCCCGTTCGCGTGTGCGTCACTCGCTTTTTGAGGTGTTCCGGCATAATTTCCCACAAGCGAACGAGCCTTTTTACTGCAGGCTTTCTCGCGTGGCTTGTACTATTACAGACGACGGAGTGGATAGCTCTTTGCAATCTACTTCTCTCGCCGTCCGTACATTGGCCCATCCTTTGGCAGGATTCGCGTTCGATCAAGGTGACTGCTTCAAAGGGGAGATGTGTTTTTTTACTCTGCTCCTCGAAACAACCTCATTGCTGCGTGTCGTCCTTGGCAAAAAGCGCTGCTGGAACGCTTGGTGACGCACATCCTACGACGCTGGTAGGCCCCGCTTTCATTCGTCCATTTAACGCCAGCAGTTTTCCCGAGGCCAAACCAACGCTGGCACTTTTCATTCGCTTCTCGAGGCTCTTTAGCTTTCTGCTTGTGTGTGTGTGTTTTTTTTTTGGATTCTTTTGCAACGGTGCGTTTGTTTTGCACGCTCGCATCCGTCCGAAAATTTCCTCCCCGAGAAGCGTCTGGCATCCAACCGGAGCTGATTTCCCGCCGACCCGTTTTGTGGGACTCTCGACGCGAGAGAGAAAATCACGTACCACCGTTTCCATTACTGGCGATGGAAAATCCGCGCTGCCAGTGCCACTGTCATGTTACGTTCGCTGGTTCGGCGTGTAGGTCGACGAAGAAAACCACAACAAACTTCTTCACCGACCCAAGCGTACACGGCGTCCTAGTCCTTCGTTTCGGTCGTTGCGTTTCTGACGCTCCATCAAAACCCCCTGGCTGGGACGTTGGAAAAGACGACCGATTCACCGCGAGCTTGACGGTTGATTTTCTTCTTGCGCAAGCACACACGCTCGCGTCACAAACGGCTCGCAGAGACTAGGCTAAACAGCCCGCCCGGGCGAAAGGCGGCGCTTTATAAAAGTCAGCACACACGGCACGCTGGTGGGCGGCTTGAAGGGATCAAATAAAAAATCGATTAATCTCCCTCCGACTGCGGCTGACATGTGCCGGAATAGCCGTGGCGTATTACGTATGCCACTCAGGTTTCGGACTGATGGGTTGCCTTGCGTGGTGGGGTGGCAATTCGTGCAAGGATTCCGAATTTTCCACCGACACACAACATCCCAAAACCCCGTAACCCGCTCGCTCGAGCCGAACGCATCAAAAAGTGCCCCGGTCGTGCGTTTGATGGAATTACGAGCGCGTGGGAAAGAAAACGGCACAGCGGTTGCGTCGAAATGTGCAAGGAAAATGATGGAAAATAAACCCACCCAGCAAAAGCTCCCGCTCGCTTAACGAACACGTGCGCGTGCAGTCGGTGAAGTGAGCGCGTTTTCTCGCGCATGGAAATGACAGCCTGTGTGAGGCATATTTTCTAAAACCAAATCCCATTCCCTGATGGCTCCAGAGAGTAAGAGAGAGAGAGAGCGAGCGAGAGCCCTGATGTGTCACCAGGTCGTGCTTGGGTGTGTCAGCTGGGCCGTCAACGATCCGTAAAGTAATCGAAACAAATCAATCAAAAGCCCGCTTCCAGCTGATTCGGTCACCGAACCGAACTGTTGACCTCCGGAAAAGAGGGTCCATCACCTTCGGGACTTCGCTTTGAAGCTGCCAGCGGACTCTCCTGGGAGCTGTCAGTATCATGCCGGTGATTAAATGCTCTCCGACCGGAAGTTTATTAACCGTTTTTCGTCACTAAGCGTTGGTTCTCCGCCAGGCGTCAAGCCGCGTGCAACAGTGCATGGGAAAACAATACGCTTACGGTGGGTGTGGAATAAATTTTCCATCGGACCTTCGCAGATCGCAGCAAGCTGTATTTGGGGTGCCACAATTCTTCTACGAGCACTGTGCAAGAGCTGTAACACGGCGTGTACCATGGTGCCATGCTTAGTAGGCTTTGCAAAATACACGAACCCTCCATCAAGGGACACTTCCCTAGTCGTTTCGCCGGTCCACAGGCAATCAATCATTTCGGCAACCGTTTTTCGGATTTAATTTTAATCACCGACTTCCGCCAATTTGCCACCCCAACCCGGCGTTCTTGTGCTCACATCTAACCGGCATTTTCTCTCTTTCTCTTTCACAGTCCAGCAGCAGGAAAATAAAGGAAAACAGCAATCCCATTTCAACCCTGACGTCCGGTCGAGCAAAAAAAAAAAAACAAAAAGTGACCGTCTGGTGACGCGGCCTGCGTACTCTAATTAGTGTGTTTCTTGCTGACCCGGATGTTCCTGTGCGCGTGTGCGTGTCAGTGTTTGTGTGCGTGATCGCACGACCCGCCTCCGGAAGCTTTATGTGGGTCGAGCGGCGTGAAAAGTGTGCTTCCGCGGTGGCCGATTAGTGTGTGATTTTTGCGCGAGTTTTCCAGTTCGCTGTTTTTCGCCCGGACCGAAGTTCGGGTTCTTTTTTGTTTTCGTGTCGCGACGGAAAAACCTCCCCAAACCCTTGCAAGCGACTAAACGACAAGCGGCGGTGGTGTTTGCATCGAAGTGTGTCCCCTCACACACCATCATGGCACCGATGGTGCACCGTTCGAGGATGCACGTGAAGGGTGAGATGGCGTGCAAACTGCACCAGCAACAGCAGCAGCAGAAACAGCAGCAGCAGCACCAGCGCTGGCTTGCCGTGGTCACCATCGCCACCATCGGTCTCGGGTTGATGGCGCAGGTTGTGGCCGTTACCGAGGAGCTTTCACCAGGTGAGTGAACTTTTGCTGTTTTTGGGGTGTTTTTCCGCAGCCGCGGGCTCCATTAAAATTCGCAATTCGCAACAACGGGCACGCCAACGTTTTGGGAGGGCTCAAAATCGATAATGAACCGTCTCCAGCTCTCACCACCTCCTCCCCCGAACCCGGATCAGGTGCCGCCATTTTGTCTGGCCCCGTGTGGCTGCAGCACGCCATCACGCAATGGCTCGATGGCTGGCAGGCAGGGCAGCGATCCAAAGCGAAACCCATCGACACCGAATGGTGATTGATGACTGGCCCTTACCGTGCTGCCCTGCAGTTGACAGGCCGGGGAGGGGGGTGGTGGCGCCAGTCGGCGGGAGGCCACCCCCCAGGGTCCGCTTCCGCTTTTGCGCTCTCGACGCTGCGACTTAATCGGTGGAAATTTTTCTTCCCATCCATCCAACCATCGTCCGGTTGCGTGTACCGGATCTGGGGGGCTCCTTTCACAGCTTCATGCCAATTTCATGCCCTTCTTGTGCTCGTGTGTGTGTTTGTGTGTGTGTGTGTGCACTCTCACCACCGATCGATGTAAACCGGAATCGGCACGATGCGGAAGTAGATCAGTCGGGTCCGAGAGCCACAGGGACGACCCCGAGGGTCGAGATTGATTTACCGACTCCGGACGGGCGCGGCGGGAATAAATAATTCATTGCCCATGATGGCGAAACCGGGCGTGTATCCTGCGTAACGTCATCATTGGGCTTGCTGGCCCCACATCGCGTGGAAAGCTGCGGGAAGCTTTTCCGATCGACTGATGAATCGACAAGGTTACTGGTTTAGGCGCTGATTGGGGATCAATTTGGGAGTGATTTCGTGCGCACCCGAGGAAACCTCACCGGGCCGGGCGCGGCGATTATTACGACACGCGAGATCCGGGTCGAATGTGTCCGTGGCTGTGTGTGTTTTAAGTATGCATATGGAATCGATTGACATCGCACCGGCAGAGGGTGCTGGGGTGAGATTTATGACGTGCTTGGTCCGATATGTGCGACCCACGGTTGATGGCCGTGGCCTTCCTCGCATTAAGCAGACGACCAACGAGTTGCAGCACTATTCGCTTTTGATGTGTAACGCGATAAGGCGTGGCGTTGATCGGGAGTAAAGTGTGAAATAATGTTGACCTTGTTACGCGATACTAAGTGCTCGATTGTCAGTCAGCTTGTGGGCAAGTTTTCACGGGCTCTATTGTCGTTTTAAACGCTGCTATTTTTTTTTCAACAACAAACATATTTAACAGCCCTTTAATGCGTCTATTGTTTGAAGTAGTTTAGACTGGAAATATAAAACTCCACACACGCGACTTTGTTATGTTACATTTTAATCACGGTGTTTGTAAATATCGTCGCACCCAACACAATCGCTTCCGGTCGAGCGTGATTAATGCGAAATAGGTTAATATAGGAGTAGATAGGCAGTACGAAGCGAAATGCGGCTAAAACAAATGAACCACTGCAGGTTTGGATCCGCTCCATTCCGCGCTACACTTTGTATGATGAAGCCGCTCGACATCCGGGCCTGACCGCGAGTGTGACCGAACATGACACCAATGCAGGCAAACATCGGTTTTGTTTAGATTGCTGGCCGCATGTTTACACACACACACACACCGGGCGGGTGGAAAGTGGACCCGGCCGTACCGGGAACCGGCTCTAATCCACCAAATTCTAATCCATCCCCAGCGCCGACCGGTGGTTGCGATGTAAAGTGCATACAGCTTTGACGAAGCATTTCTCGGAATTTCTGTATGGGGCAACTTTTGTGTGACGAGTTTTTGGCAACCTAAGACGGGTCCGGTAGGTTCTGGCCCCATCCGAACGGGTTTGGGCGTATGTTCGAAGGCTTCAAACCGGCGTCAGCTAACCGAACTGTGAAGCTGCTCGGGCTGAATGGCGCGGTGTAGATTTCGGGCTACATGATATATTGACCACACTACTGGCCGGTGAACATTTATGGGAAATGGGGAAATTCTCTCGTGCTCGTTTTCGCAACCGATTTTGATTTCACGCACGCCTGTCAATTCTGTCGTTTATCGGGCTCGATGGTGTGGACGGAACTCGCTTTTTTTGTTGTTTAACCCTAACGCCTTCGCTCGACCGTCCCTTATTTGGTCCCAGTGAGATGGTGCTCGCTTTAGGTTGGGGATGGCTCGGATGGTCAAGCGATGTGACATGCTTCGCTTATGGTATGGGCGCCTCCCAAAGCCGGGACGGGATCGATGGACGTGCTCCAAAAATCGTATCATGTTTCATGCCCGTAAAGATAACTCATTTGGGAGCTGCTCCAAAACACCCACGGGTGTTTGCTCCGAGAGGTACATTTTGTCTTACTTTAAGGACGTAATTAGTAAAGTTTTGCGCTACGACCCGTTCCGGTTCTAGGTATGAAAGATTTTTTTTTCTAGGTAAAATAACCAAACCGTACCGGTACGGTGGGCGATGATCATTTTTGTGAAAGTGCTTATTTGCGGGACGAACACGTGTTTGCTTTCTTCGTGGATGTTTTCTGCACAAAAAAAAACCCTCCACACCCCAAAAGCATTGCGGCCATTCGTTCCATCACCGGCACCGCAGGCTGACAGCAAAGTGCACATACACGAAAAGAAGCAAAAAGAAGAGAAAAAAAAACACAAACCCCTCCACACGAAACAAAATCCACCGGGGACAGTTTTAGCTTTTCACACTTGGTTCTCGTCCGTTTTTTGGTCGAGCTTGCGTTCGAGTAACCGGGCGTTACACACGTTAGCTTCTTATCCCTTTCGGGACCAAGAACTAAGAGAGGCAAGCGGAATGGGGTCCTTACGCGAGCAACGTACACCTTGGCAACGGCAGGCCAGCTGGCCGGACTTGCATAACCGAGATCTCGCTGCTCGATATCCACTTTAGCGATCCTTCGCCTGCCAGACGCACGCTCTCTCGGGCTGTTGTGCGGCGAGAACGGGTCCGGTTTGCTTCGCTACGATGCCGCTCACGGGGCCCGCTTGCATGCTTTTATGCGGTTCTGGTTTAAGTTGCAAAACATCGGAAGTGAAGCTATATATGCATCGATCTAACGCCCGGTAACGAGGGTTTTTTTTACGCTCCGTCCGCTTCGTTCGCTTGTTCTGGTCCTGTGGGCTTGTGTGCAGTGGTAATGGCGTGTCGTGGTACGGTTTTTTCTAAGGTATCCTCGGGAGGAAAAGTATCGTAAACGATGTGGCATTACTTGGTAATATTTTTGCTGTTGTGCAAAAGTTTATTGCATATTTTAAGGGGTTGAAAGAATAATGCACTTCTAAAAGGGTACAAACTCAAATGTTAATTGTTCATTAGATGTGCAGTATTTCGGTTGAAACTTTCCGCATGTTTGTTGAATATCCTTAGCATATATTATGATGAACTGAAAACAAAAATTATATCTAATGAAATGATCCCCACAAAGGCCTAGGAAGCTCGATTCGCACGCCATTGTGATGGTTCGTGTTTCCTGCCCGTTTCTTTTTCTGCCTCTCCGTCCACTCTAGCCTTCCACCGTAGCCGTGTTTTTTTTTTGTGCCGCAGACAAAACGGTTCCTGCAGACGGAACCGGGAAGCCGGCTCCCATCCACGGCTTACGTCCTCCCCCCCCTCCCTCCCCTCCCACCCGGCTCCCCCTCTTCCACTGGCTAGCGGTCTCGGTTTCGCACCGAATCTGAACGACCCGTTTTTCACACATGGCCGTAACGCAATTCCAGCCAGCGTTTTCCCATTTCGGGCGCAGCGAGCGTAAGGGACCGGAGAGTTGGTTCCATGGGCTTTCGAGCATTGTGCAGCAGTGTTTCCGTTTTCTTCATCGATCTGCATACCACGGCAGAGGAGCGGGAGCGTGGTGACGGCGTGGAAGACTGCCCTGGAAGACGTACATCGTATGCACGGACGGCAACAACAGCACATACATACACACACACACACATCCACCCACCCGCCCCGCACACATACACATGTCCACGCACCGTAGGAGTGTGGCGGCGAGTGCAACGGTTAGAAAGTGCGCCTCGTCCTTCCGTGCACCTGCTGCACGAACACAACCGCAACGAAAAGCCAGCCGCTCGCGTGGTACGAAGCGCACGTACGGCTCCAGACACGTCGGCGTGAAGGATGTCGGTCCGGGAAAGGATGCTGGATGTAAGGACACGTTTGCTATCTCTCTTTCTCTCTCTCATTCATTCACTCTCTCTCTCTCCCTTTCTCTCTGGGTTTTCCTTGCGTTCCTTGCGAAAACACCACAACCAAGTGACGTCGATTCGGTCCTTTTCGCTCCTGGCCTTTCCCCACAGCACAACTTTGTCCACTCCAAGGATGCATGGCAAAGCGCCCAGGATCCACCGCTCACCGCTCCATCGGCCCCGTTCGTCTCATCAACCCACGCCGTGAAGCGCCCGTTGTGGATAAAGATGAAATTCGAGGATTAATATCACATACCGCATCTCACACATGAGCCCTGGGTGGGTGGCGCAATGGCGTAGGTGGGACGCACGGTGGTGGTCGTGGGCTTTTGTTAGGGCTTAAGACAACCTGCTCGGGCGTCATGCCTCTGGCGCTCGGTTGACTCGCGTGGCTACCGCAGACGGGAGAGCCTCGGTTATGGTCAGGATAAAATAATATTCGCATCCAGAGCTGGATCGTGCCGGTGCGGTGGCGTTGGGGTGGCATTCCGCCCCAAAAGACCGGGAAGCGAATTCTCTTTCTACACACACACACACACACTTACGTAAGGACTCACCAGCGAATGAATGGTGCACACTAACTACCAGCCGGTTTTAGAATGGCACGGCGGAAGTCAGGACACAGCGAGCGCTTGGTATTGGAATTTTTAAAAAGGGCTAACGTTTTTACGAGTCTAGACCAGGCCACAACCGGCACCACTGGTGCCCTTGCCACGTTGGCCACGAAAGTGCAACTAGCTACAGGGCAGAGCGTACTAGAAATGGAGAAAAAGCTGCACCACACATAAAATGAAATAGAAATAATTACTGTGCGTTCGAGTGGCGGTCTCGAGTGAACGAAATGTGAGGGGTTTTTTTTTGTTGCTTCGTTCGCGCTTCCGTCGCTATCCTTGGCATGCTCAAAAGTTCCACCGGTGGGTATTTTTCCCGACCCCAACGGCTGGCGGCTCGGTATGATGCGTGAAAGTTTTGCAAACAAAACACCAATCATTCACGGCGACAACAAAGCTTAAAACACGCCCAAACCGGAAGCACACACGCGCGCGCGCGCGCGCGCCTTCGCTGGGAAGGAAGCTGGGAACGAATAGAGAGAGGTCACAGAAGACGAGACAAAGAAGAAGAAAATAAAAAAGGATAACACAAAGCAGCACGGAGAGCAAGCAAAAGGGCAGAAGTAAGAGGAATCGTCGTTGCACACTCGCACACACAGGCAACCTCCCGGCGATGATGGGGTCCGTTTTCCGGGCTGTCTTGAAGGCAGCAGTGTGTGCCACACGGTGATTGAAGGCTGAGATATGTACGCCCGGCAATGATATGTCGAGCATAATGATGGTGAAGCACGGCAATCCGGCGAGAGAATGGATGGCAGGACGTAGCCGCACGTGGTCGGGAAGGATCGGACGCATCTAGGCAGGAAGGAAGAGTGCAAAATTCCTACCAAAAAAAAAAGCACACAGAAAAGACCCGCAAACTCGACACACAAAAAAAAGAAGGGACGGTGCTTTGTCTTGGCAAAAGTGTGAAAATACACTTGTGTAATGCGATACCGGTGATATGCGTGTCTCAAGCAGCCCTGTCCTGTTGGAGTACTTTTGTTGTTGTTGTTGTTGTTGTTGTTGTTGTTGCTGTGTGTGCAACTCCGGCTGCATTTAATCCCCGGTTTGCCTGTTCTGGTTTGCGTGAATACGTGTGTGCAGTTTTGTTTCGCTCTCGCTCTCTGCCAACCTGGTCACAAGCGACCGGGGCAAAACTCTAACGAAACTATTGTTAAGCGCTTCGCCGAAGAAACGGCTCGATGTTGTCACAGCGGGGTTGTGTTATTTGCAATGTTTGGCCCGCACATTTCCGTTGCCCCCACCCCCCAAACCCCCCCCCCCCCCCCGCTGCAACCCACGGGAGGAGGAAAATGAACAACACGCTAGCAGCAATTTTCGCTCATTGCTGTATTATTACATTTCTTTTTCTTCACGCGCTGCGGTCAAAACAATTTGCTAACTTTCACACCTCAGACCGAGCGGCGGAAGAAGCGTGTTTGATTGATTCGCGTTCCGTGGCGTGAGGAAAATCCTCACGCCCCCCCCCGTACCGCCATTGATAGAAAGGGGGAAGCGGGGTGCAATTAAACGAACAAAAAAATGCAATCAACTGCCTGCTGGCGTGGAGTTGCATCAGCACGCGGGCGCATCCCTCAATGCAACCTCACCTTTTTGTCTCATCGCGGGCCGAATTACGCTTAATTCGGCCAACCCCCGGTGTTGCAAAAAAAAAAAAGAACAACAAAATGACCGATTGCAGATGTGCGAAATTAACGGGCTTAATCGATTCCCCGGCCAGCCTTTAGTGCCGCTCGGTGGCGTTACTTCAAAGCGAAATTCCCAAACTGCTTAACCGAAATGGCTACCACCCGGAGTTAACTAGCCACGTGGAACCACGTTCAAATAAACTCCGCTTCCTCGTCGAGCAGACGCGCTTGTATGCGTGTGTGTGTGTGTGTCGAGGTGTGGCTGTGGTCCAGAGGGGGACTTTTTCGCCGTTGATTATCTGCCCGCTCGGGCGCTAGAGGCCCACCGGCGATTACGTTAATTCGGTTTTCCTTTCGGTCACCGTGGGTGGGTGTAAATTCGCTCCGGGTGTGTGTGTGTGTGTGTTGCGCGACTCCAATGCCAATTAGGGCAGCCGGCTGCCGGCTTGGACACTACCACCCATGCACATCCGGGAGGAGGATCAACATGACTAATCCCAAAAGTAATCAACCCGCCCAACAACCCGAGACTGCTTCCCTTATTCGAGATCGTAGCTCGGGCATTTGTGCAGGTGCCCAATCGGTCCGACCTCGCTGACGAATCATCCCAGTTTGGCAATAATTTGACCGTGTGTGTACGTGTGTGTCAGTGCATCTTTGCGTGCAGTCGTGTTTGCTCGATTCCGGGCTGCCCTTTCGAATGCTTCTGCCGAGCTACGGTGATGTTCGGTCACGCGAAATACTCTCCTAGGAAACGGAACCGTTCGACGAGAGAAGCCGGGACCAGGGGTACGAAAAAGGCTCGCCAGCACGAACCGGCCGCACGAAAACTAGCAAATCAAATCAGCGCAAAAACCAATTAGCCTACCCAAACGAAATGCGCCGGAAATATGCTAATGAAACAAATAAAACTGCCCGCGCCCGTTCTGCAATCGACGATGCAACGCGCGGTCCGCGCTTGGGCTTTTGTTTTCAAGGCCAAAATGGCAAGTGAAACGAGGAAAAACAAAAAAAAAAGGAGGAGGAAAAAACAGCAACACGATGGTTGGACGTATTAGTGACCAATTGTCTTCCCGGCTGCTCGACGAGGGCCACGCAAAAACCGGCGTTTGATATCGCTTCCTTTTTTTTGTGTGTGTTGTTTGAGTTTGTTTCATTTTTCACTTTTCCTCTTTTACTACCACGAATGCATGGACACGCACCGGAACAGACCGTGTGGGCGAGCCCCCCCCCCACCCTACTCCCACGGGGGGGGAGATTTTTGAAGCCGGCTTCAAAATCGAACAAACCTCAGCGGTTGATAAAAGGCGTGTATCCATAAGTGTTTGCAAATTCCCCACCCGTCTGAGGCATGTCTGCGCGCAAGCTCGTGTCCGTGTGACGGTGCCGAGTCGGGGCCCCCTTTTTTCCCGCCCAGCACCGTGGCGTGTTGTTGCTGGAGTTTCCCTGCGTGTGTGTGTGTGTGTTTTTTTTTTGTGTTGTTTGGTCATTCATTCCAAGCAGGCACCGGTGCACCAGTGTTTGAAATATGGCCGACCGGTCAGGACTTTTCACAGGACGCACCGTGGCTGCTGTCCCCGAAAGCCGGGTGACGGTTATTCTGGCCGTCCCACACCATGCGTTACCACCGGGGTGGCTGCGTTCGCAAGCAAGGGGTGGACATTGGCCAAAGTACGGCAAACACACACCCACACACTGGAGTGGTCGAGTGCACTCGCCCAACCCCTCGAATGTCATCCAGTTGGCTTCCAACACCGGCGCGCGGAATATAGAGACCCAATCCAACACCGAACCAATGGGCCACCAGTGCAAGGGGATGTTTTCACCCTTTTCGGACGCAGGACATCGTCATCCGGGCGCCGAGATCCAGCATCGGAGGGATGCAATGGTGGCAGGGTCGATGGGGTCGGTTTTCGGGTTGTTCATAGGAAAACCCCCTAGCCTGGCCAGCCTAGCAAAACCATCACCCTCGGTTCGGTTTCTGCTCCTGCGAAGCGTCAGGTATTTTGTAATAGAAATTCCAGCATCCAACCCGTCCGGTCCGGTGGCATTCTTGCCGGGAAGCGTGCCGCTGGGGGGGGGGGGGGAAGATGCACAAAGTCTCTGTTTACCTAGTCGTTCGCGTCCCGGTCTCCCGGTACCGGGAAAAGGAGACGGTGTCCTGGGCGGGCCTTGGAGGGTGGCCTCGAAATTGGTGAAAACGCGACAACGATGCGTCGGGAAGAATCGCTGTATCGTCATCTCGGTGTGGAAAACCCGAGACCAAAGCCTATTGGAGCGAATGTTTACCGAAGCTCATAGACTCGCCGGAAAACCCGTACTGCTTCCGGCGACCGCTTCGAGTGGCATCAGGGCGGGGTGGAAGGATTACTTGTCCTTTCTCCTGCCAGCAAACAGGCAGCTCGGGTAAAGGCGTGCTTCTCTGGCAGGCTGTGTTCAGGATGGGACGGGATATATATGAAAATTGATTTCAAATCTTGCACGATCTGAACCCGAAGCGCCCTTTAGCGTGTCCTTTCGGTGGGTGGTGGAGGTTTTTCCACCTCCCACCTGAGCACACACACACACCAACGACGCGGCAGGTGGGTCGTGTTTCGCGGCGGTGTCATCGGATATCGACAATCGGATATCTCGGTGCCAACGAGGCCTCTCGACGGAACATGGGCGTGTGCTGCTTGTTTAGTGTTATTGTTCGGATACTTGGATGGTTTTTTCTTCTTCTTTTGCCCTCTTCGCGCAGCTAAGCCTTCCATTTTCATAGCGGATCATCTGGATAAGTGATGCGAATATGTTCGCTCAGCTGAAGTGAGGGATCAAAACTGTAAAGGCCTTTTCTCGGGAATGCAAACAGCTGGATGTGATAGGCGCATGATGTGATGTGCGAGGGCAGAATAGATCAAATTATGTGTAGTTTTGGAGGAATCATGTTTTTTTCCCTTCAAATGGTAAAAGATCTAGCAAACTTTAAGCAGCAAACTAATGCTTAGGTCGTGAAAGGTAGATATACGTCGTCAATATTCATATCCTTTGCATGTACTATGCACCTTTAAACGTGTCACTTGCTCTGTTGATGACAATGGTCAGCATGCGGAAGCGATTTTTTTTTTGCCTCCCAATTCCCAGTATAAGTATTCATAAGCCGTTGTCTATTAGACCATGCGTTACTGCCGACGAAAGATTGCGACGGAGGCGGTGGGCGATAGAGAATTATTATTATTAAATTCCTTTCTGCATACTCACCAAACGATTCTGTTTCGGACAGGCGAGATGAAATGAATTTGTAAATTTCATCCCTCACCACAACCACCCACCCACACCCGGTGGCAGACCACCACCGGAGGGGTTGTTGACTTTTGGCAGCCTTCGATGCCTTTTGCACATGCATCCTGCCGCATGCCCGGGCATGTGAGTGGTCCTGCATGCGTGTCCTTACGTCCCCGACACGCAGTCTGGAGCGACTCGTTTTTCCCCCGAAACCCGTAGGGGGGATTGGAATGAATCGATTACATTTCATTTGCGGTTGACCACGTCTAGAGCTAGGCAGGCCGGAATTCGACTTTCCGGCATTTGCCAACCGAATCTGACTCGGCGAAAGATGAAAGAATTCCAGCTATGTCCTGCTGCTACTTGCTACTGCTACGGCCCTGGACGGGGTGGTCAAGCTTAGAAAATGTGCGCATGGCTGAGAGGGTTGTTGGTGGGCAGATTTTCTCCAAATGAATGGGCGGCCATTTCCCGACCATAGAAGATTGTTCTGTGCTTTTTTTTGCCGCATTAGTACGGTTGCAGGAGAACGAATCACTTCTCCGCTGATGAAGCATGGCGCAAGGGTCCAATCCCTGATTGGTTGGGTTGGGATTTCAAAATTTAGACACATCGAAGGTCTGCGAAATATCTTTAACTCGGTGGTAGAAATTCGCTTGAGACATGTTGCTTCGGACATTTTCGGGGGTTTCCGCAATCTTAACGTCACGAAAGTAGCAGTATGTGCTGTGGAAAAGTTGCGGGTTTTCACGGAATAGACGCAACAATTCTACCATTTTGGGTTGTGGTGGTGTACCACCCATTCTGTATTGCTGTCAAAAGTTGCTCGTTGTTTATTTGAAACAGGAGCTCCGTTTCATTCCCCGATTTGTGTCGAATAATATCTTTTGTTTTAATTTCCATTCCAACATACGCTATCGCAGCATACGGCTACTGTGAAAGAGTTTTTCCAAACGGAACGGTGCCTTATGCTATTTCCTCGGCCGTTTTGATTTAGAATTTAATTTCGGATGCGACAAACCCCAGAGCCAATCATTACTATGACAATAAGAACACCACCGCATACCACCCTCAAAAGAGCACCCATTCGGATGCATATTAGCCCCCGCAACGAAATAGAACCGTCGGCCCGATTAATCTGACCAATCGGGGATCCATTCCGGTTCCGTCCGTCCATCCGTGCCGCCACTCCAAAACACTTCAAAGCCGACGCCACCCCAACGGCCACTAGATGAAAATTTCAATTGCAAACCAACACCAAGCTAATGAAGCAGGCACACCGACGGGCCCGTGATGATTTGGTGTGCACCACCCCGGTCACTTTGGCCACTGGTCGTGCATATCATTTGTCTAATTTGCTCGTTTCTAGTGCCGCCCCAATTGACCACAGTTCATCAACGAGCGCTCGGGATAAACGAACGACAGAACCACCCCTACTGGGTGGGCTAAAATCAACCCCTCCCAGGGGGTCGTGCGCTGGCACCGTGGCTCATTTGGCGTTGTTTCTCGCGTGTCTCGCACCCCACAAACATTTGGACCCCGGGAGCATTCACACAGCAGCGATATTCTCACGCGAGCGCTGCTTGGTGGCAGCTGGGTGGCAGTTGTCAATTTTCATAATGCAAATCGAGCGAATAAAATTTGAATTTTTATGCAGTACAACATTTGCTGACTGTTGTAACATCTTTGAGCGTGTTTAGGACACCCCGTAGCAGGAGGGTGCGCGCCAACGAATGCGCGGACTGGCTGGCACGAAGGACACAACGGCTGAAGTTGTAAAAGTGGTACTTAGTCGCGACAACCTCAGCCCTACGGGACGGTACATCTTCGGTGATTGTTTGCTTGGTGGCTGTGGTGTACTTATTTGGTTCGTTCTTTCTTTTTTCTTTTTGGCTCGAAACAAAACAACCAACCGATTACGACGCCATTCGTGATGGCGGCGACGTATTTTCGTTCGGTCCCGTGTGCCCGCGTGAGAGAGAGAGAGAGAAAGTGTGCAGCTTTCGACGTTTTTGTGGTGTTACCGTGGCCAATTAGGAACACCTGTTACGGGGCAAGGGCACGTCTGGGTACTAATATAATCGTTCACTTCTCTGCTGAAAACCTCGTAAAGTGAAGCAGTATCTCGGTGGTTCTGGTTTTTTTCCTACCGATAGCTCAGCCCCGAGTACCCTGGAAACGTGTCGATAGATTTTTGGTGCCTTTCACTTATTTTTACGCAAGTGCACTAAAACCGACGTCGATAATTTATCATGCTTCCGCGAGCGGTTCGTGGAGCGATGAAAAGTTTAATTCCTTTTTTAAGCTTTTCTCGACCTGACTGTTTTACCTCTCAGTCAGCAAAATTACTATATTGCTTTCGTGTGCGTAAGAACTGTAGCGGTTTTTCCTGGAGTGGAGTTTATTAGTTTTCGGTTCCAACAAAAATAACGCCAAGGTGCGACGCAAATTATTCACACCCTGTGCTACCAACCACCGGCCGAAAGCCATCATCTTCTTCGTAAGGACCTCGCTCCCTCCCCCCAAGCCAGTCAATCTTCCGAGCACGCCCGAAACCACCCATCCATCCTGTTGCGCGCTTTCGCCCTCGACTCACGTGCGCTTTATGGCGCAATCTTCGCCACCACGCCCCTGTCCTGTCACACATCTCTGCCCGGGGTAATCATGCGGCTGAGACGCGCACAAACTCGAGACACTTCATCGGGTCATAAATTACTCGGTGCCATACGCGACGCCGCTTGCCGCAACGGATGTCCTTTTTTACTTTCGCTGTCTGTGGGTCCGCGACGATCTCCGGTGGGCGCCGACGCGACAGCGGGTCCTTGGGGAAGGCAATGAAAAAAAAGAAAAAAAAAGGACGGAGGCATTTTTACCGAGCGCTTCCCCGTGGGCCGCCGTAGCCGTTGTACGAAGACATTTGTAGGGTATTTGCATAATTTTTGCCGTCGGAAGGGATCGTGCGCTAAAAGGCCCAGGATATGATAGGTACGTGTGATAGGCGCAGCGGGAAAGGGAAAAGATACACTCAATACGGTTGGGTACCGCTTTTCCCGATGCCAACCGGAATGGATGGTACCATTTTTCCATTCCGGGAAAGTTTATCAATTTGCAGCGAAAAGCGAAGCCCGAGCCCGGGGGTCGCAAATCATAGTCCGTTGGTGTCGGAGTAAAAATCAACCCCCAACGGCTGCCCGGGGGACCACGGGCAAGAGTGGAATGGTCATTTAAAATGGTCCCCCTTTACGGATCCGGAAGCCAGCCGTCTGGGAAGGTGTTTCGAAGCCTGCCGTAAATTGAAATGCGGTGATATTTTTGCTGCGGCACACGCGTGCCTGTGTGCCAGGCCGCACGCGAAGGACCTGCCAACCGGAAGCGGATAGGAGAGATATGTCTGCGATACGGGGCAGACTGTGCTCTTCGGGCAATTTTTCGGCGCAACGCGAACAGATACACCTCCCTCGAAGGGTGGAAAATGTTTTCCATTCTCACTTTGGTATCTCACACTCTGTCGCTTCGTTTCACGTTCACGTTACACCACGCCGATGTTCGTGATTGTCGGCTT
This sequence comes from Anopheles nili, assembly GCF_943737925.1. Classification (NCBI taxonomy): domain Eukaryota; kingdom Metazoa; phylum Arthropoda; class Insecta; order Diptera; family Culicidae; genus Anopheles; species Anopheles nili. The sequence goes on from NC_071292.1 coordinate 52,205,988, forward strand.
ATGCGGTTTCGGGTCCGTGAATAATGAGACAGTTTGAGGGCATAGTTCCGGGAAGGCGCATGTGTGTGTGTGTGTGTGTGTGTGTCTGCAGCAACCCTTTGCGATGGGAGCACCACCGGGGCTTCCCTCCGTCGATGGTGATGATGATGGAATGGAATTTTGCTGCGGGATTTGAGGTGAGTCCCGGACAAGGTTTTGCCATTTGGCGTAGACACGCCCGAAGCGCACGGGGACTGCCGCAGTGCAAAAGTTGCAACAAATAAACGAACCGAAACCGAGAGCGACAAGCCCGGGACCCTTTTTTGGGGGCTTAAGCTCGCCAGACGAGCTCGGGGCATTGGCCGGATATCGGAAGGGCGCCAGAGCATCGGGAATCCTGGGGTGGAACTTTCTCCGATCCGACCTAATGCTGCAGTCGTACACCAAAGTCGTGTTGATGTGCTTGGGCTGCTGGATGCTGGATAGTAGGTTTGGATAGATTGAATTTGGTTGCTCATGGATTTTTAAGTAGGTCCAACATGCGCCAGTCGGCGGTTTACCCAACGTTCCGCGTAGTGTGGGAGTCAGCGCGTGAAGGCAGCAGGGATAGAATAAATGCATTTCTTTGACCACATAGCACCGCATGGCTTGTGTGTCTAAAATCTTTCTATTTTACGTCTGGAAAAATGGTAACGAAAAGGGGAAGTGTAAAAAACCTACGAGATTTCAGCATTCAATTACCAAATCATACAGTTCCTTGCACGTGACAAGAACGAGAGTGGAATTGTAATCTCTGAAATCTATGTAACTATGCTTTCCCAGTACGCATTGTGCATTGTACGTTAATTCATTTGCTTTCCCTCATGTGTGGCACTAATGAAAGATTGTTAAAGGCCCGGAATAGAGTAACCGGTGCTCCTGTGCTACCATGGTGTGTATGTTTTTTTTTTCGGCAAATAAAAAGTACTTCAAAATGCATGCCCTACAACCGGCGGTACTCTCCGATTCACGGCTGCTGATGAGAGCTACTAAGGGTTGCGTGAATAGCGCGACGTTAGAGAAATTAGGAAACACCAACCGGAGCAATGGCAACGAACGCCTGCAGCAAGCGACCGGGCGTATGTTGCTTCGCGAGAGCAGCACTTCCATTCGACCAATGGAAATGCTGGAAAAGCGTTTGTAATGTACACCGGGCAATCCGCACACAAGCAAAAATGATTATCACGACCTACCGGCGTGTGGTGCGTGTAAAAAAACTGCCTCGTACGAGCCGCGAACACGGAGCATAAATAAATTACCTCGCCAGCTTAGCCTCCGCCTGGTGTGCGCGAGGATACGTTGAAGACGCTAGACTAGAGACCCTACGGTACACACCGGTGGTTGGTTTTAAGCCGTCAACATTATGATGCACGTGCCCGAGCAATTGGTGCTACCATTGCCTCTCATGGTGGCTTTTTGTGTTCGTCTGTGCGCGTGCTTTTTTGTTGTTTGTTTTACGCCAACCTTTCAGCCGGGTTTCATGGGTTTCCCGTCTCTAATGCGCGCTTTTCCTAGAACAGTAGCAACGGCGCTACACCGGGAATAGACGTGAATTCAAAGCACGTGCAAACTTGGCAAACCCATCGAGCGTGGCACAACGAGGCCACCTGACACCGGGGCAGGACGAGAGTCCTTTATTTTCTGGTCTCGAGGTGCCCGGAAGGTCATTGCGACGTCGCGGACGTCGCCTGTGGGACCTCTTCGTCCGAATTCGCCCGTTCGGGTGGCGCTTTAAATCAAACGCCTCACTCGGTCGCTCGCTCTTGGTTGGGCGCAAAAGTTTTTTTGTTTCCTTCATTTTTCCGCCTCCGACTCGTGCGGCGGGCGGCACACAATAAATGCCTCGATGAAAAGTGAAAGTGCGCCTAACGAAGCTTCCCACCCTGGTGGCAACGCCACGACGGCACACGACGCTGATGAGCGCACGATGCTGATGAGACAACAAACGATCGCGATCTCGTGCGAAGGCGGAGATGACACGTTAGCGTTGGAAGCAAATATCAAATTAAGAATAATTTGTCTCATTAAAATTATTCTTCTCCACGGCGTCACGGGCGTAGAACCCGGTGGCACTGCCGATTTTCTCGCCAAGCCAGGACGACTGGAGCCAGGTTCGTGGATGTGTTGTCCCTTACAATTAGTTCGCCGGTGGCAGTACGGAGGAAATAATTAAATTCAATTAGTATCGCACAAAGGCCAGCAGCATTGCCATCAGCTAGCTGCTTCCTTTCCCGGTACACCGCGAGGGACTAGGTGGGCAAAATCTATGCAACAACGGTAACGGCAACAGTGGGCGGTGGAAACGGCTCTTAAACAAAAAAAAATGCGGAGCCGCAGAATTAAGCCACATTTCCCCCCCGAGAGAGCATTGTGCATCGACACCATTCCTCGCGTGAAGTGGTGCCGGTGTTGTGCCCTTTTTAAAGGGTAATGAGCAGTCCCACGAGTCCGCCGTCGTCGCCATCGACGGTACAAAAGCTCACGAACCAAATGGCACTGTCTTGCACTCATGGTTTTCTGTGGCTTAGCTCATTAGTCGGACCGGTTCCAAATTAACACCTATGCTGAAATAAAAGTGCAGCCCCGCGTGAAGTGATCCTTTGCAGCAGCTTAACCCGATGAGAGCTCCGACGTTTGTCGTTCTTTGCCAGCGTAAAGAATACAGACCCCATGTGGCCAAAATTGCCATTTCTTTCCTCTCCGGCCACCCATTACGAGCGCTGGGTGGAGAAAACTTTCGAATAGATCGTTAAAGGCTATACCGCCAGGCCGGCGATTGCTCATCAAAATTAAAGCCGAAATCAAAGGAAAAAGTTACGCCGTGGGAAATTCGGACAGGAAATTTGCCTCCCGACGAAGACGCCGCGCTGGGGGCGCATGGGTTGTGCATGCGTCTCCCGTGAAACCTTTTCATCCGCTTTTGATTAGCTAAGTTATATTGTTGCTGTAGGCAGTTTTACCCCGGATCGCTCATAGCCGGCGGGGAGATTCGAGAAGTTTTTGTATTAGAGCAAATTATCGTTGCTAATGCTGCGGCGCTTCGGAGCTTTTGCAGTGGATCTAGGACTCAGTGGCGCCACTCTTGCTTGGTTCCATACTCTGGGCGCTTCGGATAGATGTATTTGCTTAAACGGCACGCTATGCTGGTTAGCCTGTTTTGAGCTGCGGGAAGTAAGTGAAGCGACTGTTTTTAAGTGGCTTCAAGTGGATCCGAACCATGACGATAGAAATATTTAAATAAAGCTGCCCCAAGTTGTTTGATTAGTGGGCGGGCTTTGGAGAATTAATAGTACCAAGCAGTACTAGCAGAAGTACCACCAGCAAGGCATCGTATCTGCCGATTGCGAAATTGAAAGAAATTTTAGCTAACGAGCATGCTTTTGAGATAAGACCTGGGGGGGGGGGGCTCTTTCGTATCGATCGACCGAAAGTCGTAAGAAAGATTGCTTATTACCTTGCCATGATCGAATGAACCACGCAGCAGCCCCATCCCGGAAGCGGCGAAGCACGTGCTTCACATTTTCCTCCTCGTAACGGCTTTTCATTCCCGGTTTTCCTCGCGCGAAGGGGGTGTAAATTGAATAGCATCGTCGTAAATTATCTCCACTACAGCGTTTAGCTTTTGCGCTGCGGCGTTCGTTACAGTTTATTAAAAGCCATCCTTGTAAGAGCATGGGCATGAGAGAGAGAGAGAGATAAAGAAGGATATAATAAGAGAGAGAGAGAGGAATAAAAAGGAATATTGCATAACGGCTAACTTTGCTTGGTGTTGCGGAAAATGCAGAGCATCACAGCATGAGGAAAACAAAGCAAAAACACACACACAAAAAAAAGTTTAAAACCTCCCGGCACACCGAACCGAAGGTGTATTTCTTCTCCACCCGCGATGGTGCGTTTATGTTTGGCAATAAACTTCAAGCAAATCTCACCCCGCTCCGGCGCTGTGTCCTTACCCGCGGGACGAAGTGCATTAAAAGCGTATTTATTCGCGCAAAACTTTTTCATCATCAGCCTCAAGCGAGCGTGTACGCGCGAGGGGCCCAGGTGTGGCGCTATCCTTGGCGGTGGTGGCCTTCTCCCGGGTTTTGCGTCCTTTCCTTGCGTCCTGCGGTGAATGAGGAGGCTAGTGGGTGGCCGCGGGGCGGTTCGATTCGATTTTTAGTCCAATTTCAGGAATGAGATAAACAACTTCTTCAGATTTCGCTCTTCTTGCGGGCGCTCCAGATTTCGCTCCGGCGCTTCCGAAATTGTTTTCCGACCGAATTTGGTGCGCATTTTCGATAGCCATGATGTTTTTTTTTTGCCTTTCTGCGAGGAAGGTGTCTTCCCATCCAGCAGCAATCCAGAGCCCCCGGGGGAAGGAGTGTACTGCAGGCATGGATCGTGGGTCTTTTTTTTCTCGCTTTCATCCTAAGGACTGCCCCGGTGGTAGCGGGCCGGTGGGCCAACGGTGTCGGCCATTACTTAAACTCACGTTCCTATTAAATTTATGTAAATTAGATTGTAAATTTACTTGAATCTTTTCTGTTTCCACTCGGACGCTGACGGTGGCCGTCGCCGAAAAGGACGGTAAAATTCCGCCGGCCCAAGCAAAATGGGCGGGCGTGAGTAAAATTCATGAAACCGCCGCCGTACCGCCGAAGGGTCGCTTTCAGGTGAGCGCACCGTTGCATGTAATAGCAACGCCTCAAGGTGGTCCATTTCGTGGTTCCGGGCGAGAAGTGGTCCAAGAAGGCACTAGATGCAGGGATGAAGAAAGAGAACGAGAAGAGACCGGCATCGTTAAATGTACGGTAAAATCGCCAATGTGATAGGTTTCGGCGTTTTTTTTCCGGTATGCAAGGATACGCTTATGCCCGACCATCGCAGCGCGAGGAAATACAAAAACCCGCCTCGGAAGTTGCTTTTAATTTCCACGGATGTTGTTATTTTCTTTCGTGCAGGTTTTGAGCGTTCTCGCGAATGCTCATTTGCTTGGCGCTGTGATGCAATTGATTTCTTTCTTATGCTTTCGCCGCGGTATTAGCTTTGGCCACGCGTGTGTGCAAGGAGCTTCTGCGCTTGGAGCGAAGCTGGTGCCATCCGTTCGTTTCCGTGAGCGCTTACTCGTAACCGGAAGGGCACGAGCTAAAAGGTGTTTAGGCAAAGGAGATGTTTTTCGTTGCGCTCCTTAATCCTGTCCCTTTAGCAAAGCCGAAAAGAAAAGCTACACATCGTGCCCAGGGCACGACGAACGACCCACGAAACCCCGACCCAGCTGGAAAGGTTGATAAGAGATTTAATTTGCTTTTTCAGTGACCGGATTTTGTTTGTGATATCGTTTTTTTTTTGCGCGTCTCCCCGTGCTGGTTTTGCTACTGTCAGTGGTGCTCCTTTTTCCATTACGTAAGGGTGTAGGGGTGGGTGCGTATGATTTCGTTGACTTCTATTTTGTCTTTCCCGTGGGTTTTTTGGAGGAAACCTGCCGGCCGGATAGCAACGGATGGTCGCATTTCACGCGTCCTAGAACGCATTTGATTGGATTTTGGATCGAGGATGCCCGCCGAAACGGATCCCGCAGGCAAAGCGCCTCCGAGCAGGACGCAAGAGAGCGTCCGTGTGTGTGTGTTTGGATGTGCGCGTGTTGGTGTGCCGTAATTGGAGAATGATTGGATAAGCGTTAGTTCCCGGTAGTTAGCGAAGGAACAAAGTGATTACGCAAAGAACGGTAAAGGTATTTGAAGTTCACGGCGCTGGGCGAGATAAGAGAAGCCAGCCAGCTAGGCAGCCCTCGATTTGGTTGCTCCGGATTCCGCGAAGCGGAATGCGGGGTCAGCTGATAATGGAAATTTGCTGTTGCTATTTTTCCGACGACCTCGAATGCAAATCTGATAAACTCATTTTTGATGAGCAAACACTATTACACCGGGACACTGTTTTGCATTTTAATTTGTGTGCCATGGCGAGAAATCGGTTTTCTGAGGCGAGAATTCGGTGATCTCAACGAGCTTCATAATTATATTATGTTGTTTCTTTGTTTTCCCCTGCGTGCCCGGCTTGTCAGACAGACTTTGTGAAAAATCCTGCTGCTAATAGCGTTATTAATGTTGCACAAAAAATACCGCATTTACTGTTTAATTTGTGAGCAGCTCTTTTAGCAGCGTGCGTTGGTAACGAGCGTAAAAATCGCAATTAGAACTAAATTTCGCTCTCCCCCCAAACGTTCGAAAGTTTACTTTCCAATCCAGTTCCAAATTGTGATAAAACCCAACAATTAAAGATGCTGTAAAGCGTATAGTTTATTTCTCGGTTTCGGTTTTTGGACGATAGCGAAACATTTTAGCTGCCCTAGAATGCCCTAGCGCACAAAACGGTTGGACTACCGATACTTGCGCTGTACTATTTAGCCAACCGCGCTCAATCACTTCTTGTGCGAACTTTTTGCTTCTGCCCCTTTTGTGTGGGTGTGTGTCTGTCTTCGTCTTTCGCGAGGAAGTTCTTAACAAGATTCAAGTACCGAAAAATTACTTCTGTTTACCGAATTTCCATGGCTCGCTCCTGAACCGGTCCAGCCCTGCACCTCATTTACCCATTTCGAAGGAGCTGCGGAAAAACAAACCACCACCGCTAGCACTGTGGGAAGAGGACCACTCTGTGCACATAAAAACTATTTTAATTAGTTTCGCTAGACGTTTTGGCAGAGGCTGCACTTTCTCTCTCTCTCCGGTGGGCGTCAAGATAGCTAGAATGGACGGAAGGACTGCTTCTTTCGCGAATGAAGACGCTGTGTATCGGTACTCGAATGCCGTGTATAGACATTTGTTGCTAGCTGCTGCGTAGGAGAACCTGGCGCAAGCGAAACGAAGGCAGCTAAACTTACCACGGACCGCTTGAAGCCAAACGCTCGCCCGCGTTTCCAACGGGGTTCGGTTTGGTGGTGTTTCGAAAGAAATTGAACCAACGGCAGCGAGGCTCTACGCTCTTACCTTTTTCTTTAGATCTCTGCCGGTGCTGCTTTTTTTTTGCCATACTCTTTTTTGTTGCTGCCTGTTCTTGCTATTTTCGCTCCCAACTCGAAACCCGGCTCCAGCGCCTGGGGAAACGGGTGCCTCAATTTGTGGCGCAACCATCGAACCGAGTTGGGTTGCAGCTAGCCGATTCGCTAGCCTGTCCCGTTTGCTTTGCAAATGAACCTTTAATTTGTCCTGAGTGGTTTGAAATTTTAATTTGTCCCTCCATTCCACTCGTGGTCGCGTTTGCACGGTTCGCGACGCAGTGCTGGTTCGGAAGGGGATCACTGCACGATGGCGCGGTGCATTTGGTGGTGCTGGTGGTTGATGTAGCCATTTTGTTTGTTTGCTTACTTGTTTGCTACCCGTTCGCCAGGTTAGCTTGAGGGTTCTTTTCAACTGTCGTTTTGTTTTTCAATGCAAATTTTCTTTCCAAACGAAAGTACCATCTGATTGGAGCAAACCGGCAAAGGTGTCGGTTGTCCATGGATTATCGCAGTAAAAAAAAACATCAAATATATAGTAAAACACAGGGTGAGCACTTCTACCTTGCAGGAAATGAAGATGTAAATGAAGAACGAGAAGTAATTAATTCTCCTAAGTGAGTAGGTTGTCTCGACTGTGTGACAGTTGTCCAGTTCCGATCAATTTGTTACTACAACTGCGCATTGGGGTTCCGTTTAAAGCATCCGTGCAGAATTTCCAATGAATTACGGTGACATGTATTCAACGCAACTGTGATCGATCATAAGACCACCGAGATGGGGTGGTTTTTGCGGTTGACATGGTCAAAATGATTGCTAGTTCCCTTCGTCTGTGCATTGAAGAGAAGGCAGATAGCCCTTACAGTGGTTTCGCAAACCCCACGCTGGTTGTGTCCTGCGACAGCAGCACCTTTCGTTCTGTCTCAATTTTTGCATATGTTCGATTGGCACAGCATGCTACCCGATGTGCTGCCGCCGGTGTGTGCGACAGATGTGGGTTGGGCTATATTGATATTGATGCCGTTTTACGATCACCTCCGTTTTCGCCACCGGCCCTTTTCCCTTGCCAGCTGGCACACCGGGAAATGCGGGGAAATTCAATCACGGATGGGGCAAATCCTCCGAAGCAAGAAAACACCACCTTTGGGTGGAAATTTCTTGCCTTCACTTCGCTTCGCTCCCAACGTTTGACGTGCGGGCTACTGAGTGCAGCAATTGAGCCGAGGGTTGCAAAAACCTGAGCAACACCGTCAGGATCCGTTTTCGGTGGATCGCGGTGCCACCGTTTGGGGGTATTGTCTTGGCGTGAATTGATTCATATTCAATTGTGACCATTCCCGTCGGTCTGCCCACGGGTGCGCGATTGAGACGTTCAGAGAAGGTCTTGCCTGCGGTGTGAGAGCACAAGACAAGCATGGTTTATTCTACCGCAAGAAAAGCATTACCATCGGTAGCTGATGGATCCTGCTTCCCACGAGGGGTCAGAAGAAGCACGAGAAATAGAGAGCTCTCTAGTAGCGGCAAGTGCCACTAAGGAAAGTAAATCGCTCCACTCCACGAACGCGGTTCGAGATGGGAACGATGATAGCACCAATTGGGAGTTATGCTTTTTCGCTTCAGTGGCGTGCAGTTGTAGCTTGGTGTCAGAAGTTTCTTTAGAAAAGCTAGAAATCTGCTCGTGGAGTTGATCACAACTGATGCATTTCGTAACGGATGCCACCGGGAAGATGGGATGTGTCTGGTTCGATTTTCTATGTGACGTAGCTTCACCTGTCGATGCTTACTAATATCTGAAATTTCGTTTTGTTTCTTTTACAGGTAAGTGTCTAGAGCAGAAAATCGCCAACGGAATGTCGTTATTTATTTCTGCTAAAAAGTAATTCAATTCCACGCGAAAATGGTAAGGATAGTGAAAACTACTCATATTATTCGTCGCCGTGACTGCCTTCTTCATTAGCAATGTGGAATGTTTTCCGTTGAGTTTCAAACAAGCGTTACACACGGCTGTTTCCACAGCACGCAGCATTCGAGCAGTTGGTTTTTCTCCTCCACCGCTGGGCTATAGTATTTTCCTGGGGAAAAGGGCCTTGCTCGAAGCCGGCGCACTTGAATGAATGAGCTGTTGGAGTGAATCCATTCATGTGAACACCATGAACACGTCCGTGAACCCCCCATGAACGGGCTGGTGAACGGATGAACGGGTGAACCGGTCGGTCATCCACTTCGGTTCCGTCGGATGGAATTCATGGAAAAATTCATTTGAAAAGTCGTCTCGAAGCGTGCGGTTGTGTCGTGTCGTCGCTCGGCGTTGTTGTTCCAGCGCGACGCATGTTTTCGTCCGATCTCGAGCGTGTGCGCACTGTTTTTCTTTTGTTTTTCCGAAGTTTTCCCACCCGTTTGCGTTCGGTAGAGGTAGGTGGCTCGACGATTCGTACGGGCGGGCCGGGCCCGTAGTGTGGTTTCTCGAAACGCATCGGAAGGTGTCACTGTTTGGCGGGTTAAAGCGTGTTATGACGTGACGGAAAGTGTTCGCTTCCGTCCGGCGGCAGTATATTGGCACGAAAATAATAAAACGCGCGTTGGCGTTTGCCGTTTTTCGTTTCGTTTGTTTCGGTTTCGTGAGTCGCTGCTGCGAAAGCAAAAGATGGTGCCGCCATCGAATGGAAATGGTGAAAGGAATGCAAAAGGTGCTCCGACATGTGGATATCGAGATCCGCCATTATTGCTGTTGTTGCTTCTGAGCTGCATCGTATGTGTGTGTGTGTTTGTGCGTGCGTGTAAACACCTATTGCTAGCTCATGTGCCAGCGTATCTACATCTGTATGCGTGTTGCGTGCTTGAATGTGTGTGTGTGTTTTTGGTGTGCAGCAGAAACATCCGGCTTGTGTAAAAAAAACCCCACTTACATGAAAAACGAAACCTTTGGAGCGAAGAATCATTCCCAAAGCCAAATCTTTCGCTCGAGATCGTGTAGGCGGTCCCACCAGAATTCTGTCCAACATGGCATTGCCACCCGCATGGTTGTACGAGCAAACAGTTTAGAATCTCGTCCGGCTGAAAACAGACCGGTGCAGTGCAGAGAAAGAAGTGAGCAAGTCATTCCTTCTCCCCGTGGGAAGACGACGGGCTCCATTCGTGGTTCAGCATTTCTTCTTTTCCCGGTCCCGGTGCGATCGAAACCTCCGTGGGTGGCGTTCCGTTTGTAAATCCGCAAGACCGCCCTCTCCATCCCCCTCGTGGAACCGCATTGTCTTCGAGAAAATGCACGAAGCGTCAAATGGGAAAACGCTGCTACTTGTGTCGGGTTGCCGGTATCCGCAATTTCGCGCATTCCATTTCCGACGCCATTGAATCGGTTTCGTTCTTCCGCCGGAAGAAACCGGAACGGGCCCTTAACGACGCGCGCGTGAGAAGCGCGATAAGGCACGCCGTCAGCAGTTCAAAGGGCAATGCTCTCGTGAAATGCATTTTTGGCCACGCGCGTGTTTCGAGGTTCGCAGCGGAATCGAAAAAGAAAACACACAAGTCCCCGCGTGCTGTGACTCATTGAAGTGGGGCTCGTTTTTGTTTGGCTTTGCGACGGAATGTCTTAACCGAGCGTGCTCGTTTTTACGGCCGTACATTCCAGTATCGAACGTTCGTGGTTCGTGCGTGCGTGCATTTGTTATTATGAAAGGGATGTTTTTTCTGTGCGTGCTAAAATCCTGTGCAAGTTAAAAACCCGTGCGCGAAGCACGATCACAGTAGCCGCTGGCCGTCGCGTTCGCTGTGGTTCACGATTGTACGTACACACACACTGCGAATGAGGTTACTGTTGCGAGTGTGCGTGCGGTGCGATGAAGGCAGGCGATCATCTCGAGATCGCGAGATGTGATCTTAAAGTAATTCATCAAAGGTTTCATACAATTATATCGATCGATGGCGTGTAGCAATTCCTTCGAAAGTACTAAATCCTATTAAAGGTTTAATGAATCATAACTTATGCGGAGGCGAACAATTTTCCCTAAACCAATGCCACCATTCTGCTCGCGCTGTGGGGCCGTCTGTGAAAGGGAGATAAACAAAAACTAGTTTTCTTTGGGCGTTTGACGGTCTCCTCAGCAAACGAAGAAACGCCAACTTGGATCGGTTCAGTTTTGCGGGTCGCACGTACGGTGCCGGTGGCGTGAGCGTGATGGAGCATTCGAACCGGCAACTCTGATGCAGGCGCACGTCAAGGAAGTTTGTTTATGTTTGTGTTGCGCTCTCGCTCGCGCTTGACGCGTTCCCGTAGCCTCAAACGAAGACCCTCCGCGTAGAACGCACCCTGAAAAGAAGGGCGAAAACGGGGGTTGAACAAAAAAAAAAAGGGATGAAACACACCCATACAGTCGAGGGCGCATGTGGATTATGCTGCGAACGAATGATGCACTGTACGAACACCAACCGGGCGGGCGCGCTGCACTCACACAGCTACGCTTTCGCCGCGTTGGATAAAGTTTATGCTGCAGCTACAATGATCGGAAAATAGTGATTGTTGCTGTTGATTTTGTGGCGTTTTTTTCAGTTGTTTTTGATGAACGACAATCCCAAAGTAGAGAACTATTTTAGAAGCGCAAAACGCATGGTTCGTTGCGCAACGCTAGGTAGGCGAATGGGTTTGGGAGAGCGAAATAATTATGATGAACTCCGCGAGGAAATTAGTGTTCAATGTCGTGTAACGGGGGTCTGCGGGTGTGGGAGAAATTCACCTCAAAAACACCCTAAACTTGGCATCCAAAAATAAAATAACGTGCGGGCTGAATCCGCCGTTCGCCATTTTATTGACCGACCGTGTGTGTCTCGCAGATGGTAGAGTTGAAACGGAACCATGGCACCATTCTTCTCCATCCTCCGACGCTTCTTTGCAGCATAAGAGCGAACCGAGGAACCGATGGCCTAACGTTCGTCTCGCAACTTATGTTGCCAGCATACGGCTGCTTGGTTCTTCATGGTGTCGTACGAGGAGTGGGAAAACCTGTCCCGGGAACACTCTCGTGTGTGCCGTCTTCAACAAGCGCACGCCTTTTGTTCTCCGTCTGTGCACCTTGGTGTGCGTTGGAGGAGGCTGATGACTCGCGAAGCCAACCAGCCAGCAGCCCAAGCGCCACGTGGAGCAACAACCCTTGCCTTTAGCCTCTGCTTTTTTTTTTAGCTCCACGCACGCATACACGCGAGATTACCGACGCATTTGTTAAGCAAAATTGTGGTCCCGCGTGCCATCGGCGACAGGTCGGAAGGGCGAACGACGAACGAGATGAAGCAATCGGAATTGGAAATGAGTAGGGTTCGGGAAGTACGAAATGACGGTGGAAACCGCGCCCGGCGATCGTTACAAAATGCTGAAATGATCTAAAAGCCATGGGCAAAACGGGCCTCATCGGTGGCGTTTCGCGAACGGGAAATGGAAACGAAAACCTCGAAGCCGCGAACCATCCCGTACGATGAACCGGTTTGCAAGGGGCACGCAAATGAAACACGGGTAAAACAAAGCCGCCACCGAGAATATCCAGCCGAAAGCGCAGGGGTGAAGGATTAAGATACACCCTAACAGCAGGGTTGCTGCTCGGGATGCAGCGGTGGGTGGGTCGTGGAAAGCGCACGGCAACGAAATAACTTAATTCCACCGGTCAAGGTTGAGGCACAAAGCGTGATGGGTAACGAACGCCGGTGAGAAAAAAGACACACGGAATATGGCCTTAAAGGTGTCGGGATGGGATGGTATTCGGGACCCGCGCTCATCGGCAGGTAGAATCGGAAATGATGTGGTGCTAATAAGAGATAACAAGGACATCTGCCTCCAGAGGTCGATTAGATAAACGAGGCATAATCCGCACGGAATGAGATAAAAGGTGATCAGCTTTAAATAACGATAGCTCGCAATGGTACGATCGCCACACACGCCTCGCATGGCTTATCTCGTTGCCCAAGCAGTTTAATGAAAGATAGTCCGTTTTTTTTCCCTCTTCTTCAGTCGTAACTCCGCACATCTGCGAACGCGATATGATCCCGGGGGCTTCCTTTCGTTCGGCCGTTTTGTTGGCTGTTCGCCTTTGTTTCTGCTTCGAATATCGCCCAATATATGAATGCATGTCCATCAAAGAGGCCGCCGGAAAGGTGACTTCTGCTGGCCAAACCGCGATGCCGACAGGCTCGCGAGAGCGCACTGCGAACTATAGACGCCATAAATCTTAATTATGTTTGCAATCCCACTCGTGCCCTTGATTTCTGCGATTCGGTGGGTTTCCTTTGCGCCGCTGCGCTGGCTTTTGAAGGGCAATCTGATTCGCATGCTCTCGCTCCGTGGGAAGCCGAGGCAATCGAACCCGTCGGAACATGTTTGAGGTTCCTTTTCGAGTGCACCTCACAAAGAGAAGCCCAAACTCTTGAGATAGGACATTCGCGAGCCCTCTTCCGGATCGCTCGAATTATCATTTCCTGCGAGTATTGTCGGTGTGGATATTTATTCCGAAAAGAAGGTACAAGCCTTATTGTTGAGCTGTTGTACGTTCGTTGACAATCGTATGAAGATTTGCGCGTCGTCCTGTGAAGAGTGGTGTCTAACCATCCTAACTTGGCTCTCTCTGCCAGTGATGAATGCCGCTTAAGGATCGCCACATCAATGAGGGACGACGGGAAAACTCGCTCGAAAAATCAAAAGCGGCGACAGACGAGCGAGCGTAACAAACGAGCGATAATTAACGGACACACAGACAGAGGGAAACAAAAAAAAAGGCAGCTGTCTCCCCAAAACAAAGGAAGCATCCTTCGGCCTTCAGGCGCTGGTCGCATCAGATCCTGTTCCGCAAGGCTCGTCGGATGCAAGGTCCCCGTTAGTGCGGCCCTGACCGACTGCTCAGCAAAAGACAGAAAACGTGTGTGTGTGTGTGTTGCTTCTCCGTTTGCTGAAAACAGGACCTTGCACCTAGTCCCAGGACATCACAGCGGTATCCCGGTTTCGAGCGGCCTTGTCGCCGAAGGATCGAAATAAATGAACCGACGAAGGATGTGTTTTGCCGTTTTCAAGTGCCACCCTCGTCCTTTCACTGTATCAATAGCGAGCGTGCGCTTTTGCGGCACGGCAGGTTGTGGCAGGACGATGTTTCGATGAAATTTCTCCCTTCCATCAGGTTGTCCTGGGTGGTGTGCAGTTTGGCATTTTGTGAGCCCGCTAAGCCTGCGCCACCAAACAAACACAACGAGAAGATCGACGGGGTGGACAAACTGAGTGCTAATTGAGTCCTTTTGAGGCACTTTTTCCCTGTGCCATCTCTTCATTACCGTGCGCGTGTTCCACCGGACGGTCCGGACGGTACCGAGGTTTTGGGATGGTTTGTTTGGATTGTCCCGCTGGTATCTTGTGCCGGTGAACGGAGGGAAAAGATTAAAAATAAAGACGAAAGGACTCCAAACGTCCGGCGAACGTTTCGAGTGGAACCTTTTGGGGGTTTGCTGGAAAACCAGAGGCTCCCTTTAAATTGGTGTGCTTTGGCCACGGGGCCAGAGTATCCCTTTTTTGGGGGTTTTGTGTGCGAAAAACTTGAGCCACCCCCGAGCGAAGAAAGCGAGCGATGGCGCGCCCTTCACAGTTCCAGGGAGGATTAATTTTGGGCCACGCGCAATACGCCCTAAGTGGGGCCCATTTACCCTACCCCGGGGTGGCGCTCTTGAAAAAGATGACGATTATGGATCCTTTCTTCGCGTGTCCTTTTCCGGCTCGTGGGCGAACTCCAGAAGGGCCAGATGGTACGCATCACCGTCCGCCAGTCTCGACGCGCAATCCGCCCCAAAGAAATATGGTCGACCGAAATGGAAAACAAAGCCACTTCGGTGTTTGTGTGTGTGTAAGTGTGCACACTTCGGTCTTGGTGGGGGGGTTTTTCCGTTCTCTGGCGTTCGGTTCCAATTGACATCAAAGATGGCCGAGAAGGGAGCGAGAGTTGTTTGTTTTTGGGGGCAAACTTTAATTAAAAACCTGACGCAAAGTTGCACACCCCCGTTTGGCCGCAGCAAAGAAAAGTTGTTGATTTAAAGTGCGCTTTGCGTGGTGTCTGCTGAAATGGCTTCGAAATGGGTGCGAGGAGTAGAAGAAGATATATTTTCCCAGCACCACCGGGTTCTCCACCGTTTCCTTGGCGTTAGCGATGGAGCACTTGACACATCGTAAAGGCAGATGTTTTTAGCTGAAGATTGGATTTTTTTTCCCCGCGCTACGATCCAAGTGCATTGGAATGGGATATAAATTATTCCGCACTCTTTTTTCGTGGCTTCTCTCTCGCTACCATAAATATCTCGCTTTAAATCGATTGTAAATCTTACGTTTGGTGCCAATTAAAGGAACCTTCTCTGGATCGCATACTTCGGAGTGATTTTTTTTCCCGTTTCTCATCGCTTTAAGAAAATGCGCCATTCGACGCCGCTTTGCGACGTACCCGGGTCGGGGATTTGCTAATGAGGGGAAGCGCAAACTAAGCATTAGAATATCTTTCCCCGCCCACGGGGAGCGCTCAACTTTCGCTGAACTATTAATTTAATCTTGCGATGAAATACTTGAACCAATTGAACCGCCCGCGCTAGCGTGGCGTGAAACGCATGCCGTCATGCTCTGGGCATACTTCATGCATTACTTACCACGGCGCCGACGACGATGACGGCGAAGCGTTGCCGCTCGATAAAGCGGGCTTCGCACCATCGGATCGCACCGGAAAGCCCAACCGCAACGATGTCGGAACCATTTTTCGCTTCCCCAAGGAACGGCGGGGGCCGAACACACGGTGGCTGCTGCGGTGAGACAACGGAGGACACATTCCTCGCCGGAGCCAAGTTTGGGAAGCTGGCAGCCCAACTGAACCGCGCCATTGCGCTACACCACCACGACCGTGAATATCGATCGAAATTTTGGGCTGAAAATACGCGCTCACCACCGCCTCGAAACTCGAACCCAGCCGAGAAGGTTGGCCAGGTTTTTGGTTCGCAGAACTTCCCAGCACGTCTAGATACCGCTCGGTGGTTGGTTCACCTTTTTTTTCTCGTCTTTTCTTTTTCTTTGTGGGTCCAAATTCCGCCCGCTCGCCGTGGCGTGATGCTGCCGGCTGGGGTTGGAAAACCCGTTTACGTTCGCTTTGCCAGCCAAGCTCCAGAGGGCATAGCGCAATTGATTACATTCGATTGCATGCGAAAGGAGGGAAATTGAGCTCGTTTTCTTTGGACCAGTCTCAATTCGGAAAACGTCGCACCTGAAATAATGGCCCCCGCCGCTCAAATGACGCTCGTGTTGGCCAGGAAGAAACATCCCCTTGGGAAAAAGTTCTGCGGGATGCTGCAACTTTGTGTGCAAAAGTCCTCGCGAGCGGGTTCGGTTCGTCCTGTTTCTTAATTAAATCGATACAAAGTCGCTCAGAGCCGGCACGCTCAAGTCCATTCGAGAACAGTACGGTGGTCAGCCATGGAAGAGTAGTTACGCGTTCCAAACCATCAGGTCCGCGGGTGCTCATAGTCCCCAACCGAGTCACAGGCTTGGCAAACTTGCACCTAACCATGTAGGGCTAGGAGGTGGTTCTATTCGAATGGTTCGATCGCTCCGAAGTCCGCGTGCCTTTCTCGATTTCGTTTCCATTTCCAATGAACGCGCCCGCGGAACCGGTTCTCTCCCCGTCGGAGGTTAGTAGCGTACGCGCGTGCCACGACCGCGCGGTTGTCATCGTGAGTGTGGTTTTGCGCCTGAGTGCAGACTTTTGAACTCAAACACCCGTACGGGTTGGATGCGGAACCCTGGGTTTGCGAGCTCAGCAGCAGACCTCGCACGGATCTGCTTCTGTGCCTGCGTCCGCGAGCAGTGGAGAATCGTCGTGGTTGTGGGAGCAGCCTCCAGAAAGGCTGCTGCAGATACACCAGACGACGATGGTGTGGGAGCTGCTCGGGAAAGCGCCGTGGAAGCCATAAGATAGTTCGCCACGTCTCGGGAATGCACTCTCGCAGCGATAGCACTTTGCTCGGGCTCGTGTTTGGTTTGGGTTGAGTCCGCACGTCTGGATTTCGACACACGCCGCCGGCACAGATTGTTGTAACAGCTCGACGCAGCGTAACATGGCTGCCGCCGTCAGGGAAAACACAATCGATATGGAAACGCACCCGTGTCCCTTTCGTGGGTGGTGGACCGGGCGGGTGTGCACAGTGGGCAGCGGGCAAAACGATTTGGCTTTAATTTGATCTCTTTAAATCCACATCGACTTCGGGGAGGGGGGATAGGTTTTGCTCGATTTAACTCAAACCGCGCGAGTCTTGGCGTAACGAGCGCACGATAAAAAAAGGGTATGTTTCACGGGGTACAAATGCAGCGAAATGCGGACTGTGCGCGCGAATTAATGGTCTAAAACTGGTTCTGTCGATGGTGTAATGCGCGTCGCTCGTTGGCGTTGTTGCACGAGACATTGTGCTCGAAGCGAACTCTGCGTTGATTTGCTTGTATTTAGAGTGAGCTTGAGTGAAGCGCTGCTTGTCTGGTTGGCTTGTGTCCGCTGGAAATGAGTTTATGAAGCAGAAGGTTAAGATGAAAGCCGAAGGAGAGAGAGAGAGAGAAAGAAAAAAAATCCACAAATGGAAAAATTTAAATTAATTCAAAATAACTTTCCGCACTCGACGCTCGACGCTCCGCAAATAGATGGGCAAATAGCATTTGTACGTCCTAATTAAACTCGCCGTTCACCGCACTCGGTCTCGAAGCACAGACTGCTGCAGCTTGATTAATTATCATCAGTTGGCCGGTGTTTCTTAGTTACGCACTCTCAACGCACCAGCTACTGCACGGTTTATCCATTTTTTATTGACGCATTCCAGTAGTGGTTAAGCGTATATTTTGTTTTAACCCCTTTCGCGCTATCGCGTTGGATACGGATATCTGGCAGAAAACCGGAGCTTTCTCGCAATTTATTTGACGAGATGAGTTGCAATATCCTTATCCGCCGTGTTAGAGGGGAAATATTCATTTCATTTATTCCGCCGCGGATGTTGGTTGCTGCAATTTCAACACTCGTGTAGAAAAATGGAAACGCGTTGAAGGACTGCCGCGCTCTTACGGTGCCGTGCGCTGGAAATTGAACTTTTCATTAGCATTTGCAGTCGCAAATTCTAATAAGTGCGCTGGCTTGGTTGCTTTCTGCAATAAGCTCAACATAATCAGCAGGGCCAATATTGCTGCAAAGCTTTCTTGGGAATCGGGCAAATTGATTGCAGGCATCGACGTGGAACGGGTGATTTTCTTCGGGATTACTCCTTTCAAAGGCTCTAGCAATTCCGTACATAAAGCGGGTTCACAATTGCACACCGTCCCGCCATCCGACAGCGCTCCAGTCAAGGACCAACGGTGAACGTATACTGCGGGCGGGCGAATAATGCCTGCAATGCCAATAATGCCGGATCAAGAACCGGCAGAAAGACAGTGGATGTTTTTTGTTGTTGTTGTATGAAATGATTGCATTTGATTGCATCGCGAGGTGCGCCAATAAAACACAACCATGAGAATGGGGGTGGCAAAAAAGTGGGCTCTCGCTGCTGGCTTGATGCATCATTCAAAGGAGCCCGGAAACGGAGGCCTGTCGATTGTTTTGCTCGATTCGCAAGGCAAACATCATCACCTGTCATCGGGCTCGATATCATCAATACGGCAGTTGCTGTTGATGCGAGAACTGTTGATAAAGAGCAAAAAAGCTGCTCAATAAAATGAGTTTCGATCGCTTCAATTATCGCACTCTGCAATACCAATACATTCTGTGTACAACCGATGGGTCTCTGCCGCTGACAGGACCGCCAAATATTATTAACCAACGAATCTTGTCAGTAAAAAATGATCTGAACTCATACTTCAATGATTCTATAGATACCTTTTCAGCTCATATATGAAAGCGATCGATCGAACGTGGAATATAATAAGTTGTCTGTAAATACTTGGAAATAATTGAACAGTTTTGTAGCAGTAACGATTGTTTTTTATGACGTGTTTCGCATCAGCCATTGATGATTGGAAAATCCTCCCGATGCAGTGTCCGCGTGCAATTTCATGCACATGACGATTTCCCATCGATGCTGGTGATTTTAAATTATTTATTAAATTTTTTTCTACACTCATTCGTCTAGTTTGCGGCACTGTTTGCCCTAGCGCAGAGGTGAAAGGTTTCATTTGATCGGTAAAAAGTAAATGAAATAATAATAATCAGTAGCTGTAGCAGTAGCTGCGGAGCGCGTGTGTTTCCGTGATTGTATCTATGCCGCGGTGCTTCTGATTCACATATGTTCGTGTGTGCCGCGTAAGTGTTTGGGTAATTTCCGCCGTTGCGAATAATGATAATAATGATCGGCGTTTGCTAATGATCCTGCAAACCAGAAGGTGGTCGCGTTCCCTAGTGTCCTGTCGTGTGTGCGTATGCAAATGAGTGATTATAAATTGAAAAAGTAAATATTGTTCAAAGGGAAAACACCCGCATAGAAGGTGTGCGGTGTTGAAGAAGCGCAGAAAACAAAACCCCGTTCGCCGGTGTCTGTCTGGTGGAAGGCAGATTGCTTTCCTCGATCACCCACCCTGATACTGGGCAAGCCAGGAGGAAGTGTCACTTCCGGCCCTGCCGCGTTACGGTGACTTTACTTCCGGAGGTTGCCGAACGACGTCGAGGATACGCAACGAGATCAGATATGGCCCCGAGCAGAACTAGCGACCGCAGCGGATTGTTGATCCTCACGGTGACGTTCGTCCTGCTGCAGCTCCGTGGCTGTAACGGTGATTATGAGAATACGTGGAATTTTTACTACGAGCAGCCGTGCTGCGGCAGCGGGCAATCGAACGGGGCTATGATCGGCTTCAACGGGCAGCATCATCTCCGGCATCACAGAGGTAAGCTTCGATTGCAGGAAACACCACATCGCAAATGATCCATTCCATAATTGGTGGAACTGAATTTACGACAAAGGCTATAAATAATTGATCCAGCTCGGTACCGGCTGCTCTATCAATTGTGGTTTCAATAGCGAGAGGATCTAATTCGGCAGATTATCCATCATTACGACGAATCTGCAATCCTTCGCAGATACATTTCATCCCATCTTGCGGTGTTAATGTTACTATTCATTTTGGCAGTGATTTTATGACCCAAACTCATGCTTCCCGATCGTGGGCTAAAAAAGATGGACTTGCAGCAGAGATAAATCTCCCGTTTAAAGCATCACCATCGCCGTGGGGCGGGATGAGATGCTAATGATGCCTCTCCGCACGGTTTGCTTTTAATTGGCCCGTCCAGCATGTGTTTCCCGTTGGGGCGAAGTTTGGCCCTCGCTCTCCCGCCCGTTTGCTATAAACCGAAACCCACTCGCAATCGCCGCCATAAAATTCAGAGCTTCGAAATTTGGGGGGGTTTTATTTTTGCCCACCAGTCCGCAATCGCACACCCCAATGGCGGACCCTCGCTGGAGAAGGAAGAGGCGATTTCGCTGCCTTCGTAAGTAAATTTTGGCCTCGATGGCTGAGTGATATCATAAATTGGCTGGAATGTTTCTCCAAAAATCGTTCGTTCATTTGAAACGTGGCTTGTTGCTTCCCCGTGTGCCTGAGTCCTGGTGTTTGGGTTGGGATTCCTTTCCGCAAGCGAGCAAAAGGAGTGCGCGGGCCCACAGGAGCGACGTCACGCGGGCAAGGACGAACGCGCTAGCTTGGCGCGAACGAAATTGGAAACAGTCATGCATGCGCCTCTCGAACACGCTATCGTTCGTTTTTCGGCAACGTAACTTTTTTAGATTGGTTGTAAAATTAAAATTTACAACCGATCGTAAAAGCTGGCCGCTCCTCTTTGCCACTTTGCTTCGTATTATCATGCCGGGGTTTGCGAGCGATCGATCGACGGTTGTGGATGGATGGTTTGTTTTGTGCTCTGTTTGTGCTGTGTTTTTCGGCCCGCCCTGCCCGCAACCAAACGGTGTGTTATGATGATGATCGTTCAGTTTTAGGAGCAAGAAGTAGATTAATAATTTAGCTTCAAACCCCACAATGTGTATTCCACCGCATCGAGCTCCGCTATAAGTGGGGCGGCCATTTCAAGAGCGATAAGGCCCTCAGGAATAGCTCCCGGAACAGGAACAGGAGGTGATCATCCCAAAAATTTTAATCGCTTAGATAGTAGATAAAACTCAGCAGAGGGGCATCACTTGGCGTCGGTTGGCGTTCGAAATGAATAATAAATATGAGCATGATTAAGAACTAAAAATGTTCACAAGCAATTCAGCGCCATTGAAAAAAACCCGGCCGCATGATGACTCGGGCGATCAATCAACGGGGAAATATATTCCAAGCACTACTCAATCGCTGCCAATGTGGTGCCGCCTTTGTTCTCAGCCTTTTTTAACGACCTATTTTACGGTCGTCCTGGTGCAACGGGAACGTTATGTTGCGGTTAAAGTATGCGCCACTCAAGTATCACACATCGTTGCCGGATACGGGATCGATGCGTTTTTGCTTCCTACCGTCGAGTGGACACAATTTGCGACGACGTTTGCAAAATGCACTCCATTTCTGCAGACCTCCTAGTGAAGCTGTGCGTTATAGAATAGTGAATCAAATTTCAATTTAGAATCGATTTATGACACTAAAGCAAATCAACCACCGCTGTATCGTGAGCGGTTTTGCAGCTGCGGCTGTGGAGTGCGATGGGATAAAATTTCTCGCTCTGTCACGGCTGCCAGCTGAGAGCTGGCTGGTGGATGATGCTTGTTAAGCGGAAAATGGCAAATTGAAAAAATGTCATAAATTTAATGAAACTCGTTCGAAGCTCGTTCAGGGATTTAAATTTCACGAGAATGCAATTAAAACGGAATGAAATTCAGATGAGGTAAGCTTTCCCGAACGCTTAGTTCCGAGAATTGAATGTGCGGAAACAATATCGTCAAACGATAGGAAACCGGCCTACATTGATTATTGAATCGGATTGCGGACCAGTGATGGACCAGTTCGTCAAAAAACCATTCCGGTCTTTGATGGTCATTTCACTCAGCCTTGAAAACATATGGCAGCATACGTTGGATATAATCAATAAAGCCCCTCGCCTTATTGCTTCAATGCCGGTTATAATGAGAAAATAGTTATCGCCTTTTTTCGGCAGCACTCTATTTCTCTTTCGTTCGCTTACGTTGCGCTTTCGCTCTCTCTCTCTCTCTCTCTCTCTCTCTCTCTCTCCTTCTCATTTATGTCCTTATGACCGCCAAAAGTAGTGAACGTGTGCTGAAAGGGACCGCTACGGGGTGCACTGGTAAAGGAACGAATCGATTCGTGTTGGCCTTCATCGCCTCCGTGTGGTGATGATTTCCACAAATAAAGGATCGAGATGTGGTGTGTCCTTGGTGCGAGGGCGCAACACATGAGCCAGTGTTTGGCAGGATATTTGCTTTCGGGCAGCTGGTGCTCAAGCTCAAACAGTGCGACCCGCAGCTCTTTCCGCACGTGTCTGGGCACAGAAGGCAACAAATCGCTACGAGCACTCCCCGCTGCCACGTTAGGGATTAGCAATTTTGTTTAGATTCGACAGTTTCCAGCTTTCCCTGCTGGTGCACCGGTGGTGATAATTTTGCTATCGAACGGAGCCCAATTTCTTCTCGGCGTGTGCTGTGCACCGATATTCGTCGGTGGACAAGCAATCCCTCTTGTACCCGGTGTCCCTTGATGGTCGTAAAATATTGCGATTAGGACATTTCGTTTTTTTTTCGGCTGCAACTCACACAAACACTCCGAGACAATATTACTCGCCTAGAGATGGAACGGAATGGATGAAAGTTGTTTCATAAAATTGCTTCCTCACGGCAAACGCAATGGGAAGGGGCCATGTCGCATTCAATGAGCTGGAAATGGGTCCCCTCGCGTTGTCCTTTGTACGCGGCACGTTTTCAACTGGCCTTTACATAAGGACACGTGTCGCACGGAAGATTTGATCAGCGCACCGTCGAGCGGGCGATTTGGTGGCGTTTCCGATGCACCTTTCTTCAGCGAAGTCCTTTTTTATAGCACCATGCTAGATTTCTATGAAACATCTATCAATTCCATTAGAAACTCCATTCAAAACTCTTCCAAAAAGTCAGCTTAGCTTGAAGGTCTGTTTCCTGGCGTTCTTTAATTTCTAGACCGTTTTTTTTATTCCTCCAAGCAAATAGAACTGCCATTATCCTTAGAATAGATGGCTGTCGTCCTGTATTGAGGCGCGTCTGCTTTAAGCTCCGATTGTGATAATGAAGTTGTCCAGGGCTTAGACCGGCTTAATGGCACACGGTCGCATGGAACGCCGAACACAGGCTCCTTATTGATTCCGCATCCGTGCGGCGTCTGCGGCAGTCTGTCAAACTTCGATTGCCCTAAAAAGGAAAACGCGGAGTCTCATTCTTAACTGCTCGGCACGTTCCACGATATCAATCGAGAACTCATGCAAGAATAAACCACACGCATCGAGCTGTGTACAGTCGATTTCGGGGGACCAAAATTGAGTCACATCGGGGATTATTGATATTTACCATCGCGCTTCGAGATGTTATTTTGAGAGAGCTTAGCCTGATTGCTCGCAACGGATACGATCGCGTTGCGTGCTGCTTCGCTATAAATAATACCGTCCCCTATCCAAGACGAGCGAACGCGGCACCCAGAACAACGCTACAAATTGCGACTGGCGTGAGCGCGCCCGCGCGGCCAATTGCCGTCGATGTTCGATATTATAATGAATCGAAATTTTACGAAATGATAGATGGCTGCGTTTGTAGATGGAAAATAATTAACTCCCGCTTGGCAAGCGTAGGAGGATGGTTTCTTTTTATTCGCATTTTTTGTTTGTTCGTTTTCATGATTAATTTCTCATTCCACTATCGGGGAGGTTCGGTTTGGTTTTCTAGAAATGGTAACGTGAATCATAAATTATCACAATACTATAAATACACTCCCCGATAGAGAGACGAGTTCCCGCAGCTGGCCAGTCGCGCCGGGAATGTATTAATTACTGCGATATCATAATTTATCCGCGTGTTGCGTTAAGACGCTGGATCGAAACGCACACGTCCTCGTGAGCTTCGTTGTGATGTTGTTGATTTATTTGCTCATCGATGCCGTGAGCGGTTGTGCTCGTTTGCACTGACGAGCGATGGAAGTGAGTGGAAAGGCGCTGTATTTGTTTTTCTGTAGTGGGGCCGCTAATCTTGAAATAATCTTATCCTATTGTATAACTGCTATTTCCTGTTAATATATATTTGTTTCTGACGTGTATCGCATAAAGTTGAAACGCAAATACTGCTTGTTTCGGTTTGGATGTGGGAAAGAAATTTAACTCAGTGACTATTTCAAGGGATGAAATATGGAGCTTGTTGTAAATTAATTACCACATCACGATTCCACCTTGCTCGAATGTATACTGTCTATAAATGTAACCATTCTGGTTTCCTGGAATGGTTTTAATTGAAACATTTCATTAGAATTTGATTCAAATATTGCTTTCAATAGTGCGTGTGCAGAAAATACACAACATTTGATCCCTCAATATATATTCCCTATGGTGAGCCTCACAATTTGACAGTGAAAAAAAGATGCAGGAAAAAAAAAGACTCCAAAAGGTACGGGATTTTAAGAGCATTTTTGTCTCGCTCTATCCTCTTCCGTGCTGCGCTTTCAGCGATTTATGTCCTTCCTCGCCACGTCCAGTCGCGCCGGTCTCGAGTTTTAACCCTTTTCTTCCTGGCCATCGCAAACGGGTCGGTCACATGCGCCACAGCGGTAATCGGGATGTAATGTTGGCACGAATTTTTTAAACTACGGCCATTTTTCATACCAGAGTCCGGCTATCGGGTGGTAAAATCACCCCCTTTTTTTGTGTCCTTTTTGCTGGGGGAGAATTTGCCCAACGTCTCCAAAACATGCGAACCGTCTCCGCCGAGCGTCGGTGGCGGCTTGAAACGGGGAGTTGAACATTTTGGTTCTCCTGCCTTCATCACCTTCTGCTGCTTTTGCGGCTTTCAGGTCGATTTTGGAGCAAAATATAATCCCACTAAAAGGCCAAAAGGGGCGTATTCAGTGTGAAGCGTAAATTCCTAAACCCCGGCGCATTTTTGTACGTTATGCCTGCACACACAAACACGCGCGCACACACACACACACGCTCACTCGTAAATTTACGCCAACTTTCGTCAGCTCTAATGAAGGAGATTCGTCGTCTGCCCTTTGCTGCGACTCACTCCAGCCGTTTTCATTCAACAGCGAACCGGAGGCCCACAAACGACCGTAGCACGGTGGAACGGTGAGGAATCCCTTTATGATATGCGTGTGACATGAAATAAAAGTGCGAAAACGAGAACTTACCCCCTACACGGTGGAACCAGCCGCCGCGCGCTCTGCCGACCAGCGGAAATCTCCTCACGTGGCCAAAGGAGTAAAATCGTATTAAGATGGATTTATGTTTTATGTGATTTCATCTTTCGGTCGTAGGCATTTTTCGTCCTGGTCCAGCTAGCCGGTGGGTCGGGATTTTCGCTCCGTCCCGTGGGGCTCGGTTGTACCGGGTTTCGGGGCTGATAAGACGCCGGGCGGAGTCGGCGAACAGGGCGAGATGGATGGTGACTGTGAAGCCATGCTTTTGACACCTTAAGCTATGGACGCGGCCTGACGTTGCTGGCTGCTCGTGCCGTAACCGGGAGCGTTGCTTTTTTGTGCGTTACTTTTCTTTCCCTTTCACCCCACATTGGCAACTCGGGGGGCGCCCGTGGATTGGGATTGAGAAATTGGCAGAACCCATTAAGAGAGGTGAAGCGTGCGCGCAGAATTACCATTTTGATTTGATTACTTTATTTCGCCTGCCAGTGTGCCGGCGCACGGCCGTGAGTGGTTTTTGGCGACACGGGAGGATGCTTGTGTACCGTGCCTTTTTTTTTCTCAGGACGAAGGGACCGTTTGGTTTACTTCTAAGGCATCGGTGAACGGCGGAACCATTTGCCCTCGTTTTGCTTAGCTGCGTGCGTCCTATTCTGGCCTTTTTCATTTGCTTAATACCTTCATTAAAGTGCGTATGTTTTGCACGCTTGTAAAAGTTTCATCAACTATTTGCAGTTGAAGTTGGGGTGTGATTAATGAAGGTAGCAGTTTTATGTGTTTCAAATTATCTGTCGTCGGAATCATGCTGTTCGTCGCCGTTAGGAACATGTTGCTGGAATTATGCTGTTCTTTGCCGGTGTTCGGACGGCTCGAAAACCGGCTCGACATTGTCGAAGGTCCTGGAAGCTTGTAGCTCGTGAGCCATGTGCTCTCTAACGAACATGGATACAATTTACATCTGGAGCATGTTGACATGTTTAGGATTGTTCGTTGACATTTTTTTGGCTTAGCAATCATATACAACGATCAGAGGCCGAGTTCGAGTTCGTACGTAATCTGATAGAGGATGGCGTGGAAGAAAAAAGAACACCGAAGAAATCCTTCGGCGAACACAACGCCCCCACTGGGTGGTAGTGCGCCCGCTCGGCAAAGCAGCAGGTAAATGGAAATTTATTAACCCCGGTGAAAGTTCGTTGTCGTGCGCGGTGTTTCGTAGTGCCGTCGGTATGCGCTAGTACCACTCTCGTGCCTGCCAAAATGGCGTAGGAGCAAGCACCGCGATGTGGCGCGGCTACTGCCATTTCTTGAAGAAGACGCGTTTTGTCCTTTCACGCTTTTCACATCAGGCCGACGGCGTTTTGCGTTCGTTGCTCGCTCGTCCTATGCACGCTTGCGGTGCGCGTGAGGCTACGTTGGGCGACCGTGCGATGCCAATAAATTTTAATAACAAGAAATGATTTTATTAAAATAAATGTAAATTTAGACATAAATATTGCCTGCTCGCTGTTGCGGTTTTCTAGCGCCGGAAAGTGGCAACAACTCTCAAGACACGCGTCAGGAGGCGTTGAAGTAAAAATAGCGTCGCCAGGGATTTAGTACCGGCATGTGGAGTATGGCCACGCACCATCGCTTTCGCGGGAACGGAAAATTATTTCTCCGCTCACAAGTACCGCGCGACGGCACGCGAAAAGCATGTTCTGGTGGTTAGCATGGGTTTTTTGTTAAATTATTTTTTTTGATTCTGCAAATCACACCGAAAGCTTCGTGTATGAACTGGAAAACATTTGCCCGCACACAGGACTGACTGGGGGTGCATACGTGGAAAGTTGCTCTGTTTCGTTTGATATCTTAGACACTCGGTTTGAAGACTTTCACTCTCCATTCGTACGTAGTTGCTGCGATGTGGTTAGTTCTTTCGCGATTCGTTGTGATATTTGATTGTGTTTGATGGTTGTTTATTTGATTTTATATGTTTTTTAATCATTATGTTTTGAATATTGTTTGTCACCTTTATTTTTTCTTTTCTCTTGAATATCCTCTTCAAGAACAAAGTTATACCACTGCAACATATAAGAATGTTGTATATAGATTGTTGTATTAGTATACTTGTTTATTTATTCTTCTGTTCTGTCAATGGAACGATTTCGCAATGAAATGCGTTTCTTTTCAGAAGGTAACCAGCAGCAGCTTCCGTTTCAAGCAGCAGCTAAAATTCAAAAGAGCATAGTGGAGAAAAATCCGCAACACGAACACAACGAACCCCGAATATGGTCTTAATGATGATGCATTTGTACACTGCGTAAGTCGTTTGCTGTGCTCGATGCATTCTTTCATAAAACCAATGCAAAAAAGGGTCCAACATGAAATTCCTGGAGCATTTGCTTCGTCAACTTTCGCAGCACCATTTTTTCCGATGGTTAAATCCTTTGGAAAATGTTTGAGAACCAAGAAATGCAACAGCAAATGGTGGTTGGATGTTGTGCAAAGCTGTAGTTTGCTCGTTTTACGCACAAAGAAGCCGTTTTTCATGTGAAAGCCTGCCGGTTCTTTTCCTTAATCGTGTAGAAGCTTTCATAATGCCGAACTTCATACAATGCCGCTGGTTATGTCGTAGCTTGTGTGTGTTTGTTGTATTTGATAACATAAATCATCAAAAGCACGATGTCGCTGCTTGGCGAGGGTTTTTTGCTCGTCTCTTCAAAGGTACGAATGAACATGTGGGTACCAAATTAAAGGCCTAAAGGTTCACACACCTGTCACGGCACGAGCCCTCAATCATGTTCGAGTTCTCTTCCCGCTTTGCCGCTGTGTTTGATCTTTGCGCGTTCTACCGTCGCGTCCAAATGTTGATCCATAATTTGTATTGGCTTGGGACAAGCGCTGTAACACACCGCCACGAAGCGAAACCCGTGATGAAGGTTAAGCCTGTCGCGAACGTCCGACAACCGTGCCGTCGGCTTCGTGGACCTCTTCCGTGTATTGTTGGCAGTTTCGTTTTTCTTTTTTTTTTGTCCGACCACCTCAGTCGCCTGCAGCCGGCCTGTGGTGTCGTGGGTTTCACCAGCGCCTGGAAAAAGGCAAAACATAGCAGCATCGATCGTGAGACCGACCCGCCTTTGCTCTCATGCCTGCTTTTGCCGGCCGCTTTGTGCAGTCGTAATGAAGTCATCAGCAATGGATATGCTTGGCTAACTTCCCGACGGCTCTATCGCGCTTGGATGTGAATTGCTACGTGCCGCAACGCATCCCGTCCACCGTTCGGCCTCGAAACGGGCGTTTGCCACCCGGCGGGGCGAACGTGTACGAGGTCTCTTGGTACGTTTCGTGTCTTAATTTAGTGTTTTCGTAATTTTCTTCCTAGAATTTCGGTAGACCCCAATCCGTCGGAGCTCGTCGGCCAGCTAGCAGCCAGGGGCTTCTGGCGCGCAAAAAGGGGCACAAGAATGCCCGAAATAGACGCGGGTCGCGAAGTGTAGAATCCTGCGCAATCCAAACCCATTTCGCGTTCCGAAGCGAAGAAGAACCACGCAAGGCACGCGAGCGGGCGAGAGTCTGGAGTCTTGTGGACGCGGTTTCAGAATTTACTGCCAACGCTAGAACGAGCTGTGTCGCTCTTTCCGTCAGCCCTTTCGTGTATGGGTCGAAAATTGAACCCCGACACCGGGCTCCGGGGCTGTGGGACGAGAATCACTTCAGACCGCGGGCATACCTTCGCGTCTGCAAAATTCATCACCACCTGTCCACGCCACCTTTTCGTGCCGCCGGTCAGGAAAATGTGCCCTGTACGCGCCACCGGTGCTTTGGGACGGGCAAAGTATAGGTTTCGAGTTTGGCCGGCGAAATGACAAACGTATTAATTAGTGTCTTGTTTCTCAATGCAAAGGTTGTTTGCTTTCAAAAGCAAGATTTTGTGGGTTCCGGCGAAAGGGGCGAATCCGAAACTAACCGCTAGTTAGTTGGAGCGGTTTGAGCGTATTTTTTTTTGTGCTTCATGTAGCGGTACCACAAGCTGATCTGTGTAGTGTTGCGGTTATTTGTAGGGTAACCGGCGATTAGCTTCCCTAAAAGTTGGGCAACAGTAGAGAGAGTGTGCTGGCTTACAAAACTTTGGAACTAATTCAACACAACTAACCAACACACACCTTGGGAAGGTGGCTTTGAATGTGTAAGAATTTTGCATCCGTTTTCTTGTTCCCGTTGAACTTGAACCATTCGCCTTGTATATGCATTCATCGTCAGCCATAATGCATCGTCTGCAAGCGAGGTGCACGTGCAGCGCTGCAACGGATCGCCTTGGGCTGCGGTTGTTTGATAGTGAGAGGGCTTCGTTACAGGGACGCGCTTACTTTAGGCAAACACGCCCCATGTGCGTTGTGTGTGCGCGCCTTCTTTCTCCCGGCCATTTCCAATTGGCAGCATCGGAGCTCGAGCCTGGCAAAGGGGGTTCCGGTGTGAAGGCTCTCTTTATGCGTCTCCATGCATGCCTGCACCAATGGAGTGCATCATTGGCGGTAATGAAGAAGGCTGGCTCGTGTATGTGCACGAGCAAAAACAAAAAAACACATGTAGACAGCAAACAGCAAGAAAAAAAAATCATCCTCCAACCAACCATCAATGGGGTATCGATGGCGGAGGGTGTACTTGAGGTACTTCCTTTTCCCGCGCCTCGTTTGGCGTCGTCGTCTCCGTGGTCCTCCTTCTGCTGTTCTACCTCTCCTCTCGTTCGGTTGGTGCTGTCCTTTTTGTTCTATTTTCCCCCGGCAGGCTGGAGAATTTTCTTGCTTCTCACCAACGCGCTTCCTGGCTCAGTTTCTCATGCAAACGAAAGGGAAACTGTGCGGCCCCATTCGTTGCACTTGCACCGTACCACAGGCACAATGCACCGGCATGGCATGTGTGTGTGTGTGTGTGTGTGTGTGTTAGTTTAATGCATCCTTTTGGCATTCGTTTCTACTCCACCAATCTCCGTTTTCTCGTTCTTTCCCGCACATAAATTAGACCACGCATACATACACGAACTTCACGCCCTCTTTTTTTTCGGCGTGATGTGACGCAAACTTTAATTTCTATTGGCAGACCGAGCGAACTTGGTCTGCGTCTGGCAGCGTCCTGAAATCCTCCGACAAGCGGAGTTTGCACTTGAGTGAGGTGCATTGTTTTGATGCACTCGTGTTGGCATGTGTGTATGCGTGTGGATCCATGTTTGGTGTAATCAAGGAGTTTCGGTACTGCGAGGCTCGCTTGCCACAGTAATGGCCGCCAGGCGAAACGTGGAATGCAGCGCGTGTGTGTGCGTTACCGGGACCGGGTGTTGCAGAAATGGAAGCGAACGCTTTTAAGGATTCTTCTCGCGTTTCTTTCCCTTCGGTGCGCGAAACTGCATTTACCAGGCAGGCACTGAGGGTAGCGCACCGGGCGCACGGACGGGTGGTATTAGAAAATGGTTTTGAAGCGCAAGCAGGTTTAAAAATGAAGGCAGCAAAAAAAAAAGAACCCGCACGGGGGGTGTCTCTTGGCGCTGAAGGATGGCCGACTGTACACGCTCGGTAATGGCTGCCAATGTGGCGTAGGCTGGGTATTAGTATTCAAAATACTCGGCTGCAGCTGGAAGGTGCAATGGAAGGATGAAGCGTGACTAAAGTGCTCTTCACGGGAGCGAGAGAGAATGTGGAGTAGACAGAAAAGCGACAGGAGTCGTCTGTCGTGATGCGAGTGGGCGTAAAAAGGATAGTAAATGTTACATTCCCGCGAAACAATGGAACCATACTCTTCCAGACACTGTGGCGTTTTCGCCGTTTAATTTTCAGTGCGTTTTTTTTTCTTTCTTTCACAACCGAGACTGGTCGGGACGGGAGTTTTCACGCCTTTCGGAGTCGTCCTTGTCTGTGTCCTGCGTTGGAGGTGGCTTGCAGTGCCCGTAGCCGGTTTTACGCGGCACATTCGCACGATTCACGCATTAGAGCACACCGAGGGGGCCTCGAGGGCAGCAGCACTCGACGTGCTCGACGGTCAACGCATCACAATGGCCAGATTTGCATACCGAACCGCCGGCATACTCGCTCGCACAATGGCGGGGGTGACACGTGCATATCATTTGCCCCGACCGCGTTCGCTAGTGTGTGTCGATAAGAGCGCTTTAAATTATGCTCTACGCCCCGCCCGACCGTGGGTTTGTTTGCGTTTGTCGAGTAGAGGCACTCTCGGGTCGTGTTTCCCTTCGAGCGACACGTACGTACACAGTATCGTGCTAGTAAATCGTATGTAAAATCCTCGATAATCCGCCCGGAATAGACGGTTTTTGCTGTGTGAGTAGGGGATATTTTCTTTTGCGTTTTTCATCGCCTCCGTCGGCGGCCATAATGATGGTCCCACATGCGTTGTCGGTTGGCGCCGCCATCCTTTAAACAGCCAGTGGCGACAATGAAATACATTTTCACATTTTCCCATCAATGGAATACATCAGTTCGCTGTTCGTAACGCTTCATCGTGGAAACGTTTCTCGGTTTTTTTTGTCCCCAATGTGTGGTAATCAAGCTCTTTATTGATTCGCTGTAACAAAAAAGGATATGGCTTAGGCTTTTTCGTCGCGTAAAGCAAATGCAATTACTCATGGGTACATCTTTTGGTCGTCTGTCTTGAACAATTTGTTAAAGCTTCCATTAGTAAGTCCAATTGACACACAATAGATCTTTTTAAAAAAATCCTCACGAGTTCGGTTTATGTTATACTGAAATGAGCAATTTCCCGGTGTCCGACACGGTGTTGCTCTTAGCCATGAAGCTATAGGCTTGGTATCGATTTTAGCTGGTTAAAAGTAGGTTTGTTTGTGACAATAAGCTGTTGTTGAAAATAGAATAACGCTGTGAACATTATCGATTTTGGGTGTGGATCGGAATTCTTCCTTGAAAAGGAAAGGAACTCTCAAAGCGCAAAAAAATAAACGACCTCGCGCTCGTTCCGTCGTTTATACCGCGCTTAAGTCTCGAACCAGCCAATCCACATCGAGCAACCCATCGAGCTTAAGTTCAACAAACAATCCGACCAGTAATCCTTAAATGGAGAAATGAGTGCAAAGCGACAGTGTTGTGTTTTTTTTTGCGAGTGTGCAAAAAAAAGGACAAGCTTCTTTCGCTGTGCTGCCTCGCAACTATTTCCAATCGGATAGCTTGCCCCGCTGAACGAGGCTGTGGCCGATATACCTTTGTCTAAAGGCCCCCGGTCGGCCTGAACCTCCACAGAGCTACGGTTTTCACCCAGCGCAGCTTTATGGGTTGAGGCAAAAAATGTGCTCCCATCCGGTTTTGGTTCACCGGGTCCGGTGACAGCGATGGCCACGGGCTTGACCTCTTCTGAAAGGACATTGGCAGAAAAATACCAGCTGTGTATTTGTTGTTTTTTTTTTTAGTTTAGAGTTTAATCGAAGCACTTCTTTGGAGCCTTCCTTTTTGCTGGGTAGTTGCCCGTTGCGGGGCTAGAATTATTGGTTCGTTGCGTTGCTATACTTCCACTCACAACGAAGGAAAAAATCGTGGGTTGCGCTCGTTTCTCAGAACGACACAAAATCGATGACCCAGTGTTTGAACGCAAGTTGCCCGCTCGGTCGGTTGTGATGTCGGCGTGCGGGTGGACGAACAAACGTCACTCTATGGTGAGTATTTATTGTTTGAATGCACCATCGCGCACAAGGGGATTTCATCACGCCGTAGTGACCATGCAACCGGTGGGAGGAAGGATCATCCCCGACGTTGGTGAAGGAAAGAAAGAACGCACGTCGGTGGAAATAATGGCTGTGTCCTGCACTGCTGCTTTGCTATACACCAACTCGACCGGTTCTATTTCCGTGTGGCAATATTTTTTGACCCAGTGCACGATGCTCTACTAATGGATTGACTAGGCATTAAAGTTGTCTGCCATCGAGGACAGTTTCGCGGCTGCTGTGGTCTGTGGCTGCTTCTGTACCGGTTGCCGATGGCTAAATAACTGGCTCTCCCAGCAGGAGAAGTGCAATGATCCAATCGAAGCCCGCGGAACCACGATCCGCAGTCAATCACAGCTCGGTCGGCAAAGTCGTTAGTCTCGAGCGAAACAAATACACTCTCGGTGTGCAACTCGCGCTGATGCAAGCGATGAATTTCGCCATGACAACAATGCACGAGTGTACGGCGAAGTGCAGCTTGCGTGGTGGCGTGGTTCAGTTCAGAATGTGCACTGCGAGCGCGCATCAATTGCACTGATGTGCCAATTAATTTTGATTGATTTATGCATGCTCACTGCGGCTCCAATGATCACGATGATGATGACGATAGGGAGCTCTAAAGCGTTGAAGCGTGCATTTTTTGTTGTTGTTGTTGCTTTGCGAACAAGGCCGCGCTGGTGATCAAGCGTACTATACCACTCGCTGACAGGAAGATATTTTTCAATAATTCACCCATGAGATACAACCGGGATGCCGCGTGTGGAATAGAGTTACTTGCGGCACGCACAATAACCTCGAGCACGCACTGCTGGGTCATCGGGTCTACTCCCGGATGCAAAAAGTGGCCCCCATATCACGTCATCGGTGCCTGCGTACGACGGGTTTGCACGAGTTGATTAATTGAAAGTTAATTGGGCGACATGTTATCTGCAACGTTCAATTTGTTGGAATGTGCGTGAAGCATCGCATATGTCATGGGTGCTGGTATAAGTAAAGTTCAACTGTCCAAGCTGAGGGCAATGAGGGTGAAACAATAGTGCGTCCTCAAGAAGGTCCTTCTGTAAGGATTGGTTTCGAACGAAACGGTCGTCAAGGAAGGTGTGCGTGAGTCACGCAACTTTGCTTCTTTGCAAGTTGATCTTTCTTTGCTGGAGTTTGGTATAGGTGATCGGAACAAGCTCGGGTGGTGAACTAGTTTAGCAAAGCAACCCTGTCAAAGTGGTCAAATGTCTCCACTAAAAGGGAAACCCATAACAGCAGAGCGACGACTACTATTACGTACGTTTTTTTACCTTCGTATCGTGTAGTTGATAGTTTTTACTAGAAAACGAACATCGAACCGTATGAATATCGATTTTTACTCCCACGGTTTACCTTGTTTCTTTCACCCTAAAGGGGGATGGCACTAAAATTGATTATATTTTATTCACCATCACGTGACTGGTTTCATTTTTCTTGTCTGCTCAGAGAAAAAGACTTCGGTACAGATAAGTTCCAAACCTGCGTGAAACGGAGGGACCCTTTTTGTTGTACAAACTAATTATGAATAAGAAATAACGGAGTTCGACAAAAAATTGAACCAGAACAATTTAACGCCCCCGGGAAATAGCTTCGACGAGGTCGTTTGAACCGCTTTGCTCGTGGGTAAGTAGTACCCTTCTGTGATGAAAGCTACAGCAGTAGTAGAAGAGCCAGATGGAGCAGTGTGGTGGATAGCGTTTTCTTTGATAGTATCAGAAAAAAGAACAAACATTATATTCCGTGTGGAACCTTCGATTTGTTGCGTATTAGGCGGATGTTTTTTATTTAGGTAAAGAAGAAATAACAGTTTTTCTTTGTGTGGTAATTAGTAATAATTAACATTTAATGACGGCTAGGGTAGTATATCAGATAGCTATTGATCGTCTCGCACCGAATGGTGTGGCAGCTAGTTTGCATTGTTTCAAATGAGTTATTGGGTAGTAGTCTCATCTATCAATCCATACGTGTTTGAAAGAACTTTTATTTTGAAAACTATATTATATTTAAATGTAGGGTTTTTACAAAATTCTTTCACATTCCATCATACGTATCTATCAAATCTTCTATATATTCAGTGACTCATTACAACGTCGAACTCAATAAAGAACCTTTGTAGGTCAAATTCAAGCGTTTTATTTTATTCATCTCAGCTTCTAAATCTTCCTTGCTAGAGTGCGTGTTATTAGTATAAGTTTTTATTTAAACTTGAGATAATATTTGGGCAATTATTTGTAAATTGTCCGCTTTACCCAAAGGATTCGTGTAAATTATTATGCTATCCTACCGCGAACGATAATTGTATTTAGTCGATGTGTTTACTCGCGTACAAAGCTCCTGCTCCGTGTTGATTGTTTCGATCGATTTCCGGTTTCGGTACTAATTGAAACTTATGTTTCCGCCTGCCAGAGTGCATGTGGTATCGTCGGTAAGACAACTCGTGCCTTTGCTGCGCAACTTCTGGTGCCAGACGCGGGATCGCAGCGCAATCGAATTGAAAATTAATTTCCAGCCAACAAGCTGCAGACGGTCCCGGCACGGGGTCAACAAAACAACGGCGAGCGGAACTGCAAATCAACAGTTGCACCCGAAGCCCGGTATGGTGCTGCAGTTCGTCTAGGCCGTGTACCCCACGGGCCTCATTTCGCATTTGGGATAATTTTCCCTCACCCACGCCGTATTGCGTGCGTAGCACTGATCGTTGTCCGATTGGTTCGCGGTTGGTGCAGTTACCACGTGATGGTGCTCAGGTTTGGTTGGGATTTTTTTTTTCGCCAAAGATGCAATATGCGATGGCCCTATCGTACGATTCGCTCTAATTTGCATCCAATTTAGGACGGCAAGACTGGCTCGTTTTCCGGCTTCATTCGTGATACGACGGGGCGTGTTCTTTATGGGCGCTTGCAATTACGACAGCTCACAGGAGACCGCGCTCAGTGGTCGCAAAGCGTAGAACCTTTGCTTCATCCCCCAGCATCATTCGGCGAAGTGGAAATTAATTTCCACTGCAATTAAAATTATTCTCCTCGAATATTTCGCCAACGTTCCCGCACATGTTCCGTACGGTTGATTGAATGAATCCTCTTTTACGCCGATCGATTCAATGGAGTGTGCACTAATTGCGTGACTTCGGGAAGAAGAGTGTTTGATAGCTATGGTTATAGCCACCGACGCGTGTGTTCTTTACCATTTTCGAAGGGATACCAAATTGAACCTACACCGCCGCATATTACCGCTTGTGAAGGCGATTATTTTGTTTGGACAAAATTGCCCGGCAGTCAAATTGCTTTTTCGCTACAGATGTCTGAAATCAACAGTTGATTGCCTGATGTAACACGTGTTAGTATTTGATAGTAATTTTCCAATTTGTTTTAGAGTAAACTGGTGATACTGTCATTGAAAATAATTCCAAGGAACTATTCCAAGTAATTACCGGCTTTCATTAGGTTGAATTGATTTAGGGCTGAAGTTTTTCTAATATTATTATCATTCGATACGCAGATACAATACACGTATTTAATACTTTTTGTACTATTCTTTTCTTTCAGGTTCGTTAATCCGTAAATTCAGACACATTTTTTAGGATGGGTTTGCTATTTTATTTTGCGTCGAAGAGCACTATGTAAGTCTCAAATTATTTATTTGATTTTTGTTCGTCATATCCTGCGTAGTGTCCTGGCAGCTGTAATAAGTATTGCTGTTACGAATTTATCATCAAATGTAATTATCAACCTCTTCTGTTTAATCGATTTGTAGTGACAGACTCTTCCAATGTCTCAAGAGACCCATTCAGCTTATGGAGTATAGCATATTAATATGACATGGAGCGGGCAACAAAAAGAGAGGAATAAATCCTCACGGCTCCATGACAAGCAAAACTTTTCCTATTACATTTGGCTGTGGACTGCTGGCTAGCGATAGATGTGGTTCCTGCTAGCGAACCAGGGAGACAATCGGGGCAGGAGGCCGTTCCAGGCAATGTGTTTTATATACTAATAACTTTTTATGAGTAAAAAAAATAGCATAATCGAGGAAAAGTTGGTCCACTATCCTTGTGCGCTTTCATGGAGCGTTCTGCGCTTGAGGTGAGTGGACAACAGTGTAGTCAGGGCTTCTGGATGATTTTCACCTTTAGAGCCATACTCGTTGAAGAGAGATTCCATCCTGCTTGGGGCAGGTTAACACTGAATCACGATAATACCATGGAGTAGAAAACACGTAGTATTTTTAGCCAGAACTAATTAATTATTAATTCTAGCGAACCCCTAAAGTGGAAAGTTAGCATTCGAGTACTTTTGGCCATGTCGCCATGATTAGCAGTCATGGTGTAATTTTAAAGGTTAAACTACAGTAGTATTGCCTTTCTTTAACGTTGCACAATAATTTAATACAATAAAATGATGCGAACTGGTTTTTTGTCATCATCAACGTTTTAAATTCTATTTTTGGCTCATACATAGACTATTATTTATTAAACCTTTTTTTCATGTCTATGAAATTTGGCTTTATTAAGGTACTATATTAAAGGGGAAAAAATGGTGAATGCACAAAAACGGTGAATAAACGCAACATATTATGATTTTGAACCAAGCCAGTAAGATAATGCAAAAGTTTTCTCGTCGGTAGGGTTGTCGAGGTCCAAATTAGATTATAAAAGTGTCATTTCTAGCGTCGCTAATGATTCACGCCGTAAGGTAACCGGTCACCGCCAAGGGAAGACTTTGCTACGGCCGAGTTAACGCGCTCGCTTTTATCGCAATCGTATCCTGCAAATGTCCTTCGGTGCATGAAAAGAGCAGTTCTTTTGTTGGGTTTCGCTTTTCCTTCCGTTCACACCTGGGGCGATGGTCGAAAGCGTCCCGTGCTGGTGATTTCTCTTGCGCTACGTAACGAGCGGCAGGAAAAATCGCAGGATTTAACCTTTTCCGCACTGCACCAAGACGACACGGGGAATAACAAACACACTGCCACAGTATAGCAAGCGATTGTAGACGGTCTCCGGCCTCTTCGCTTGATGCAGAGCGGAAGCGTTTAATTTAATTAAAATAATTAGCGATAATTGGTGTAAATTGTGCAATTTTTCTACCGACAACATCGGACGAGGGGACGATTTGCGAAAGAAGTCATTCGCAGGGCATTCCCTTTGCGACGGTGGGGGATTTCATGTCGCTTTGGCTCTTGCTAGAATAACCCTTTCTCGGTAGCAGTTGGTTCGTTGCATTTGGTGGTCGAAATGCGATTCAATTTGTGACTGGTGTTGGTGTTTTATTTCGCAGAACGCGGCAGGGAAATTACACGGTTTTCCCTCCAACTTCTGCAGGGAGCTGCTAACTACGAAACTTAATCCTTTCCGCTGGCTTTTTTCTGGTGAGGAGAATGCCAAAAACAAACGAACCAGTGGAAGACTGGAACTGTTGACTTAGTGGCAATGAATTAGCACCAGCAAACCAACCGGGACAGCAGACACACGCCATATTTCTGCGAAATATATATATTATCCGTGCGAGCTGGAATTTGTACGTATGTGTGGCTGTTTACTTTTCGTTAGATTTTCTTTCCAAGACCAAAGCCAGCACATGCGAACGTAGCTAAACCACCGGCTTATAATTATCGTCGCGCCAAAACACCGGCAGCAGTGGCCAGGAAATGGACTTCCCGTCCGATGGAGATGGGGTTATGGGCTTCCTGGTTTTCCGGGAGAAGGACCCATATTTTTTCCGAACCGGATAGGTTAAATTGCGAAAAGGATTACCGATGGCGGTGCGCTGGCTAATAATGAATAGTGTAACACCTAGTGTTACCGAAGTCTGGGGTCTGAGTGTGAAGGTGGATCATACGCGGCACGGGACAGGATTAGCAAATGTTAAGCCTTCATCCGGCCAACGGGTGCCCTTGATTGGCCTTTTGCCTGGTGCGTATTTCCATCAGAGTTGCTTCCGGCCGAAAAAACAATAATTTCCTTGCCCATTGGCCTGGGTTCATTTCTCGTTTCTGGTTTTTCGGTAGTTGGGCAGAAAAATATGCTCGCTTTGGAATGATGGAAAATGTATGAAAATCAGCTAATTTTAATATGCTGTTGACCGTCGTAAGCGAAGAACAAACTATACGCCATACACTGGGTTTAGTTGCTTAGAAAGGAAGTGAAATTTCGGAGTCCTCACACTTGGCCTCATGGGTCGCATGGAGATGGTTGAATTATGCTAATTCATTTTTTTCGTTCGCTTCGAACTCTTGGGACACCATTCACTGAAAAGCAAGGTTGGTTAAGAGATTAAGGCATGGGTTTATTTTTTATTATTACAAAGCTTAAGCTTCGTATTTACAGCGCCGTATGTTAATTATATTTCTCAACTTCGATGTTTGTGGTCGTATTGTTTATCGAAGTAAGGCGCGCTCCTTTGGGTGTACTATTAACCTGCACCGTCGGATGGTGAGTACAGGAAGATTGTTGATTCCAGCCCTGGGAGTTGGGCTCTAGAATTCATAACTTATGTATGAATGAACAGGTTGGCATGGGTCCGTCGGAGTTATGTTTTATGTATACGCACCGTTTCGTCCCTTTTGCTGCCCTGTAAAGCCTACGCTCGCTGGTGCGATTGATGGGCACAGGAATTCAACGGGGTCCGTTCGAGGAAGTGGGTGGAAACCACAACGATAGCAATGGGAAGGGTAGCACACATGCGTATGGTCGTGTGTGTGTGATTGGTTCGTGCGTGTCCCTTGGCAACTGGAGCCTACTACCGCTCGGAAAGGCAGAAACTCGAGTTGCCGAGGGTGTTTGGTAATTCTTCGAACGGTCTCCAAATCGGCCACGTCGGGGAGTGTCGTCGTGTCTAGGGAATGGGAAACCTGACATGAAGAGTGGGTCCCGCGAGGCATGACGGCGTGCTACTCCCCTACCGGTAACGCCATGGTAACGGCCTGCTCCAGGTGTGCCATCGCTATCCTAGTGGCCGGTCCCTGGAACTAGATGGACCCGTCAGGGCTCATGCATAAAAGAAAGTTCTCCCGTCTGGGGAGCGAAGGATCGTGTTGGTGGGTTTGCCCTCCCCCCACACACACACGCACACGCACGTAGGCCCAAAATACGGTACGCGAGACGAACCGATTTCAGTCCCAATTTCCGAAGGTTTAGTGTCGGCGGCTGTGCCGTGACTCTGATTTATTGGAGGCACCGGCCTAACGAGAAGGGCCCGATCTCGACCCACCTTTTGATGGAGCAGCAGCAGCAGCAGCAGCAGCACCAGCAGGCGGCTCCTTTGTGGTGAAGCACAATCGTAGAGCAGAAGGCGTGCGACCCAATTTCTCGCCCACTGGAAACATGTGTATCCCTGCGTATCCAGGCAACGGTACGGCGCGAACCTGAATGGGCTCAAACGAACCCCTGGAAAAGGAAATTTTCCGGATAAAAGCGCGACACACAGGCCTTGGAACTCCAACGAAACTCCAAAATGGCCGCTCCAAAATGCGTTCTCCCTTTTCTTTGTGTTCCCCCAACCTCCGCAAGCCGCCAATATTCCTTTTCACAGATCATTAAATCGAACATCAGCCTCCCGGGTGTTCCTCGCACCGGTCGACTTGTTGCCTTTTGGGGGGTTTTTCCACATAATTTTCCACAAAGACCGACCCGCGTTGTACCACCAAAGGGGCAATTGGCGACGTGCGTCGAGGGCGGCTGGATCTGCAAAGCCGTGAAAAAGCTCCCATCCCGTTCATCATGCGAGGCCAAAGCGGGTTGCAAATTATTCGAGCGGAAAAGCTGCCGCACTTACCGGCGAAAGAGTTGCTTTGGGGGCTGTGGCTCTCGACCGGGGGGGTTTTTGTGCACATCGCTGCGATGAAGGACGTGCGCCAACTGGGAACGCGATGGGCAAAGGGGGCGAATGTTACTGACGTTGTTTGGTGCCCCTTCGTTCCACAATTTGTTAGATGTGCACGAGCGCCCGCCGTTCAGATACGCGAACAAATAATACCGTAATCGGTTTTTGGTAAAGCGCTCGATGGTGATATTTAATGCCCCATTCTGGATTGCGATAACCCACCTCGTTTTGCTCCGCCCATTTGCGGCGGGGTTCATTCTTTGCGAATTTTCCGGCGCTTAGACATCGGGCCCGGAGGTGATGCTGGGCGTTTGGGTTTATACTCTCCGGTGTTAATGATTGACGGCTCCGCTAAGCGCTGGGGAGGTTTGTGGTGCCACAAATTCGGTACGTTAGTCTTGTCCGTTCGCCAGTAAACGGGACACACAAGGATAGATATCCCGCAGTGTCGAACGTATTGTTACCCCCTTGTTGTTCGAACCCGCTTGACACTGATTTAGGGAAACTCCGAGTCGAACATCCCACCGGCATTTGGGAAGGAATATTCAAGCAGGCAGTTGAAAGGATGTCCATCGAGACATGGTACATGTGCTGGCAGGCGTGAGCCGTAGATGTGGGATCGAAGCAATGGTTAAAATATCACATAACGAGAGCGAGAGTTGCGGGCATGCAGATGGAGGTTCGGCCATATTTAACACAATTTGCGGCATATTCAAATGCTTTCGCATCGAAGAGTGCGCGACGCCGGGTGATGGATTACAATTCCTGCTAACTAAACCGCTCCAGCCGTGTGTTTGCATTGTGTGTGTGTGTGTGTCGTTAAACGCGACCCTTCACACCCGTATCGACCTGCTCGGGATTCAAATCTGAACCGAGCCGGAAAGGAGGCAAGCACATTCGCCACCGCAGCTCCTTCCTGATGGATTAAAATTGATTGTCTCTGCTGCCAAGCGTCAAGGTAACGGCATGCTCAGGCAGAGGGACCATTGTGGTGTGCTGCTTGCGAGAAATGAATAAGATTCGATGAAGTGATCAATTAGATTGGAAGATAAATTGTCCCACCTCCGAACGGGGTCAGTTGACGAGATGGATCTGCTCGTTTCTGCACTGACAAGCGATCGAACCGCTGGTCCATCGTCCTTGGCCAACTTCTCGCCTTCTGCCGATGCTCACCGCCGAGTCCTTTAATTAATTACCAGGGCAAAGAATGTGGCTTTTTGCATGTGCATCGAGCGGCTGCCGTCCCGGCGCTGAAGTGGATCATCAATATTGGAGCGTTCCTGATTGGATTGTGCTCGTTTATTGATTGATGAATTAGCAGCCTGGGTTGGAGGGGACATTGGAATTAAAATTGTTGTGTGATGTTTAGGTGCTAGTGGGGCGTCTGTCTGTCTGAAGAAAAGGTGTAGTTGGCGGCACATTTTCCATTCCCTGTTAAATGTTTGTGTTTGCAAGTTCTCAAGTATTTGGAAACAGTTGTTATGGCATTTCAAAAGGAACGCTTCGTGAAAGCCATTCCAGTGCTGGTGTAGAATTGCAATTGATTAAAGGGAATGCTAGAATATATGTAAATGGAAGTAAGCAGTTCCGTTTCAGCCGATGGTAGCCTACAATGGCAGCCAGATGAAAAGCACAAACGAATATAATACAGGGCCGCTCTGAATTAAGCTGTTGTGAAGAAGATTTGTTCTAGATAAAAACCAATGTAAGGCTCAAGAAGGAGAGGTTAAGACGCACTTTTCTCCTCCTGGCAGGGATATTCCAACGAGTTCGTGGAATACTTAGTACGGAATGCACAGAATGGTACTTCATGGATGGGAAGGGTAGGTGAGAATGAGTCGCAAGGAAGTGTATTTAAATTAAAGGCTTACAAAATCCTCACTTTCTTCTGGTGGTGGATTGAAACGTTCGAGGACCTGCCGAGGGAAACACACAATCCTAACCATCCACCGCAGCACCCGCAGGTCCCGTTCGCGCTTCCTATCAATTTGCTGCGATAAAGAACGATTCATCGGCGTCGTCGAGGTCGTTATGTTGGTTTATGCTGCGCCATGCTTCTTATTCACCCAAAGCTGGTTATACGGCGGCGGGGGTGTGCTTGTGGCCGCCGGGTCGAAAAATGCTCCACCAATTCCAGATAGAAAGGAGCGCTTTGCTCTAGTGCCGGTGGATGTGGCTCAAATTGCGGAGCGAGTCCTGATGCC
Source organism: Anopheles nili (assembly GCF_943737925.1). NCBI lineage: Eukaryota > Metazoa > Arthropoda > Insecta > Diptera > Culicidae > Anopheles > Anopheles nili. Next base: position 52,249,102 of record NC_071292.1, read on the forward strand.
CGCCTCTCGTATGCGGCGGGAAAATCGGCAGCAGTGTTTGGATGTTTTGCTGAAATAATTACCAATAAAGCAGCACCGGTGGCGGTGGCGAAAAGAAGGCAGCGAGTGAAGGAGCGAAGAATTATGAGTTTAATTTTCAGATTTTGCATGTAACAGTAGCGCTTCGTCGGGTTTCGGCCTGGAAGGGTGGCTTGGTTGGCCGATGTGGTTGCTTTTTTCCACCAGCTCGCTGGGGGGTTTGTTCTCCCAGGGGTTTGCTTCAATCGTCTGTTAAATTTTCTCCCGCCCGTGGAACCAAACGCTTCAGCGCTGGCGTTCGAGGCAATCGGTTGCTACCAGCGCGCAACTTTGGTGCCGCAGAAAGAGTTATTGTTGCTTAAAGTTTATTGAAATTGCTAGCATGATTTATGATCGTTCGGTTTTTGGGCCGGGAATCTGTGAATGGAGGCGTGCGCGTCTGCGCGTAATTTTCCACGCGATTTGGGTATATTTTTTGTTGTTTTTCCATCAGCCCATCAGCAAAGGCCTCGCTTCCAAAAGGCGCAAAACGGGGCGGCTCTTTCGCCCAAGGGATGACTTTTAAGTCTCGGCATTCAAAGTATGGGTGGCCCTCTGTTGTCGCTCGTGGGGTACGCTTGTTTTATTGATCGTCTGTCAAAGTGTCGGCTGTCGGAAGTGCCACGCGGGAAGCATTTTATTAGCGCTCCGAAGCGATGTGACAAAATGTGTTCCACGCGCTTCGGGTTTCCGCAGGAAAAGGGTAGCAAATTTTTGATTTCGTTGAAAATTATGGAATCTTTTCCGGGCCGCACGAGAGTGAGAGAGAGAGAGAGAGAGAAAAGCTATTGTTTTGGGGTATATTTTCGCACATAAATGTGTCCTAGAGCTGGTCGCGGAATTTCTGCAGTAGCGTTCCGTGTTTAGTGCCCGCTCTGGAAAGTAATGATGGCGTTTATAGCGCTTAATGAATTCTCGCAATTTATTGGGTGATAATGTTGTGAAAGAGCAACGTATGCACAACAATATTGGGCTTTTTAGAGGCTCGTGAAAATCTAGTTCGTGAAGTAGCGAATTATACCGAAATAGAAGGTGATTATCTCAACAATATCCGGGTAGTTAAAACCGTGTATCGGAATTGTACAATGGATGCGTTTTCCCATGAATGTCACATAAATATGCATGATGTAGTGTCACCAATTAAAATCATTCTTCATAGATAGCATCCCGAGCTCCGCTCAATAACTGCTTATCCATGTGCTCCCTCAATAAAACGACTCGATATGAAAGAGTTCGTGAATTGAAGCATAAATGGCGGGCGAAATGTTTCGTATGCATATCACGCAAGCGGATATCGAAATAACGCCCTTTCCTGTACCACCATTAGGGGTTTGGCGACCAGGTACGCGCTCTTCTGCGCCCTGTCAGCCCCAGCGGAGAGCAGCTTGTTATTGAAAGATTTGTAATCCTTCCCGTGATGGTTAAAACGATCCTACGGCGGGAAGCGAGTCGTTTGCAGAATATCAAGTTTAATGCTTTTAATTAGTTGGAACCGATTGCTGGGAGCCAAGCGGAATATCCCCGAGGAAACAGAGGGTGGATGTGAGCATATGGGAGCTCGGTCTCGTCGGGTTTATTTATGCTCAATACACGTAGCGCGTATGCACGCGCTCGCTTTCCATCGTTATGACACTAATGCACACTAATACTAATGCGCCTGAGGTCCTGCGTCGGGCCGGGTGGTTGGCTGAACGGGAAGGTGAGTTTTATTACTTCCGTCTTCCGAAATGGGACGGCTTTCGGTCTTGTGGGAGCAATGCTGATGGTGGCACGCGTTTAAAGAACTTATGCTGCGAGCGGCTCGTGGAGAAGCGCCAGCGCAGGAGCAGCAGACGCGGAGCTAATGTTGGCTATTTGTATGTTGAAGCCGTTGTCGTCGGCGCTGTCGTCAGCGTTGTCATTTCATAACTATCAAGAGACGATTAATTAAAATTTCGCTTCCTTTACGAGCGTGCCGGGGGCGTGGTCGTTGTGCCTCGATGGCAGCAGGAGTTGTTTGGCCCTGTGGGAAAGGGTTATGTTTGTTTGGCCTTGCGAGGTGGCTCCCAGCCTGGGGAGATCGACACAGGTACCACCTTGTACTTTTGCTACCGTCGGTAGCGATTTCCGTGGAAGATTATGGCTGCACGAGTGGGAAGGTTTTGTCCTTGTGGCTCCGTTCCTTATCGTGGCTCAGTTATCGTCTTACGAGTGGCGTGCTTTCAAGGAAATATCTTCGATTGCCAGCTGAAAGCAGCATCTCTGAATCTGCTACATACACAAACGGACAAATAAACAATGAAACACCAACCATCGTCAGGAGATCCGGTGTTGCCTGTCTCGAAGCGAGTACACAGACCCAAGTCATGCAACGGAAGCGCGCAGTCAGTCGGTTTTGGTGAATCATTCTGAAGATTGTCGCGTTCGTTCCGCACAGTGAGATTTGAAGGAAACCTGACACGCCTGCCTGACTGTGGGTACGGTTTTCAGGACCTCCTTGGGATAGTCGTGGAGGCCATGGGGATAGATTCGCGGAAGTACCGCGCTGTTATCGTTACCGATGTGTACTCCAGCTAGCTAGCTAGGACGTGGTGCTTGCTTCAAATGAATGCCTGCCTTCGCGGTTCGCCGGTTCGCCGGTTCGCGTCTTAGCTGACGTCGAGTGGAAAAGGACCAGTTTTTAGCGGGGCTCCTAGACGAAGGCAAACGTCGTCGGAGTGGTGGCTTATAATATCGCCCATCAATCTACCCTTCTCGTCTGGGCACAATGCAACGGTGGTAAAGTCACGAAGTGGAAAGAGCGACGCGGGCATCATTAAGGAAAAACACAGCCGCAAACATGATCTCTTCTTAAACAATTCATTGTTTGGAATGCAAGAGGAAGTACGCGCGGGAGGAATCGTCATCATTCGTCAGCGATCTTTGTCGTCGTTATTTCTGGAGCCGGCGTGTCTTACACAGCGAAAGTCAATCGGCAAATGACTCGACATTCGTATCAATATGTCGTTATCCTTGCGAATGGTAATGGAACGTTCAATGAAAATTGGGTACTGAAGGCATTGCAGAACCGTATTGTTGGTTGTATATTTTTTCTTATAACATGGTTCGATGGGATTTGTCGTACTTTTTGCTGTGGTTTTGTTGTCATGTTTGAAGTGAAGCAGTTTTTCATCTCTATTGGAGTTCATTTTCCTATCTGAGCTGGATGATTAAAAACGAATGATGCCCTTAAGTCGTCATGTACCTACAGATACACTCTTCGCTACTGTTGAAGTCAAATTGTAACAAGAAATGCGTTTTTACGAATGCTCGTGCATGTCAATTTTGTTTTGATCAATTCAAAAAAAAAAAAGAAGCAAATACATTCCCCACTGTCGCTCGTGCTTGAAAATGAGACTTTCCACCGCAGTCATGGGAAGTGGAATATTCTATTAGCTACGCTTTCTAGTTGTTTGCTGTGAATGTCAAAATATCTCGTAGGCCCTCCCAGTGACCGCTATGATATACCGATTACCCTTCGCGTGCATACATTAGCCCCAGTGCTTGAGCAATCGCGCCCCTCGGCTGAATTGGAATGAAAAATAAACTACTGTCGCGACGGATAAGAACATAGTTAGCCGTGCATTTCCCTCCACGCGTTCGCAAGAGGCTCACAAGATAAAAGGGGAGCGGAAGTAGCCATCGAAAATCACAATTGCTTTTCCTGTTGACATTTGCAACTACGCCCCTTTGCATGATTAAAGCGGGTGAGTGATTGAGTATCTGAGCAGGGTCAGGCCCATTCCGTAGCTCCCTAGCTCTTAGTAGAGGGCGTGTATACGTTTTTTTATTGCCTTCCATGGACTGGTGGTACGATTTGTCTTTCCCCACTTACCCAAAACGGTTGATCCCTAGCGTTTTCCGGTTCTCCGGCCCCGTTGACAGATTTTGCCCTCACGCAAGCCGTTAGCAAATGCGTTGAATAACACAGACCAAAAAAGTATTAAAATCTTCTACGAGCGGTGTCCCCTTTGAGTTTAGTAAGCTTTTTTGCGTTTTGAGTAGATTATATTGATCTTATCTTATATTTTAGTACTAAAATTCGAGTAAATGATTCCAACAACCGAATGAACAAAATAGTATTATGCTTATATCTTTTAGCTTTTTGTTCTGTACACCCCATGAATTTTTTTTCTCTGGCTTGTCTTGAATCATAAATGTAGGAAATGGGCAATAGATTTCGTGTAAATCGGATCAAGAGAATAAACGTTTGATTGTTTGTCTGGTCAGTTCTATTTCCACTCGAAGAACACATAAAGTACCGGACGATTTAGGCGCAACCCTAGAATTTGCCCAACTGAAAATCGTAAACACCGCCAGAACGGGAAAAGTAGTTTTCCAACACTCGTTTCAGTTCTCGCAAGGGTGCAAATTCGTTCCAAAATATGGGCACGCTGCTAAAACTATTTCCACCATCGAGGGTGCATATTGAACAACCAGTAAATGATGATATACTTGACGAAGGGGAAGGGTCCTACAGGAGGGTGAAGTCGATGTAGTCACCCAACATTTCCATGCGCTAAAGAAAACGGAAGAAGAAAATGTGTACAGTGGAATGAGTGTAGTGGAATGAGACAGGATATCGTTGGTAACAGGTCATCCAACTTATTTTTTCCTAGTCCCACTGTAGACAGGGCAGTGGTAACTGCATAAATTAGGCGAAAGCGCAGTGAAACTTAATAAAGTAAAAATAGCGCATAAATTTGGATTATATCATAAAACTGAGTTTGTTCACCCACACTACTTTACTCGTTGGGTCGAAGGAAAAATCCCGCCAGCTTGTGCACGCGTGGGTTAGTTTTTCCCGCTCCAGCAAGGGGGAAAATTCGAGCTATTTTTCCATCACCAATCGTCAGCGGCAGGGGCAGCATGAGGTAGCAATATGTCAGGAAAGCATGGGTAGGTGGAGGCCGAGCGATAGCGCTTGGGTTGTGTTTATGGCGATATTTGGATTAGAAACATATTTTTCTCCCATAGGCACTATTAGCGGTGGATGTGGATTCGGGAACAAAAAGGAGGAAACCGCCTTCAGGGCTATGAAAAACTATGCTCGGACCTTGGGTTATAGGGGGCACATTTAATAGGGTGCACCCGAATTTTCGGCAAAGAAATGCTCGCTGAAGAAGGTCGGAAGTGTTCTTGATGCTAGGGCGTATTTTAGTACCATTTATTCGATTATTAACCGTTTGGTTTTGCAACAAGAAACAAACCTTTTTGTGATAGAGTTCCCGCGTATGGAAAAGTAAAAATAAAGCGAATACCATGGCTGGGCCATGCGTGAACTTTACGGCACCACGAGCTGACGTTAAGCATTGTTTTCGTGGAGGTAAACTGCTTACTTACGGGTTCTCATGTGACATTTCGCACTTAACTTGGTCCAGGTGGATAATATCGTTTCGCTTGTATGCTACTGGAAATGCGACGTCCATTCCAGCGATGACTAATGAGTTTTCTCCATTTTCATTAGCAATCAATGGCAGTATCGGTTTTTGGAAACGTTTATGCTTCTATTTTGTGATGGTGTGGTTTCCTTTGGTATGTTGGGGCCGCATTAGAGCGTATCATGTTTTAACGATATTTTTTTTACGATGACTCATGTCTGCGTGCGGAAGTTAATCAATCGGAAGTAGTCACACTTTCGCATTTGTGCATGGAGTTATTCGTTTTCGACGGCAAAATTCGGTAATTTATTAGCGAATGGAGCATAAATTGTACGCTGTCCTATCATTCTGGGTATTGATTCAACATATTCTAGTTTGAGAGAATATCTAAAACCACAAAAAAATAAGCAAGAATTTAAACGATTTTTTTTGCACATTTGTCATTATTCCATATGTTTTATGTGGTATACTAAAAGGTTACTTTTCTACTCTCAAAGACGGGTAAACTGCGGCATTGCAAGCGGTTATAATTTATTAACTTAGTTCTTCCTTGTTTTATTCTACTATCTTTTACGCCCGCAAAAAATGGCGATGTTTCTGTAAAACTTTTTTACTTTCATAAGCAATATTTTGAGCTCCCGTTTGGCATTTTGAGAGGGAACCGAGTTTCTAATGCAAAGAGTACGCCACCGGCGTTTCATCTTTTAACCTTTTTTCGTACAACAACCGGCCCCTTTGCTGACTAGGGACATGTTCTGGAGGTCAGATATAAACAAAAACCATGACCACTTTAAAGCCTGCTATGGGATGGGATTGTTGGCAGCCCAAAGGTCAAAGTTGGCATAATAAATACTATAATTTTTTAAGTAGATTAAGGATGGGTTTTTGGGGAATTTGGCGCCGTCTTCTTTCTATCATTGGTGATGCTATTTTTGGGGTCAGATATTTCCTCGAAGGAACCGGAATTTATCTACCGAGATGGCTGTAATATCCAACCCGAATGGAGTTTCATTGATGGTGTCGGGAAAAGAGTGTCCAAAAAAAGAAGAGAAGTGAAGCGCCAATGCCTCCCAGCCCGTCCAATTTTGGGTCACATCCTGGGGGAACCACTAATGAATGTACGCGCAATTCGGGCGCAAACTTTGCCTCCTTGTCGGTCGCTTGTTTGCTTTAATAAATCAGTCACGTCGTCGCCGCTGGTAGGCGTGCGAGGCATGGAAGTGGTTTCGTCATTTGCCCCTTCAATCAATGCCGTGGCTGTGTTTGCCGGGAAACGGTCGGAAGGCGGGTCAGTTTTCGTGGAAATGTTTGCACTGCATCCTCGAAGCTCGTGCGGTTGCCTCGTTTTGGGCCGTGCCAAGGGAAAAGAAAGCTGGCCTAGAAATGGAACAAAGATCGCCTCCAACGACGTGCCATAAGCTCGTCTTCGTTTCGGTCGTTTGTCGTCGTTTTGGACGAGGCACGAAAATTAGTTCCTCCTTTCTCCGCAAAACCTGATCCGTCTTTTGGGTCATTTTCTTAGCGGGCGCGAGTGCGGCAAGCAAACTGCCCCTTCGGTCGTGCTGGTGTTCCAGATTTTTAGTGGCATTTACTTTGTTTTTTTTTTTTCACGGGTTTTCCACCCGCCTTGTACCGTTTGTTGTCTAAGCCCCCATTGCGAGCCCCCCTTCGCACATGCTGGAAGTGACGCCATTTTCGCCTGAACCAACGGGCGGAAAAGTGGCACTAGGCGATTCTTTTTATGGTATATTTATGTTCGCGCAGATTGTGTTTCGTTCGGAATAAATATTTACACTTGCAGTGACGGGCGGCTCGCAAATGGAAGGGTATTGCGCGCGTGGGGCACTGTTCCGTCACGCTCAGGTTGAGGGAATAGGACGAGCCCACGAAAATCGGGGCAGTCGAGTATTTCCACGAACAACTTTGCGGTAATAACGTTGGAGGACGAGAGATGGTTAAAGCTTTATTTTTCGATCTCGTCACGTCTTGCGGTGGCGTCCAACTAATTTTCCCATGTTGTTGCGCAGATTATGTTTTCTTTTTCATGTTTGCTTTGTTATCAAACATTACACATTCATATTTCGTTTGACAGTACTTTTGATAGTACTTGATTTTTTACGATTTAATATCAGAACAGGAATTATGGAGTTGAGATGGGATAACGGATTTTGAAGCTACGCTACATCAATAATGACGGTATAGATGGTATTTTTAGTATATTTAAAATAACCGTTCTGATATCGCACCATTTCTGTTCAAAAGTGTGCACTCAGCGTGTTAATCCATTAAAACTCGGCATGTCCGGCATCTGCTCGGCATCCCAATTTGCGGGGATTACTGGATTCATTTTGGGTATACTTTTAATACTGAATTATACCAAACCAAAGTGTCAGCGTGGGGCCGCGTCTAGGTGAAGATAGCAGCTGTTTGAAAAATGCTTCCCCACCACGTTGAGCCAATTCTGCCGAAACGTGGAGCGTTCCACGGACGCACGGTCTCTGTCGCGTATTCTTCCCACAGCCATGGGCAACTGAAATCCGGATTTTGACACCGGCTTTCTTGTGATGCCCACCGAACCAACCGTCCGCCAAATCCGTGGCATGCACACAGGCGTCTGGAACGTCCGATAACACATTTACAGCGCACTGTAACTGTGTGGCACCACCGAACTCTCGGCGTTTGAAGTTCATGCGGTACAAACGCCACGTATGTTGGCCCCCCGTTCGACCAGTATGTGTATCCGGTAGCTGTCACGCCATCGTCGCAGACCGCAATTTTGCATAAGTCCAGCCCGGAGCCCGGTTTTTCCGTTTCCCATGCACCACCGCACAGCAACAGCAAACGGAAACGGCAATAGTGTGGAATATTATTTTTACGGATTATGGGATCTCACATTTTTTTTCTCCATCCCCCACGACCACGTGGAATCCCGTTTTTGGTTTCCTCTTTTTTTCCACTCACGGACGGCACTCGTGCAGCAACCCGTACCCTGTGCCGGGACTAGCTCATTTCCATTTTCCCATCGTGGCCAGTGCCCGCGTTGCGTCGGGCGTCCGATTTTACATTTTATCAGTGGAACCAGCTGGCTAGTACGCAAAACCGGGCATGCCCGCAATGGGTTCGGGCTGGCGCTGGGGTCATGCGATGCGGTAAAGTGAATATGATGCCTGCCGACTGGATTACAGCTGTAAATCATCAGCTAAACTTTTGGGGCAGTGCTTCCGGTTTGCCCAAATTGAGCTTCCTCTCCGTTCCTCGCGCGCGGAAAAGCTCGGCAAGGATATTGGCTCCACCTGGCTCTTTCCGCGCCCGTGGTTGTATGTTGCGCTCCTTCTTTAGTTTGTTCTCCCGTTCCATCGCTCGGACAACTGCATATGGCGGTGAGGCGTAAATGTGTGTATAATGCTTCTCCCTGTATACCGGGCCGGCTCAAGGTTGTCGTTTCATTTTTCGGTGCGGTGGGTCCGACGATGGCAGACTAAGCGGAGCGTGGCGTTGCGTGGTTTTAGCTCGTTTTTTTTTTTGCTCCGAGAGCACATTTCAAATATGCAAATTCGTTCACACGCGTGCGCGCGCGTGTGTGCTGGAGGATTACCAGCACCAACTAGCGGTGAGGGTAATGGTCATCTTTGCATCGGCCCGTAAGCGGATATATTTGCGTTTCCAACGTGCTCGCCAGTCGGTGGGGGCTGATGAGGTTTGTTTTTTATCTGCAGCACTCTCCGCTAACGTAAGGTAGAGAATACGTATAGTGGAGTGTATTTTTATCCTGCTGCAACAGGAAAATGCACTCGGTACTCTTTAGGGTTTACATTTGGGATATGGAATGGCTTCACACAGGCAGCAGTGGCTTACTTGATTGAAGAGCAACGATATTCGCGGACTCATTAGTAGCATATATATTTCTTCCTTAGAAACATATGCTCAAATATTTATTATGAGAATTCGTGTATGATAAGACAAACCAATGCAATGCGTCGTCAGTTGCAAATATATTATAATCTGCAAGTGGTACTATATTCATACAAAAGATTATCACAAACGATTGTTGACTAATTTAATTCTTTTACTCTGGCAATTTTTTTGATTGTCGTAGATATTTTTTTTTAATATTACCCAATCAAACTTTTTTATTAATTATAAAATTTACTAGGAGTAAGTGATTGTAGTATCGATTATTATTTCGATCACACAAATAAGACCTGATTCATTTAACGTTGAACGCATGAATCTATTGAAATACAATTAAATATTTATGATGCGATGATGCGGATTGTTTGATGCATGGCCAGCAGTTTGATGCATGAAACATAAATTCATCGTTCTCATGATAATCAGTTAACAGTGCGGACATTATGTTATGATTATTCGAACGTTCTACCTTGGAGAAGCACGATACATATAAATTGCAATTTAGCGTTATGAATATTTTATGTATGCCTTTCTTCTGTTTGGTGGGAAATATGCAAAACGGTAAATGTATGTGGCAATACAAAATTACATTGAATGACGCGTGTTTGATGTCGCGAAACGAAATGGGCAAATGACATGTGAAATAAAAGCATGGAATGTAAATTTACAATCGTAACCGTAAATCATCGACAAATGCGAATACCGAGTAAGATTTTGGTTTTTTCGTCCGATCATAAGCCCGTACAGTAATTGGTTATGGAACAAGGCTCGGTTCTGAGTCGGTTCGAAAAGGTCGTCCAAACAAGGTTTGCATTTTTCTACACCCCCTGATGTGAGCGGTCGCTTCGCATGGGCAGGGGTCTACGTTTCCCGTCGCGAGAATGTTTTGTTGGATAAATCAGCGGTAAAAATACGCAAACGCACTCGCAAAATATTGATTTATTTTGCATAATTTAACCGAAACATGCAGCTGCAATCACAACACACAGCAGACGAGAATTTCGGACGGGGCGAGCAAACGCGCATGGGGATGGGTAAAAGCATGTTCGTGTGTAAAAACCACCCCATTTCGTGCGTTGCTGGCAGTCGTCACGTCAGGCCCTTACCTGCGGTGGCGTGGGGTATTTTATTCATAAATAATAAGCTTCTCGACGGGCCAGTTTTCCGCTGCTGGACGCGAACGCATCTCATAGCGAGAACGGGCGAGCCCTCGTAATGGCCGCTCGAGCATGGAGGACCATGCGCCTCCATGACGCGTTTGGAAGCTGCTAGTTTCACGCTGGTAAGAGAGCAATCGAAAGTGAAAGTGAAAATGAAATGAAATTCACAACGTGTGCGGGGGATGGATGGAAAAATATCCGGAAAATCGATTATTAGCCGTGCGCACATGACGTGTGCCCACACTCCTGCATCGAGTCGCATTTTGATCCGTTTCATAAATCACTAAATTCACGGTTTACTCTTTGTCGTTTTTTTTGCCTCTCGAGTGCACCGTTCCGAAATGTAGTCGAGGGACAGTGGAGTGCACTGATGCGCATTGATTGCATTTCTGTGCAACCATCGAGTGCACCGGAGTGCACTCTGCTTTCCCTGTCTCTTGCTGCGGTGCATTCATTAACGGTAAACGCATATTGTGTGCGTATCGTTGGGAGAGAATGCATGTCGTCCAGTGGCTAGCCAACTCCGGCGTTCATTGGATATTCCATAATCCCAGCATAAATCCACGATTTTTATCAATTTCCAACGCTTAAAGCGAACTCAATCCAGAGTTGACCATTTCATTTTTCGAGCCGGACCATTTCTATCCACTTACAGTGCGTTTGCCATACCGTGAAGCAGGAAGTCCTTGTGCGGATCTCATCGAGGCCAAACGGAAGGGCCTCGCCACTCGTAGCCCAATCCAAGTAATGTGGAACGGTAATGCGGCTCAGTCGCGCGTTTCCATGGCCAAGTGGAATTTGTAACGGTCGAACACCATCGGCAACGCAACTCCCCACGTTTGCCGCACATTGTAGAGGGCTGCCCTTTATTCATGCCAACCGGCAACGAGATGCGAAGCTACGGCCATGCGATGAGTGGTGCAAAAATGATGAAGGGTTGAAAATCGCTGAAAATCCATCAATCACAATCTATCGTGGTATGCGAAGTGGATTGGCAGACGCATTTTCCAGACACAGAGGAAGTTCATCATGACGTGCATGATGCAGTACTTGAAATCGCTGCAAATGTGCAAAATTTTATTATTTTTTATTAAAATTAAACGTTATTGGAATTTCCTGAACTTCAAACATTTTTATATTGTATAAAATTGTTCGTAAATCAATTGAAGTTTTCATTCTTTTTCAATTCACTTAATCGTCTTGTTTACGTATATCATATAAAAGCAGTAAATTTTTATGCGTTTACTTGTTTAATATATTTCCAACGACCAGCCAACTCTGCCAAACATCATTGATTTTTTTTTCAATCTAAAGCAGAAACGATGCAGTTCCATCGCGTAGCGGTGGCGCGACAAGTCCCATCGGTCAAGTATGATCCTTTCGAGTCTCGTCGAGTCTCGCAATGCATCATTGCCAGCAGTGGTCGATGCGTCAGTCTGGCTAGCAATTAACTTCGGCCTTAAACGACAGCAGCAGACAGCCATCGCCCATCTCTTGTACGCTATCGTTCGGTATCGAATAAGGGGCACTGTCGCCCTGGCATATCAAAAGCAGATGCATTTGCCGCTTGAAAATGTTGATGCACTTGGAGGAGAGATAAATTTTCCTTGTGTGTTTCTCCGTGTTCCGTTTCGCGTTCAAACGATGATAAATTCATTATACCGTCTGCAAGCCAGCTTGCTTGAAAATGGCGTGTTTGGAAAAGACGCACCGAAACCAGTCTGCATTTCCAGTGGCACTTGTTTACTTGATGCTGTTTGAGTGATCATTTCCTCCTCGCATCATCTCTTTCGTTTACTGCACCTGGAAATAGGTTTGCTGACGTATGTTCACACTACCGGTCGATCTTATCGAGCGAGTTGGCCATTTAGTGTACCGTTTAGCGAAATTCAACACTGGGCTCATCTCATCAATGATGAGAGCACATAAATTCATGATAGTTGCGAGCTGTAAAGACCGTTGTTCATCCATTGTTGGCATCCGCTACATTCTTCTTAATATTTCGCTTGTTTTGAAATATTTTAGTTTTTTGTTTGCTTCGAAATTCACAACAGATGGTGTGAACGTACCTTTTTTGTATGCGAGCAGTCAAACTTTGTTCGTTTGCATCGGCTCTGAGCGTTGAATGGCAACGGATCCGGCAGACGTCGAGGTGCAAATGGCACCCAGCTGCAACATGGCTGAGACCGGTCGCGAATGTTGGCACGTTGTGGAACATAACAATAAATTACTCCACTTCGGTGCCACGACGCGATGGTGTTGGAGTAGTTTTGTTATTTTTTGCTGGATTTTTTTTTCCAGTTACTATTTCCGCTATCTGTATGCTTTTTTCGTCTTACTCTGCCGCTCCTTTCACATCGCATCCTCTATGCTTGATGGCGTGCATTAGAAAGGTCCGTATATCTTCATCAGTTCACGTTCGATGCTGCACTACAGCTTCGAGTGCACCACATGTGCGTTGTGTAGAAAAATGTCTGTTTGAAAACGGCAGCGACTGTAATCCGAAATCCTATTCATAAGCCAACCCAAGTGAAAGTGCAATGCCGGAAATGGTCGCGCCACAAGCACGAGATGGCTTTAGTCTTTAATGAATAGCTGTCATTTGTCTTAATACACTCTTCTGGGTGGCTATGGTCATTCTGGACAGTCGAGTCACCCAGATACCAGCTGCTCGAGGCTATGGTAATGAACTAATTCTTAAATGGAGGTTTTTGTGATGTGTTACATTTCCTAATGGCTGATATCGCTGATGCAATAGATGGATGCAAATTGCACCACAGCCACAGTTTCGTTGGAAATTTGTTTGTTTCGAGTATTTCATTTATTTTTCATCTGTCTAGCCCATCGATGGGATTACCAGCATGTTTGGTTTGTCTGGCTTTTATTGTAATTTTCCCACTTCACAACAACTTCAGACACAGTTTTGAGGAAAATGTCATTTTAAGTTGCCGGTATTACGTTGGTCGATATTAAATTTGCACTTTTCTGGAGCATCCCTTTGTTTGCGGTGTCATTGCAGTGGAAAACAGGTTAGAATTTTTATTTCGTTCCAAGTACGTTCCAAAGATGTACCGTGAATGGACTGGGAAATGTTCTTTACTCGTAGCTTTTGTAATCAAATGGAGCAGATGTATTGGTGAAAACAACTAGCACGTCAGTGGTTATTTGTTTTCTCTTGCACGTGAATCGTCTTGAGTAGAAACGGGGAAAATGTTTCCAATTTTATTCCTTTCCTGTTCATGAATAGATCGATCTTTTCCTTGGGGAAAGTCCTTGTGATGCATTGATATTTGTTTTTGTGCAATTCCGTTGTAATTTATACTTCATCTGATTGTTTGCCTTTATTTATCGACTGACAACAAGCCAATTGTAAAATGCAGGCATTTGCACAACCGAAGAACGGTGCAAATCATTGCGATTGATACGATACTAGAACAGAAACGTTATGGAAAACTTCTGAGTTACATTGTTTGATATTGCTCGGTTTGTAACTTAACTGTAACAAAAGCATTTATATATTTCTTCAACACTCTGTCCAAATTTACCAATTGGTTGAGTCTGTAAGATCGTGAGCTTTAGAGTTCCAGTGCAAATTGTAAATTGTATTAAAGCCTATTGTTCACAGCTTATTGCGGCAGTAGTCGTATTTCGCAATGAATTGTAAGCCATTCACCCGGACGCGGCTTTGTGGTTTCCGAAATAATCCCTGCATCGATGAAGGTTCTGAACCATTCTTGATTGACCACATCGAGCGGCCCTCTGGGCGAGATGATGGCATGGAGCATTTCAGCAAAATTCAAACGAAAATTCATTGCCCTCAGCGTTTGGGTAGGAAACTTTTGCCGGAATTAGCACGGGAAAGCAGAAGGCGAGAGCAGGCTATCGCTGTGGCCAATCTCGTTTTGTTGGGTGCGTTTTCCGTTTGCGTCTGTTGTTTGGTATTGTTGTTTTTCTTTCGGTCACTTTGCGGTCAAAGTTTTCGCTCGAAGCGCGTGCTCGCCACCGCATCCGTGTGCCCTTTTTCCAAGCGCTTGGCTTTTGCACCGGCATTTCTTCCGTGCGCCTTCACTTGATTCGCTTCGGCGCTTCCGGAGGTTAAAACAACGCTCACCGTAACGGCACGGTCAGCAGATCGCACCACCCCGGCAAAGGCAGGTGATGGGGTGGAATGGTTCTTCATTAGGGGCTACGTTTTTTTTTGTTCCGTTTCATCTGGTTTCGGTCCGTACGAAGTTGACGGCGGGTTCCTGGAGCGGGTAAGGAAATCGAATAACAATTTGTTGGCAAAGTTTACTTGGGAAAATCAATACTTGAAAGTTGGTTCTTCGCCCGTTTAATTTGACGTCCCCTGTCAGGGAAGTTTTCCGCCGGAGAAAATGTGAGCGTGTAAAAGCTTCCTCGCTGGAAATGAGCTGCTAGAGGCGGAGTCGTCGAGAGTGTAGCCAAACAATTTGAGGCGAATGCGCTTATTGTTTCTCGGCTAGTAAGAAGTACTGTTCATTGGCGCCTGGAAACGGCGCAACGTGCTCGGATGGGAAATTTAGGTAGAGGAAGTGAGAAAAAATAAAGCAATGCTTTTCTTATAGCGTAGTAGGTGATTGCTGGTTCCGTTTGCTAGTTCATTGTATTAATCGCTAGGTTGCACTATTTTCATAATAATGCTCATGTTTTGTTTTTTTTTTCTACTTGCAGGTATGCATTAATTTCCCAGGTGTGCGATAAGGCGGCAGTACTAAAAGCGAACCTATTCTTGAGTGTGAGCGTGAGTTTTTATTGCACATGCAATTCATCGACAGAAAAGGATTCAATTCATGTCTTTCAGGTTTTATTTCATGGGTGGTGGAAATGGTGTATTGGGAATGCAAACAGCAGCATGCGATTTTAAATCATAAATTTCAATATTGGTTCTACGCTGTGCAACTCACCTTCCCAAAATGTGCTCAAACGCTCCCAAAATGCAATCGAATTTCAACGCAGGCAGAAATAAAGAAACAGCCAACGAAACTGCGCGTACCACCGAGCTACCATGCTTTTGCCATTGATTGGGCCCGTGTTTGATGAAGCCTTAAATTTCGCTCCACCTGAGTGAGAAAGATTTTGCACCAGGCCCTACCAGCCTGCACCAAAGTCTGCAATGGCGGAATAGCTTACCCTCCATCACACGCTCCCTCGGTTGGAGTCTGCTAAGGGAAAATCCCGTCGAATGAGAGGATGCTTTGGATCGAGGATAAGATGGATGATGAAGTGGGCTTTATTCGGTATAGCTTTTCCGTGCCGGAGAAGTTTGTGCCGGCGCTGCTGGATGCGACGCTGCCATTTTCGTTCGCCATCTAACTTCGATCGGGCTTTGGAGGGTGTTTTATTCACCCAAATCTGCCGAACATCGCCCAAGCGAGTGGGTGTGAATGGCGTGGGAGGTTCTTCGCAGCCCGGTGCACCATAGATGCACCAGCAATGTGAGAAATCGTGACTTATGCTATTGCGAATGGCGTTGTAAAAACATCGCATCATTTCTAGCCGGCTGTAGGGCAGGATGGACCGGCGCCTCGCACGAAGCCACCTTCGAACGGTATGAAAGGAACGCCCCGGAAGGTGGGCATAACATAAATCGGCAGGATGCAGTGATGGGGTGCCCCTTCGTGTTGCATAGTGCACGCCCTTGTCGGAAAAGCGGACGACTTCCTGGCGACCGGGCGAAGGAAGAATGTAAGCGTGCATGCACTCGGGCAAATAATACGATTTTCGCTCCACCGATGATGTGACTTTTCAACTGTGCGCGCTCCTTCGCCAGAACTTAACACCTTCTGTTTTTCCGTGCTGGCGGTTCCCGCCACTCGTGTCATCGCGGCTTCCGGGGCCGATGCACGGATGCAGCGGTACGAACGAACCTGCCAGCCGTATGGAAAAGTCGCTGCATTTCTCGTGACTTTTAGCCTCGTGGTCGCAATAGCACAGCGAGATGTGAGACGGCGGCAACCGGAGTGTTCGGAAAATAGTTTCGGGAAAAGTTGTAACTGCAAGAAAGGCGAGATTTGGCTCCGGTGCCTTTGTGCGCCTCGTCTAGCTAGCGGAAGGGGTGGCATTGGTGTGCGCTTACGCTAAATTGGAAATTCGAGACAGTGCGCTGGTGCTTTCGTATCTGGGGAAGGCTTACGAGCAATCTAATAGAAAGAAGGACTTCTTTTTATTGCACGAATTGGCTTCCTGGCCGGCACCCGAGAGAGAGTAGCTATGCTAGAATTTGTACCGACTGGGGAGGGTGTAGCCGCCAACATCTTTCTACCCAACCCGCTCGATGCAGTGGGCGAGTTATGAAGTGGGCACGATGGGTGGCCCTAGAGCTGGTAGGGCATCGGTCCACTCGACCGTGGCGTCGTGCTGAATGGGAAGTGAGGTGTGAATTTTGCGCACATCACGCTCCATTGAGGAGGACGCGTTCGTGTGGTGGAAAATTATTTCCCCCTTCTACTTGAATTCTGGGAAGGGCAAGTCGCGCCAACCCCCCATGATGCAATCGTGAAATCGGATGCTGAAGAAGGAAGCGCTTCTACATGTTTCGAGAGCAATATGTATCGGTTTTCATTGGTAGTTGAAAAATACTGCGAGGTTGCGAAGAAGTAAGCGAGAGATTGAAGAAAGAGAGATTATTGTTTAAGAGCGCTTCGGATTGGGTGGGCTATCAATGGTTTGTGTAACAGTAGGAGATATTTTTGTCTTCCAATTTATGGCGCTCAGAATTATCGTTAATTAACAATGCCACTTCATGCTGCAGTTGTTGCAGAAGTAATCAAGTTATTGTTGTTGCGATACCTTCAAACATCAAAGGCTGGTCAGATAGGCATAGCTACAAGACAATTTTATAACCTTAATAATACACGAGCTCGTAAACACTGCCGCTGGTGTGCTATGATTATGTGAAAACGAACCAATTCATGGTCAATCGGCTCGACAGCTCCTGTATAATGGCTGATTTCATTAAATTTTCAGATTTGCTTGAGCCGTTAGGCAGGTGCATTTTCACATGCATTCAATGGTGTTGGTGTGAACCATTGACGCTGAAAACAATTGAAGGAAATCATTGCGGACCACGCTCGCTGGTAACGGTGCCATTTTTATTAAAAAAATTCTCCCTAGAAGTTGGTGTAATGTTACTATCCCTGGATAGCTCTTCGTCAAAGAAATGATGGTACTATCAATTATTGTTACTTGCAAAATTAATAGTAAATGTAAACGACTTTCAGTGAGTTATGGCGAACGGTTTCTCAAGATGAATTTATTTGGTTGCGCCTTTGACCACCATCGAGACACCTTGACTTGATGCCAAGCGTCATCCATTCAAACTATCAGGGCGTTCAAAGGTCCTGGAGGTCCTTCGAAGTAGATCAATTATTAAATTTATCCTCTCGTCCCCTGTCGATGGAACCAGTCGGCCATTGTTCGTCAGGCACGTCGCTTCAAAATGGCTAACACATGGATGCCGTTGAACGTGTGTCGAAGTCGAGTACCTTCCCACCGGCGAGCGCCACTGCCAATCCGATTAGAGTCAATGAAAAATTAATTACTGTAGCTGGTTCCGCTTTTTAGCTTCCGTTGGTGTGTGACGTGCAAACTCCACGAGCCTTGTGTGGTGGAAAATTCTTCACCTTCAAATGAACCTCGCCAGTTGGGTCTTGGTGTTCGTTGCGCCCGCAGGTCTTCAGGACCACATCAGGCAGCGTATGTGGCAAGAGTTCCACCGTCATTAGGTTGGACCGGGACGTGTCAAACTTTGCCTTTCTTGGCTGGGTCGACACGGATATGGAAGTCGCGTTAGAAATGAAGTCATTTTTGCTCCTTGAATAGTTTATGGGCCGTCGCGTTGCTCCGTTACCTTCGGTGTGGTCGTGATGCTCCGTGTCACACGGGCTCTGCGGTTTATTTTAGGTTCGCCATTTTACTAGTTGGGTAGCACTCTGACGGCGATTCGTATCTTCGTCATAGACGGAGCTCGACCGCAGAATAGAATATTCTATCAGACAGACGGATCCAGCCGGATCGCCGGCAGGAGGAGTGACATTTCGGCATTCGCCGTGTGTGACAACTGCGTCTGTACTGTTTCCAGATCTGTCACGGACCGCATCAGACCGTGGTGAAACTTTCACTCACAGCTTAAGTAGTCCTGCTATGTCTGCCATGGTTTTGGCCATCTCTCGACTGGGATACTGTTTGTTGGCAGGGAGTACATTACTTCAAATGTTAGGGTGCGTTGCATTGCTGTGTTGGTTTGGAATGCTTTTCTGCCTAATGTTAACTTTAGCAATTCAAAACATTATTTAGAAAGTTTCCGTGCAGTGGAAGATATTCTTTACTAATTGGTGCCATGAAGAATGCAATCGTGCATTTCTTATCTGCTTATGCAAGAAATTGTTGGGATGTATTTTAGAACTCATAATGTTTAACATTTTGCCGAATTGTTATGCTCTATTTTTTTGCCAACGGAAGAGCAGCCATGAAACTCTGCTACCTATACCTAATACTTTACCAATGCTGATAATCGTGGAGCATGGCAGCGTCATTCATATTTTATGACGAAACATGCCGCCATTTGTCCCTGACAGTAGTTTCACTCCGGCATGAATGTGCTTCATGTCAGGAATCATATACTTGCGATAAATATGTCTTCCGTAGCATATGTTATGCATAAGCATAAAATTCAACTAAGAATTGCACGTTTTATGTTTTTATGTGATCTTAAAACTAGAAATAAATTTTGGTAATCGGCAGACTTACAACACGCTCCGTTGAATGTGCCATTTGTTGTAAGATAAGCATTTTTGAAGTTTTGTATAGCAGCTCTTGATTATTGAAGTAATGTAACTAGTTTAATGTAGCATCGAGCAACAGATGAATCTTTCATTCCAGCGAATCACAGCGGTCTAATTAAATGTATAATTACAAGCGCTGTTTGATGCGAGCAAATAGATCCCTCCCGACATAATCCCTTAATTGAAGTCTCCATTTGTTGGTATCGATTTAATCCGCTCGCTTGCTCGTATATTTGTGTTTGCACTTTCCTTTGAAGATATCCGTCTTAGCAATCCCGGGAAAGGCTGCTCAACAGGGAACAAATGGAAAACGAAAATAAACAGCGGGTCGCCTTTGCTTTACAAATAGCTCTCGGGTAAAATGTCGGAAATATCGATGAGCTCTGAGACGAGGAGGCTTTCGGGGCAAAGAAAAAGTATGTCACAACCGAGAACGGTGCGGGAGGTAATTCTTCAAAATAAAACCATCGCTAAGCGCATTCGTACGCTAGAGGGTGGATTCAATATTAAAGCAGGAAGTTTTACTACAACCATTTCGGCTTGATGTTGGTTGTTGTAGAGATTTTTCTCAGCTTTCCATTTTCGAATCGATCCGTTGAAACGACGTTGTACAACAAGACGGGCGACTTCGCTCGCAGCATGCACACCAACGAGAGTACGAATTGTGGCTCAAAAGTTTTGTTCCCGCACATAAACCGGGAACTGAAAGAATCTTGGCCTTGTTTGTGTTGCTATTGCTTTGCTTGTAAGCAGCAGAATCTAAACAGCAAACGATGGGTAAGGGAGCCCTACACCATTCGTGAAAGCTGGAGCTGTGGTGCCTTCACTGTTCGAAGGCTTTTTGCCGTGGGTTATATTTGACCAGTGGAATTATCCTAAACCAACAGAAGCCCCGGAAAATCAATTTTTGCCCGCCGGGTGGGGTCGGCCAGTCGTCCGGATTTTCCTCGGGTGGGGTATAGATTGAAGTGTGTCTCCTTTACGACACCCCAATGGCCGCCAGTCATTTACCAGGCCCGACGGTTTAGCATACTTTAGCCGCGGTGCGAGTGAAGCATTCCATCACGAAACTTTTGCCATCAGTCATCCGCCGAAAAGTCGTTGCGAGGGCGGGCTATTGGGCAGCAAAATTTTGACGATCGAAGCGACGGAAGTGCCGAGGGCGCGCGCGTGCTAGCTAATGTTTTGAGCCTTTGTTGCGTTTTCGTTGGTTGGACCCGCAGGAGTGGTTTTGTTGTTTAGTGTACAGGAAAAAAAAAGCCCAACACCTTTGCGGGATTATTTTTTTTGTTGTTGCTCCAAACAGTGTTTCGTATTCTTGCGACGCCAATTGCGCTGGACCGAGGGATAGAAGGATTTCGGTCGTTATTCTCATATCCTTTAGAGCATAAAGTCAAAAGCAATAACCGAACCTATTACGTTGCCCTACTCCCGGTGTACTCGCGGCGGGGCGGTCCGATAAACATGAGGGTGGATTTATGCTTCCAGAGAGTGCAGTAACTTCCATCTGAAGTCAAACCGTCCTTCCTTGTGGGAGCCGCACTCATAAACCATCGTCCCGCTGCCTGTGCCAGGAGCAACTCGAAGGCGAAACATTCCTTACCCAGGCCGTTCCCTTGTTTTTATCATCATGCCTTCTTCTTCCCATCTGGCCCTGGCACCCCTTTTTCCTTTCGCTGTCCCCGCCTCGGCTCTGCGACACCTAAGAACGAAGTGGGCTTAAAGCTTTTAAGCAGATTTGAATTTGAATAATAGATTTTTCTGCCGCTGGTTGATGCGTTTTTGTTTGGGTTGATGGTGTACCGGTGGTTGTGGGTTTCCCAAGTTGATGGCATTCCTTGAGCCCGGGGCAAACATACCATCTCTCCTAGTGGGCACCGTTGGTTGGGGAGATCTCCGATGGGAAATTTCGGTAAGGCCCAGTTCGCGTGTGTGTGCGCGAGCGGTAAAGGCTCTTCGCCTTTGTTGGACAGGCATGGTGAAACAATACTTTGCGGCGTAGGCTGTCCCTTAGCGGGTGCTGCAGTCGTGCGTGCAGATCACAGGAGAAGAAGAAGCGCACTGGGAGTAAAAGTTTTTTTTTTCTTTTGGCGAGAGGACATGTTCATATTTTCTTATTTCAATCAGATGTTGGTCGTTCTCAAAGGCTCGAAGGTACAGTTCAGAAGAATATTTCAGCGTGATGAGTCCATTCCGTTGTTCCGTCCTATTTAAAGTTAGCTTGTTCAATTCCACCAGTTTCTGGTATCTTTTTGGGTATTTTTGCACTCCAATAAAGGAAACAAAATATGAAAAGAATGGCATAAATTTTCTTATTGTTCATTCGTCCATCTCGTGCATTGCAAGGTTTCTCTATTTGCTCTGTAACGCGTTGTGGCTATTGTTGAATACTCTATCTAAAGTATTGCGCCTTGAAGCAAAACGAGCATTTACAGGTCCTTAACACTTCGTCGCACGAGTTCGAGGATTATGACAATAAGACTCGTTTCATATGCAAGCTTTGTCCACTCACAAGAGTTCTAGCGATGCCAAGTTACGTTTCCAACCATTTAAAGAACGGTACCAAGATATGAGAGTTTTCTGGTCGACACTGGCCATCCCTAGCTTAAAATGCACATCCCGCGGATCGTCGCTGTGGAAGGTCGTCCTAAGGGAGCAGGGCTTGATATCAGAATAAAGCAGAACGGTCGTGCTCCAAGTGTCTGCTCCGGTCCAGTCAGCTATTGCTGCCAGGGTTTAGTGTAAAGTGGAATTGAATGATTTATTTTCTGTGATGGAAATAAATAATAGAGCAGAATTCTTCCTGCTTAAGCGTTTTTGTCGCTTTTCGATTTCTGTAGCAAAACAATATTTATGATTTTTACATTATCTTTACCGACCAATGCTTTTCTATATTGTGCGATTTTTTGCCCAAAAAACCATTCCTTAAAATGTGTCTGACGTGGAAATTGTTTGCAAAAAATGCAAGTCAAATTTTAGGCTTATTTAAATTCTTTCTTAGAAATTGTTCGCTTTGTCTAATGAAAAGATTCTAAACACTAGTTTTACAATGCATCGAAACAAAACTCATCTCTGTGGGAAGCAACACACGTTGTTCGATAATGTGTTGATCTACCCAAACAACTCGTAGCAACCTAACGTCGAGTCAAGAGATCGTTGGGTGTGTTGTTTGCTTTGTTTTCTTGTCTCTACGTGCTTGTTCATCGTGTTGAGAAACGGTACCAAGCTTGCCTTTCGTGCAATGGCTCAGGAGCCGGAAACCGTTTGCGAAATAAAACGGCAAAAAATGCAAAAAGAGAGTACTTGCTAAAAGTTTGTTGAAGCAATCACGGTCGGTGTGTTAACGAAAGGAACAAGACGTTATCCGATGGGTGGAAAAATGCATGTACAAAAAAAAGCAACAACGTTGAGTGGGATCTGCTGATGCTGCTGTAGAGAACAGACATCTGTTGTTGCTTGTGTGGTCTATCGGCCGAGATATGCGGGAGGCATTCGACATGGCTACTATTCATGCTGAGATAACCAGTGGTCGTGTCTACCATTCACGAATGAAGTGTACAAAGCAGTGGAAAAACATCATCCAAACAAATCAGTAGAGTGGCAAAGTATAACATTTTCTTTTTCTCTCTCCGGATGGTGACCTCCCGTAACAGCTGGAAATTGAGATTTGAGATCGTTTTGCTCGGAATCCTTTCGGCTGAAGGAACATGAAAAAGTACTTCAGGGCTGAGTGATAAACCGATGGGCTTTTTTTAGGCATTCTGCACTCCGCCCGGGCCATAAGTGGACATCGGAAAAATGAAAACGCTTTCAAGCGCTCGGGGCTTATGCGGAATCGAGATCAACCACGGATGGCTAAGAAGGTTTACCTGGGCGTTGTGAGCCGTTCGAATCGAATGCCATACTTCAGCAGGCTATCATCACCGTTGAATGGGGCGTGCATTTGAAGCTTCTCGATCCGTGTGCCTCGTTATCGGTGTGAAGCGGCGATAAGGAGCGCTTTATCCGTTCCAGCTCTCCGAAACACATCATCGGCTACACTTGGCGTAACACGCCAGCCGTGTAGACTGGCTTAGCGTAGCTTATGTGTCGTAGGCCAACGAATTGGACAGCGGCTTGGCTGGAAAGAAGCAGGAAAAGTTATGCTTCCAAATAAACGGCTCGCTGAATTGTGCTTCTCGCGTGGGATCCTGTTTGGAATTTTGAGCCAAATATCCTGAAACATTCAACGGATGTCGGTTTTTCCTGCCAGCCCCCTCTACCGGTCCCGATATGGCAGTGCTATCGCTTCCGTCCATATTTGGATTACAATTCCTGGAATTGGTTCAGTCGCCGCCGTCTCTCTGTCTGCAGAGCGTGTGCTTGCAGGTATGAGAGCTGGAACCGTAATTTGATAGCTGCTCCCCTATCCGAATGCCCTCTTGACAGCATTACGTTGAAGCAAAGGACAACGCGGACAACCACCGACCGCTTGGACATCGGGCAGCGTTCTACGAAAAATGTCACTAACACGGTTCCCAAGAACGGCCGACCCTTATATGGTTGGTGTGCCTTGTGAAAGAGAGGAAGCATTGCGCAACTGCGGTGGGGAGTTTTTATGCGTCTGTTTTATGCATCGCCCGGTGTTTGGCGAGTGTGCGTTAGCGGTTAAGATTCGTGGTGAAGGGTGTTTTGCTTCCTTCTTAACCTTTTGCGTGTCCTGCTTTAAACACCGGGGCCCCGTACGACATCGCTCGTACCGGCGTCGATCGAAGTATCAAATTGTATGTCCGAAATTCCACGAATTGTGAAAGTTTACACCTTGCTGCTACGGAGAAACTGACCGTGGGGCATCCCCTGTAGTGCCTCATCGCAGGACGGATATCGTGTTCGAGCATCGGAGCCCTGCGTCAAAGTTTTGCACTGCATGTCTGATTTTTTGCTGTTGTTATTGTGTGTTGTGTGTTTTGAAGGAACAACGCGAAATTTGAGCTGGCGAGAAATTCAAGTAATTTAAACCATCGCTAACACGGTTCGTTCACACACATGGCGGCTCTCGTACTCGTGTGTGTCTCATTCGTTCCTTCGTACTCGGGCACCGTAAGTGCGTGCGGTTCATCCGCCAGCCGGAAGGAGAATTGTTGCATTCCCTCTTTCGTCCTGTTCTCGCGACAGCGTATAAAGGTGTGACAAACCGGTAGACTGCGGCGTCAAGTCTCGCCCTCGTCGAGCTGGAAGAGATCGTAGATAAAAGACTTTCACGCCATGCGAAAGCGTGCGATGCATACCTGTCGTTTGCTTACTGTCACCGGACGGAGTCCGTAAGCTTCGACGCACATCCTCGTACTTGCGTTGGAAAGCAAACCCCCCCTGGACGTTAGATTCGCCCCGCCTAAATGGGAACAACGGGATTTGCAACGAAACCCCCCTTTGCCCAGACATAGGCTACAGCGGAAGTGGCGAAGCTATTTTTTCCTCTATGCTCCGACGCCAGGCGAGCTGTTCAGGCATACTTAATCCATGTGCGTTAATCGCTTTTCACACCGAGTGGAAAACATAAAAGTTTCATTCGGTTCCGCCATCAGCGACTCCCACTCCGGATGCTCCGAGGAAGAGTACAGCTTGTCGCAACCGGAACCTGTTACCACGGTTGATGGTGGTGTGGCTCCTTCCATGATGGCTGGCGCCTTTGCTCGTTCTTCGGGGGTGATGTTAAAAATATGCAAACACACGCAGGAAACTATTAATATTGGTGGCTGATAGGAGTAGCGCCAGCTTTGCCGAGCCTTTTTGGGAAGCTACTTTTTCTAGGTCACAGCCTGATTACCTGAAAGAGACTTTTTATCGCAGATTGTCTCGTGGCACAAATTGTGTCATGTCCTTGCGTCGCAGTATGAACGCAGTATTAAGTCGCGGGCTGCGTGCAATCTGTTCTGGTGAAAAAAATGCTGAGTAGATGAATCACATTCTGGAAATGTTTTCGTTTACTGTACGGGGCAAAATTTTTTAACTATTGCTTGTTAATATTATTCTGACAATTTTTACTGCTTCTTATTGTAAACTCTAGCACTTATACACTTTTCGATTTTATAGAGTGAGCTAACGAATATCGTTTAATTTTTGAATATCGTTCTTACGATATAATACCTCAAACAAAAAGCCTCACTAGGAGATGGCAATATGGGCTAAGTAAGTGTGTACGGTATTCTGTATAAAACCGTACGGGAAAGATAAATTTTCTATGCAGATGAAATCTTTGATATATGACGGTAAGCATTCGCTCGTATTCTACCGGGGCAGCGGTATACAATCAGTCTTCTGTAGTAATCAAGTTTGATTGGCGGGAGGCTTTTTTCCGGTCTTTTGTGTTCCCGATCTCGCAGCAATTTGCTTAGAACAGCTACGGATGGATATTCATATGCCTACATAGCGACTATCAACAGATTCATACTAGCCGATTATCTTGCTTTAAGATCATACAAATTGTGGATCTGGTTTACTGGAGAATCAAGTAGCATTGTGTCGTTTCCGTGTTTTCCACACATAGTTCTATGTGGTTGAGTGTATGCCAGAGGTCTGACGTGAACTAATCTTATAGTTTACGTTCGATACTGTACTAAATATGGTTTGTAATTGTCATTTAAGCGTAAAAACTGAAGGATGCTACTAAAGTATTTTCGCAATACCAACTGAGTAACAATAGATGGTTTTGTATTTAAGTTATTCGAAATATTAAAATAAAAGTGGAACAATAATGTATATGCAACACGCAAGATATCTAAACAGAATCATGAAATAAGACATATTTTTCGATGTGTGTTTACCGATATCGAGCTCGTCATTAATCACGAATAGCAGTATGGGCAATGATCATATTTCCGATACCTTCTCAGCAAATACTAAGACATCAGTTTGCCTTAATGTTGGCAGCTCAAATAAAAACTCTCCGTTGGTTTCGCTGGTCGGCGGGAGTTGCTGCTGATGGTATTGATAACAAACATAGGATCGTGGTGCATTTCAGGCGGCTAAAGTCGATTGGACCAAAGATGGATTGGAATTCCCTTGATGGGAATATCACGCAACTACTGGTCAGAGCCGCTTCGCTCATCCTGTTCTGTACGCCGCAACCGTAGCCGAATGTTGCTTAATGCGTTCTGCGTCCTGTGCATTCGGGTTGCAATGTCACCCGCGCAACTCATCCAAGGTTCCCGAGAGTGCATCCAGCTTGTAGTTGGGTACATGCATTCTAGCGTGAAGCACACAGGGCTGAACGGGTGACTTTGGGGAGTAGGCCAACGACATGCATCCATCATTTTGCCCTCGGAATGTGGTGCACGGAGGAGTCACGCACGTATGCATCCTGGATTCGCTTGGAGGGTGACACCGTGTGTACCCTCCGGGACGATCCGTTCTCGAACATAATTTATGTAGATGAATTACCGTACCCTTTTGTACACACGTGCAAGAATGAGGTGGGATCGTACCGCCATGGCGTGTGATGGAAGCCTTCGGGGATTTTGGCATTGGGATCGATATCGAAGCGTGCAATCCATCCATTATTCCGAGGAGCTATAGCTACTGTAGCCCGGTGTCCGGTGGTAAAACCTTTATGTTCATCTCTGATATTCGAATCGATACCCAGGCTATACACCTGCAAAGTATTGCCGAAACCATCGTCAATGGTTCCAATTAGGATGGACATTTTAGGGAATTTTTTCACCTTCCCCATGTATCTTGTTGGGCAAAAGAATTTTTCGAATGAATCTCTGAGGAAAATTTGGTTTGAGTATTTGAGCATATAAGATGAAAAAAATCAAGTAAAACTTTAAACGACATCGACAATAAAATGAATCAGACTACATGGAACGTTTTGAAGCGAGTTGACCACACATGTTTCAATTTCAGATTCAATCACATTTTGTTCTTGCATGCACTTTCGCTGTATGTGATTTTGAAAATAAAGCAACGTTCTTTGTGTTGAGTATGAATCAAAAATCAAAACTAACACCATATGCTATGGTGTCTCGGTACCGTGGTTTCGATTTCATTCAGCGTTGACAAATATCGACGAGACGCATGATGAAAACCGACGTGACGGAATCATACCAAATTTGCCTGATTGTACAGCGTGCATAATGCCGGCGTATCTTAACACTCGGCTCACTGACAGATGCCGAATGACGGATCGATCCGTACGTAAATGCATGAATGGACGAACCGATGGAGATTCCCATTTTGGGATTTCGAATCACTCAAAAATTTTGTTTAGATATCTGAGCTTACGGGTAAATGTGACACGCGTCACATCGTCTCATATTCAACGTTTGCATTCGTCAAGGGAGAGAATGCGTAAATATCAATCTCTTCTACAACACAGACAGGCGTTCTATTCCCTTTGTGCTTTAGAATAAAGGAAGTGAAAAATAAACTGAAATGTTTTGTCTCTCTTCTTTTAACTTAACTTGCACACGCACCGCTTCTCCACTCGAATCATCGTATAAGCATGCTCAAACAGAATATCGCAGAGGAAAGCATACACGTTTGATTTTGCCATGTGTGTTAGGCCTCTACATTGCCTTGAATGCAAACCCTCCATTTATGCTCTCTGGACTGTCTGGAGTAAGCTTTTCTCTCTTGAAGAAAAAATGAAAAATAAGGTGCGAAAAGATCGATACTACAACCAATACCACTGAGCAAGGACGTCAATCGCGTTGTTGGTTATCACCATCATCGTCACCGTTGAAACCCGGAGTGTCTACGCGATCATCATCATTTCCATGATTGATGTGACGCTTTACTTTGCACCTTTGCATATTTACTTGGGCTGATGGTTGAGCATGTCTTTGGAGAAGTTTGACTGTTTGTGGTACGTGATGTTTCGAAATTATTGTAGCTTCGTCAGAAATCGATAGAAAGAATCATTCGCTATACGAGAAGGAAAAGAATATGGCTTGTGTTAAAATTGAGCGATGTGTGTTCAGATATTGGACGTGAGCGAAGCGAGGTCAGTGACTCGGCTGGTGTCCTCCGTTGCATTGTTCGATGGGTGTGATACCAAAATGGAGGCGCCTGGTGTCTATTAAAAATCATCTTTTCAATTCATGTGTTGGGTTTTCGTTTACGATTCATAATTACTTTGTATGAACTTATATGAATTTTATTACCAGTTGCTAATAATTTAAATTTTATTATTGTTATTTAATGTTTGATAAACGTGATACTAAATGTAGGCGCCTGGTGTCTATTAAAAATCAGCTTCAATTCTTGTGCTGGGTGTTTGTTAACGATTTATAATTTTTTGGTATGTACTTATCTAAATATTTGTTAACAATTGTAAATAATTCAAATGTTTTGACTTTGTTTTTCTTGTGTTATGTTCACTCTGGGATTGGATTATACTTTTATTCGTTAGATAATTCGTAATCCAAGCAACACGCCATGCAAAAATACATCATTCGACTACGAAACATTCCAAGTGTGGGCCGATTATTTTAGCCTCATGCATTCGAGTACGGGCCACATTTTCCGCTGAAGATTTAATGTTATTGTGTCGTATTCAATTTTCATTATCCAACTGAAGCTGCCCTCGTACCGGAAAATCCTGCGGGAAAACACGGCAAGTCGGCCAGGCTCGATTCGCGTGCAGCTTGGCAGCAATGATCCAGGAAAGTGAAAGTATGTTTCACATCGTACCGCAAACCAACCGAAACGAAGCGACAGTGCAGACGAGCGCTTTGTATGTGGACAATGAAATGCTTCTGCAACAGTGTATCTAGTGGCCAGGGCGTGGGACGAGTGGGATTGTTTTCACTTTCACATGGGCACTGTTTGCGTGCTTAGCACCTTGTCACTCGAAATTCCAGCTGGGAAATAGCTATGTATTGCTTGCAAGACTTTTTGTTCCCAGCAGCACGTGATGGAATGAGACGACGGGAGAGAAATAACGAACGAAAGAAAGCTAGGATTAAAGTGAGGGTTTTCGAATGTGTACGAAAGGGAGGCACATCTGCAACGGAGCAGCTATGATTGCAAAGCAAAATGCAAACGCCATTCCGCCGTCATTCAGTGAAGCCGAGGCTGTGTAGTGCAATTTTCATGCTCGTTACGCTCTTGGAAAGTTCTACCCGTGCAGCCAAAACAGGAAGCAGAAGCAAGTTTTCTAGCGTTTCATCCTGTTCTTGTCGGTACAAATGGTGGTGCTGTGTCGCCCACGCAGACGTTACACTCCATCGAACGAGCTTCCCATGCACGGTCCCGGTGCCGTTGTTCCTTATGCACTTCGAAAATGCTAGCATCTTTTCCGCTCAGGCGGCGGTCGAAAAATTTCACTCCCAAACATTCCTTCTCTTGCCTCTTGTGAGTGCTCCCCTTCGCACCATGTTTGTTTAGATAAATTCCCGCACAGGCAAGCTCAAACGTTCATCCGTGTGGTGTGTGCATGAACTAGCATTTTTGCCTCAATCGTTTGTAAGACCTCACGCGCGTTTACCCACGATGCAGGCTCGTTTCTGGCGTTTGTTCAAGCGCGGAAATCATTCGCTGGCGCATGGTTTGTTTATTCGTACGCTTTTCCTTCCAGCGTGGTGTTCTTTTTTGCCGTTTATCGTTGAACCTCCCGCTAGCCTTTGCTGTTACGCCGGTGGTATAATATTCGCACCATTTCATTGCTGCGGTTGCTACGCCGCATGCACATTTACTCCAAATGTGTTGGAAGTTAGAGCGGCAAAATCGGTGCAGAAACGAAACGAGAAAAACTTGCCAGAAAACCGACAACACTTGTCGTTAAACCATTCCGCTGACATCGTCGTGGGAGACTTCTGACGATACGGAACCGCCACCTTGCCTGCGATGCGTTCCGGTGTGCTTTAGGGTCAGGAATTTATGGACGAATTAGTGCAAAAGGCACCATTGGAAAGGGTTATTTTCCCGTCGATGTCGAGCATATGCTGTTTTTGGTTGTTGTGTTTCCGACTTGCATGCCAGCGGTGGGCGACAACCAACGGGTTTTCAATAAATTGTCTGCTAACTCTCCTTCTTGTTCTCCTGCGAGAACGATATAAATTCCGGTGCCTGTGGTCCAGCCGTTCGAAGATTGGCTTGTGTAAATCTTGTGCACCTTGAGTTCGGTGGATGAGCAACCATGGGAAATCCATGGTATTGCTGCTGTGGTTTGTAGCCTCGCCAACAAGGGCTCCCAACAGAGCAGTGCTGTGTTTAATCTTTCCCATGTGCGCTCGACCTCCCAAAGGGGCGAAACAAAAACAAGCCTGAATGATGGGCATGATCCTTTTTAATCCATCCCATTTGGAGCTTTTCCAAGGATTTTCTTTGTCGCATTTGTTTTTTAAAGTGCAGTGTGATTTTCGGCCGTTTACGTTGTGAATTTATTCGCTTATGTAAATGGCACCCAAAAGCAGCATCGATGCGGGGCCATGTCTTGGGCTTAAAAAAATCCATTTTTCCCTAACAGCAGCGACGATCGATCGGTGTGGCGCTCGTACCGAACCAGAAGAGCGCTCTTTGCAGCACCGGTCCACTTAAGGGAGCGACATTAAAATCGGCGAAATCGATGTTCCGAAGTATGTTAATTAGCATGTTAATCCTCTTTTGGGAAAGGACCGTTGACGGACCCGGCGGGAATACCTAAGTGGGGGGAATTAGCGAGCTGCTCCGGTATGTTTACGTTGCCGCCGTTAGCATAATAATGAACTGTCATTACATTTGGCCGGCATCGGTGGCTGTCACGGGGGTCCTGCTCTACAGGACGGCACGTCCTACTATCCCTTATTTTGCGCGAGTTGCACCATCACGGCCGGCGGAGTGATTGAGATACTCTCTGGCGTTCAACCCAACCTCGCGACGTCCATCCTGCCCGGTCTGAGGCAAGGGAAACAGTCGTAAATTTAGCAGACCACCCATCAACGGCTCAGCGGCGAACACCATCGGAATAGGAGCTACCGGCGGCAGAGTGTGTTTAGCTGCTCGTGCCCCGGTTTTGTTGGCGCGCTGAGGTTTATAAACGGCTGTGGTGTGGACGCTTCAGGGCGCGAGGATTACATCTTGTGCTTCGTCGTTTGAGCTCTCATTTCAATAGAAACTTAAGCATATTACACCCAACTCTAGCATACTGACTAGTCCTGTCGTTAAATCATGACGGTGGACTAGGGTAAAGAGTGTTGGGCTTAAGCCTTGCCGCAGGCGATAGACGATAATTCGTTGTTGTATTGTATGTAAATTCTTACCAACGAAAAAAGAAGCTTCACCATCATTTTTATGACACACTTTACAAAATGTTTTTATAAAGTGCGGTTTTGCATAGAATTAGAATATTTTTTGTTCAACCATGAATGGTAGGATTTGTTTCACTGCACTAGTGAATATTACATTGGAAACGTGCATAATTTATCTGCCCTATAAACATGCTAATGGATGTTTTCAGAAGCACACGATTTGCTTTGCTCTAGCTATTGAAGGAAAATGCACGTTTAAGTATGTGACCCACAGCATGCTTCAAGTTAGCTAACTATCATGCCACTGGCGAATAACACTAGGGAAAGATGACGTTACCCCGACGCACGTTGTTTGTATTTTCCATAATCCAGTTGTGCACTAAATCAGTGCACTTTGTGCACTGCTGAGATGCCGTCAGCTCCTTCATAAAAGTGCTACCCTGGTCGAGTATCACATCGACGAGTACCCACGGTGGAGCTGTTCTAACTGTTTATAAGAAAGTGCACTTCGCGTAAGCGGAACGCTCGTGCTGTGCAGCGAAAACACCCAACCCTAACGCCTACATGTTTTGACTTAATTAGCCTACCACTAATGGTGATAGTTTTGGCGTTTTTCTTTCCCATCACTTCTGCTTCGCTCAAACCGTGCGCGCAGGATTTGCGAACCTAATCCTATGGTGTTCGGCTTAAAAAGGAGTAAACACAGGATAATTTGTTTGTACAGCAAAACTCACGTACAGATTGTCGCTCATCGTACGGTGGTTTTTTTTTTCTATCATTTGGGATGAGGGAAAAGTGTCGTTGTTATTCGATGAACGTGTTAAGTAAATTATTGTTGTGCGTTATTTTAGCGCTTAACTTTCAAGAGCATCGATGCAAATTAAAGTTTGTTTTATATGACAAAAAAAAAACTTTTCAATTAGGCTCGATATTCAGGGATGATGTTTAGGACGGCTAAACTGACCCGATGTCTGATAAAGTGCTTCGTTTATATATTTTTTTTCAATTTTACATTTTATACGGTTTTATATTCTATCGAACATGAAAACTATGTGTATTTCGTTTCTTTCCCTATGTTTGAAAAACTTTATTTATTTTTGAAAAAAAAAATCATCCATTACATAAGTTCGTTTTGAAACGATGATTGCGTATAACTAATTTTGTTTTTGCGTGTTTGAAAGTAATTCCTTGTTGTACGAGTTTACGGTAAATAGGATGGGAAAGCCTCTATGTCTAGGCACACATTATCCTGCATGTTGAACATGTTGGCGATCAGTCTGTCTAGTTTTATGGAAACTCGTCAGCAGCTCGTCTTTTGCGTAATTATGCTGCTGTCACTACAACTTTCGTCATAGAAGCGACATAATAAAAGAACACCCCGAACGTGCAATCGCTTCTGATGAAGGCAGCAACGGTGCAGTAAAACCCCCAAACATCACTAGCTTGCTCGTGAAGACATTCGGGTAAAATGTTGTTTATTCATTTTTTTTCTTGTGAAGCATTAGACTTATGCTGTCTAGTCTCTGTTCGGGTTCAATTTCTGGTTTCTCCATCTTTTCTGCAGGAGATTCCTGCTATGCCAAGCCCGTGTAACGGTACCGGTGGAACAGCAAAACAGAATAACGGTCCCATGCTTTCGTTGTCGTGAAGTTGCAAGCGTGCAGAATTCTCATTTCCGTGTCCGTGAGTTCCGGAATATTATCTCCGCGAGGAGAAGAAAGGACGATACGCGCCTCCTTGTGTCTGCATATCGTCGGCGCGGAAAGTCCATCCACGTCTCTCGTCGTACGGAACGAGACTTTTCGCGAAAGTAAAGGAAGTTCCGGTTCACTAATGAGTGTAACTAATAAAGGACGAGAGCGAGACTACTAAACTGCACCATGTGTTTCATGCCCTATCATGCGCCTTCGAGAAGCCAGTCACGGAAAGACGGTACACATTTTTGGCAACACGGCATTTTGGACAGTGAGGGGATTCCCTTTGGGGTTTGAAAGAATTTCGTGGCTTTAGCTAATTGATGAGTGAGAGGGAATTAGAGGGAAACAAACTTGCTTTACTTGACTGTTGTTAGGAACATTCAGATTTAGACAATGCAGAAACGAATAAATTTGTGTGATGTGTGGAGTATTTTGAACGATTTTGAAACAGCAGCTTGGGGCAACGTAATTCTATTTAATTTGAGGCTAATGGATACGAAAATTTATTGAATCTATGTCTATGTCGTATCTAAAGTATTAAATTGATATCTTTTTTATCTTTATCTGTATAGCTTAATGTTTTTTCAACTTCAAATCATCTACCTTTAATTGATTTTATTTGATTTTGATTTGCCTCATTAACGTACCTCATCAATCTCGTCAATGTAAACTATAATTGACTAGTTATGGCAGTTTTTTTTTAAGATTTCATGATGACTGCTTCGAAGCATATCGAATCCATGGAACTAATTTGTTAACATTTCCCAACGCCATTTCCCTGTTGTGCTATACCCAGACCTCCCGGAACCAGCGCAATCCCATTAAGCGGGAAGACGCGAATGATGCTCGAAAATTATAGTAAAATGCAGCAATTCTAATTCACCGGTGAAGCTAAAGTGAATAAATATTTAATTTCCGTTTTCTCCGGGTGTACTGTATTCGCTTGTGGTTGGTGGAAGAGTGAAATCTACTCGCCGCGCCGAGGATGGATACCGGGTGGGTTTCCTGCATCTTGCTCAAAGTTTATTTAATTTGTTAGAAACGACCCACGGCTCAGTCGCCCGGACACACAAGCGATGCGCCAAAAGGATAGTAAGAGCGAAGACCGATGTCTGGGCGCACTATAGCACGGGGTTTGTGGGGCTCGTAAAAATAAAAAAAGATCGTTTTGTGGTTTGTTTTATGGTGGCTTTGAATGAACAGGAAAAGAATAGCAACCTTTGGTACGCTCTATCGCCTGCACTCTTACACCCATCGGTGGTTGTGCACTCGGGACAGTTTTTCTTTCGCGATTCGTACACACATCCACAAACAAGCTGCGCGCTGTGTGAGTCGTGAAAAGTACGATTGAAGGAAAACTTTCGTTGTTCCCTTATTTTTCCCTTTTTTTTTGTTGCCATACCAATAATCCTTTCCGACAAGAAACTTCCCACGTCTTCCCAACCCACGCATCGCGTTCTTTGTTCTGGAAAACTTTATGTGCTTGCGCTGTGGCCGGGATGGCAGCGATTTCCTGCACGAAATAATTAATTTTATCGCCATGGGTTTCGTTCCGTGTGTTCCTTTGCCTTTGCATCATCGCGCACGTATCCGACCGATTCTAACGTGATGTCTTTTTGCTCTTTCTTTCTCTAATTTCCAGGTACGAGTCTAGGCCCTTCGACGGGTTCGGTTTCATTTGCGAACCGAAAGGCAGACGAAAGCTGTCAAATTGTCAGCTAGAGTGAAATGTGACATTGGCCATGTAAGCGATGAGCGAAAGGGAATGGCCTGCAAGCTTACGGGCTGGTACGGAACATGAAACCTATGGCAGTGAATCGAGTCGATTAGTGTTTGAGAGTTCGTAGAAAATGGGTCTTTTGCAGCACCCGGTCCCAGTAATGCTCAGATGGAGCCGGACACGCTGGAAAACATCTCCGACGAAGTTGTTTCTATTGCAATAGGGGCTTCTATTTATGCGACGGTAAAAACCACGGATATTGTTGCGAGTATACCGGGTAGAGCTAGAGATGCTCTAGATATACCCCACCAGCCAGGAGGTTACATCCATCACGACAACACTGTGAACAAGTGTACCCGGCGGTATAGCGCGAGAAGTTTTTTTTTTCTCGCCACGCTCAGTCATTCAGTCCCTCGTTTCGCTTCATCAGGCGTGGAAATGAGAAAAAAGGGCAAATGGCGATCCTTCTGGCGGCTTTAGGCGGGAAACGAGCCTCACTCTCTTTATTCTCACCCATCCGTAGATGGATCTCTCGGCAGCCTCGTGTACTCGTGCTCATCGAAAATCGCTGGTAACGATGGAGGAAAAAGCACGAGACAGGCGACGGCTGCGGTCTGATCTTACCCACCTGTTCGTTCGCCCACGGGAGACGTCTATCTCCAACGACACCGAATCTCCGGTACGCGCCGGTAAATCATCCTCTACAGCGGGGACAATTTTCCATTTTCCCGAACAGGTTGGTCGTCCGATCCGTGCAAAAACCTTAAAAAAGAATCTACAGTACTGGTGGAAATGGATGAAAAATTTTACACCCTATGGCAAAGGGAAAACAGGGCACAGACACGGGACTGATGGGATGGGGCGGCTCGTTCAACGACCCAACGGAACACATGCGTGCTCGAAAGATGTCCCTCGCAGTGGCGGGGTTCACGTGCCGGCAGAAGGAAATTGCTTTGATAGTGTCACTTCTCTTTCAAGGATGAGTAATTTTTCAATTTTATTCAATTTACTCCAGCCCCTGATGTGAATGAGAGGCGACCGGGCGGCTGAGCGGTGTCGCGACCGGGACACCGAGCGAATAAAGCCCATTTTGTTGGGCTGGCATTGGCGTACGAGTACTGGAGACACACCTGAGAAAATGGGAGGCTTTTTGCTGCTTCCGCGCCATTCTCGATGGACGTTTTTTTTTCTCTCTCACAGTAACCGTGTAGTGTATCATTTCGCTCGGGATTCCATTCGACTGCAAACAACCGTCAACCTTCAGTCAACTCATTCGGAACCTCACGTGGTTTGTTATTCATAGGGATCTTGTCACGTTCCACAATTCGAATGTTGAATTTAAAGCTCGAAAGAAAAGTCTCTTCTTTTCAAGCAACGTTAGCACTATTTCTAGTGGCTTTGCCATAAGATAAATGTTTTTCGATCATTTTCAAACTCTTGATAAAAGCTCCGATGGAAAAGTAATCTGTAAAGACTGTTGTGAAAAGAAATTATCCATCCCATCGTTTTGCAGCCCATTCCGGATTACGTTTGTCATGGCGGGCTGACTTTCGGTGTCGCGTTTTCCTAGTAAACATTCATAATCGCTTCTCCCGGCACACGGAAAAGCTACCGTCCATTCGAATACATTTCGCCTCTGACCAAGCCAGACCGATTTGCACTTTGCAATCGGGAAGATTGATCACAGGACGCGAAGAAGGCAGCGCTCAATTGCGCAACTAATTCCCGCTTCCATTAACCGTGCGCTGCGTGTCATCCATCTTCGGAGCAGCAATGAGCGCCGCTAATTCCTGGGGCTCCCCGGAATCAAAGCTTAATCCATCTTAACACTCTTCCCTTCCGAACCGGCTGCCGTGTCAGGCTGTGGATTGGACGTAGGGCTAATTTTTAGGTTAGCATTGGCCCCGACGGGTGGTGGGTACTAGGACATAAATCACATCTTCCGGACCGGAGCGGATGCCCCATCGGGTCTCGACGTTCGGGCGGATTGTCGTCATCATCATCTTCTGGTTCCTGGCAGAGCAACGGCTGCCCGCCGGGGCGACCGAAGACGGACGTCTCTTTCTTCCGAGGCGGTGATGAGTGATACGATAACGATGGCACGATGACAGTTGTGATTATCGAGAAGATCACATGGAGTGTATCCGCCGGGCTGATGGTGATGCTGATGCCGGCACCGGAGGGTGGAAAGAACAACAGTAACTATAATGAATTATGATTTAAATATTATGTAAATCACCTTTTAATTTATATTCATAACAATCGTAAGCCGGGAAGATAAAGTTTTGCTAATCCACTCCTTGCTTCAGCAGAGTCTCGTCGTACATTGGATAGCCTGTGGGTGGGAATTTCTTCGCACACCCGTTGCATGGTACCACCAGGCTGACACCAGGCTGGTCTGTTCTGGAGAGCATTCTCGAACGACGTGAAACTCTCCGACGCTTATTCCGTTCATCATTCATTCAGAGGGAAACATGCCGACGAGCGCTTGCGGGAGAAAATCCACTCGGAGAGTGGAGCCGCGTGTGTATTCTAAAATTTTCCTATCCAAACACTTTCGATCGTCTTTTGCTTACATTTCTCACTTCGGATCCGGCAAGCGTTTCGAGTTCTTCGCGGCGCGCACTGTGTAATGAAGGAGCACCCGTTTTGCCGTGCCTGTGGCTTTGGTGCTTGGTTTTGCGGGACGATGAGCGGGCAGCTTTTCACGCGCACAATTAATGAAAGAGGGGAACCGGGTGGCATGTTGGCATCCATCATTCTCGAGAAGGATATAACACCACTCAAGCGTCGGACACACGCGAAGCGCCTTCGCCCTTCCAATTGGGTGGCCGGATAGTTTTGATGAGGCACAATTTTCAGAGCATAAGCTCGAGCGCGTCCCTTCGCATTTAGTGGCTCGAAAGCCGCAGGGGGATGAGTTTGAAAAGATTTAAGATTAAACAGGCAAGTGAAGAGAGCTGTTTACGAAGCCTCTCGTTTAAGGGCTCGTTACGCTTCGACCTGCCTCCGGAGTAGCGTCGCTAGTGATGGTAGTTCTTGACCCGGATGCTAGGCGTTTGAGGACCGTACCGGCATTAACGGATTACCGAGAAGAGATTGTGTCGAGATAAATATGTCTCCCCGGTTCTTTACGCCAAACCCATTTCATGAAATGCCGAGCGAAAAGGGGCCGTGGAAAGTCCTACGCTGAACGGAAGATCTAGCACACCTGCTTTGGGTGTTTTTGCGACTTGCGCTATTTATAACGTAGCGTAATGCATTCGTAATCATTGTGATGGACTTTTCTTTTATTTATTTTGCTTTGCCGTATGGCTGCGTTTTGTTGTGCATGATGCACTGCTTGCATTCGCGGAAGCTTTTGGATGGATTTCTTCCGTTTGCGGTGGAAAATATGAGTGGCCGGAAAGGGCCCATCATTGTAATAATTTTCCACCGACCTCGCCGGTGCAAATTTGTGCCGCATATGAAAGAAAACAAAAGCTTCCCATTAGGAAAGTATTAGGTGGTCTAGTTTGTGCGACTAAAACCGCCCGGAAACGTCGGTAGTGAGTACAATTTTCACCTGTTTGTTTGCTCCGTCGTTAGAACAAACTCTCTAGGCTGTAATTTTTTACGGCTGCTTTCTTCATAATTGTTTTGCGGACTCGAAGAAAATAGCAACACACAACTTCACTCGACGTCACTCGTAAGTAAGCGAATGATTTGTTATGTCGCTCGGTTGACGTAGGGAGCGGCTAAATTGTCCAGTCTGCACGAATGAACGATCGTTTCAGCGGCTTTTGTTTCACATTCTGCAACCGGCTGCGATGGAATCGTCCACTAAACATACAAGTTTTGAATTATTTCTGCTATTTCCACCCGCCGTATGTTTATGGGTTTTGTATTGGTGGAACACCGTGGTTCCCATGCCGAAATAGAATGGAAATGGAGCTCGTTCGTTTCCTCGTGCTGCGCAGTGCTAAATTTTGCTCACATAGTGTAATTTTTCATAAAATTAAACATTTATGCAAATTTACTTCCCTTCCCTTGCACCGGTATGCGCGTTCTACCGGTTAGCGAACGAGGGAGGAAAAAATCCCCTTCGTTACAACAACCAACTCCCGTAATGAATGATAATGAGAATCGGAAATATATCATTCATATAAATACCGGGACAACCGAGCACCAACGGTCCGCGGTCGCTTTCCAGCTGCTGGATAGTTGTATTTTTTTTTTGCTGCTCGCCTTCTATAACGCTCTATCTACCCTTACGATGGCAAATGCTGCACATATTTTGTTTCGAAGTGAAATAAAAAAGAAACCTCAGCCTCAGAAGGCATTCACTTTACGAAACCATCTTGGAGAAGTTCAGCCAACAACGTTTTCTTGGCCTTTGGTAATAGGGTTTTTTTTTCTTTTTCTTATTCCACTGTGTACCCTGTTTCTGTATGGTAGATTTGTTTCTCTTTCGATTTCATAGTACATAATTTCTACCGTGGCATTGAACGTTTGTTGTGGTTCGCCGTGCCAAGCGGCGGGACGATTTTCTCATTTGCCACATCTGTGAGCGCGCGCCGTCTTTCAATCGCTAAATCTGTGTTCCATAAACCCAAGATGGCGAAGTT
Organism: Anopheles nili; assembly: GCF_943737925.1. Lineage (NCBI taxonomy): Eukaryota > Metazoa > Arthropoda > Insecta > Diptera > Culicidae > Anopheles > Anopheles nili. Next base: position 52,288,667 of record NC_071292.1, read on the forward strand.
TTTCATTCTTTCAGTTCGTTACCGAGTGGATTGGAAAAAAATCAATACCCGGTTAGCGATGGCTCTGTGCGGTGGAAATCGATATTCGAATAAATTAAAATACCCTTTTCGTTGTTTATGTACTGCCCCTTCGCGTCCCCCGGTCGGCAGGATTGTGTACTCATCCTGCTCAAGCCCCAAGAAACGTTCCTTCCTCCCGTTCAGGCTGGTGAACAGAACGAAAAGCCGAAAAGTTGAAAGTCAATTTGGGTGAGTTTAACTTCACTTCCGGGCTCCGCATAGTCGTCGTCGTCGTCCTTGGTCCTTGGTCGATGGTTCGGCTTGCACACCACGCACACGGTATTGTCGCGTTCGTCCTTCGGCTGGATGGTGGTTTTTTTTTTGTTTCGATCCGCTCGAGTGAGGAGAATCGCAGCTGAGGGTGTCGTTTATTGTGACCTTTCGCGCGCCACTCCTGCTGCGGCGGCGACTAATGCGGGAAGGTCGGAATAGGGCGCAATCATGCTCCACAATCCATCAATTCCGATGCCGCCCGCCATTTGCCGATCCATTCCGGTCGCTCCACGCTACAACCACAATTATTCATTGCGACGAAGCGTGGCGCATGGCGTTCGCGGCAGAGTTTTGGGGGGAGGAAAAGCGTTCCTTCGGGTATTACACCGGCGCAGAGACTAGGTGTGTCTGATGGAAAAGCGGCTCAGGAACCGCACCGTCCGTGCGGCGGCACGAGTAACGCTTTTCCGAAACTGATTGGAACGGATCTGTACGACTCCGGTCGGCAGGTGAGGCTAATATATTTACCTTTATTGCCTTCCAATCGGCGGGAGGCAGTGCGGAAGTGATTGGAATCATGGATTTTGTCGCTTCGCTGACTGCCGGTTGCTTACCGTTTCGCCGATGAGTTACTGAACCAGTCAGCCAGCCTGCCCGTTGCGGTAGACAGTTTTAAGGCTTGCTTTCGTCAATATGCGAAGACTAAATAAAATTTCCTTCCCTCGGCGGGGCACTGCTGCGGGTCCTGGCGCTGGCGGCAGGACGACAAACACTGGTGCAAAGTTCAAGGGAGTAATTTATTGACGTTTTGTCTTGATGAGATGCACGATTGGAAATTAAAGCGTAAACCATTCCAGGGTTGGTTTCGTTTCGAGCCGTGGGTTAGGCTTGTAACCGGATGCAAGCTGGCTTAAATCACGTTTGAATAATAAATGTATGAAAATGGCAAAAAATGAAAAAGCCAAGCGAGAGAGGGTCCACCGCCGATCCGTTTGTAACCTGATTATGGGGTTCTCTGGAGAGTTCTGATGCACGACAAGCGTAAGGCGGCGGCAAGCACGAGCGATCTATGAATGTTTAATTGAACGTAGACCGAGTAGCGCTTGTGCCCTTTCCATGTGCAAACAGTTATAATCCGAACGATTTCTCGACACGCTGTTTTAGTTAGGGTGTTAATTCCAGCGGGAGATGGTGGAAAATCCCACTGGAAAACGGGCTCGGCATGAGTAGCGGGTTTCTTTAACGTAGCCCACACTGCCAGTATTTGTTTGTGTGGTTTTCTATTGGAAAGAAAATCTCATTTGAGTCTCGTTGTAAAAGTATTGCAGTTGCTAGTTCAACCTACAGCTACTCGCCCAAACAAAGTTCGCGTCATCAGATTTCACCCAAACATATCATTACTTATGCTCAGGGTGTTTGGTGTCGGCTCACTTGACGATGATCCTAGGCAAGATTTGTTTTCCACTCGCCGATTCCATTACCGACAGCAAAGGTGCTTTGGTGGAAAAATATCGAACAATCCCCAGCACAGCACCACCTAGTCTGTGCGGCTTAGCACGATGCTCCTGGGAAATCAAAACTTGACGACGACGGAGAAGCAAATATCGTGCTTCTTGTCCAAATTTTTTATCTCTCTTTTTGGCTTGTGCTAGTTCCACGTTACGGACACACGCACCCTTACGATTACACGTGTCGCGCGTGTCCTTGAGCAGCGAAGTGTATTTTTTTTCTTGTGAATCGGATTTTCAGCTTGGTGGTGATTTTTCTTCTCGCAATCAACGTCAAGCTTGTCGTTTGAAGTACAGATTGTGTGATTTTTGTGCGAATAATACAGCGCTAAACGTTGGCAATAAAATCCTGATTGCAAGAAGCGTCAATTGGCCGGGATTCCGCGAAACGGTTCGAAGTCTTTTGTAGAATGAAAGCGACGCTGTTCGCATATTAAACAATTTGTGATACTGTGTTTGTTTCATTTTGTGTCTCTGAATTCCTAAAGATTACACTAAAGTTAGAATCTAGCGTATGTATCTTTTGCATCATAAACGAGGTGAAAAAATCGTTTGTGATGCCGATTCGCAATTACGCAAATGTTTAATCACGGACTCGCGAATTTTAGGCTTGGGAAAAGCAAACGGCCCCCTGATTGCATGGAAACCGAGTAAAAAGAATTCGTTTGATTAAGGATTCAGTGGTAGCGTACACCGTTACCACCCTTCGCCGTGCAATAATTCAATCACGAGACAACGTCGGGAAGTTATTGCGCCCGACCTTTTTCTGGTGGGCCGGCTCTTGACGTAATTGTTTCGTTCCAGGGACCACGTACACGCAGGTGTGCTTAGAGTGTGTGTTTATTTTTCTTGCGTTTCCTGGACATTTTTGTACCGTAAAATCCCGAACCGGGGACCCAACGCACCATGTTAATCGGACGGGGAACCGTTTGGGACACTGTGGTGTATTGTCCCTCGCTGGGTTCGGTCTCTTACGCTTCATGTAAATCATAATATATGCGTGTCGATATTAGCGCTCAAATGTTGCCGTAATCAAAAATTTATGAGAATTACCCGCAGCTCTCCGTGGCACGTGGTGGAACCGGTGCCATTCAAAACGGTGCCCAAGCTCCAGCTTTCCCCCAAACACAAAAAAAGGGACGTCTAATGGCCGTCAGGTTTGCGGGTACGACGCTTAGCGGTGATATATTATGCACCGTAGATTGTTTTTTTGTTCCTCGTCTGTTATCAATGCGCTCCTGCTCCTGCGCAAACAATATCTACTCCAGCCCACCTTCAACTCTCTTGGGTATGCGCTTCTTTTTTTTTTGTTTTTTTGGGAGCAGATTTCACCGCCCACAATGTGTATTAGGAAATTAATGTTAATCGAAAAGGTACGGCTAAAATGGTGGTCTACATTCACAGTGAATTAGTTTCGGGCGAAGCTCTTGAATCCATTACCTAAACGATCCCGTCAGGCTGGAAGGGTATATGGTTGATTTTCAAATAGGGTGCCTTTTATGTTTCAGTTTCCCCTCGGATACTGTCCATCAACGGGGCCCATCCGGTTGATCTTTTAGTGGGATTGAAGTAACTCTTCCCATTAGCTCCTGGTGGTAATATATGATCATGCGAGTATGTGGTCCATTGGCATTTCAAACCGAGGGTGAATGTTAGTGCTCTAATTATATCCTCATAATTATCTGGGGAAAAAATCAAAACGTTCTTAAAGCATTAAATAATCGAATGAAAGGCATATACTATTAAATCAATTATGTTAAATAATCATTAGATTGTTCTATTTTCCTGACAACATCGGATAAGTCGTTTTCATTCTGCTATTTTAGTTTGCTCTTACAATGTAACACTACCGAAGCTCGGTAATCCTAGGCTACTGTTGAACAATCAAGCTATTCCACCCTTCGATAGCGTGACTTTGATGGATTGGTGTTACAACCCGGTACAGAAAGTTGGCAGCAACCCTACCTAACCAACGACCTATTATGGGTGTCTACGGCCCGGAATGTAGTAATACCAGAGTGCATAGTATTTGATCTCCGTCAATCCCGCCTGGTTGTCTGCATTTTCACCTTCAGCTCCAATGGCCCTTGTTTGCTTCCATGTTCGCCACAAGCCCGAACACGGGCGGCCTTTGTGTGTGTGTGTGTGTGTTAATGGTTCAAGGCTCGAGCTACAGGCACACACCACACGGAGCGACCGCTATCAAGGTGTCAGGAAAATCCTGCCAAATAAATTCACTCCCATTATTTATTTGATGAAAAATGAAAAGCCTGCTTCATCCTGACAAAGTTTTAACCTCCGCCGTCAGTGGTGGCCGGACTCGGTAATCGTTCGGTCCGATAGCGCTAGGGGGCGGCCGAAAGTAGGGAAGCGGAAGTGCCCCGGGCACTGTGAGCGCATTAACTTATGAGGATCATGCTTGACTTCATCATCAAGTGGTAACTCCGGATGGTGTTTCTTCTGGCTGGTGCTGGTCCATAATGACACATCCATCTCTTCGTCGTTCGCCGGCGGTTGGTCAACGTGGTGTGCCGGTGGTGAGCGTGGCGAAGGAAGAAAAAAGGCACGAAATGCCACCCAAACGAAACCGAGGTGACGGGCGCCGCCCCGGCGTTGCCCTGGAAGCAGTAAAAATGTCACTCAATTTATTTGAGAATTAAGAAAGTTTTATTTTTCTCCGTTGCTTCGATGGTTTGTGTGTGAGTGTATGAGACAGAGAGAGAGAGAGAGAGAGAGAGCGAACGAACATGTTGAAATCCGGTCTAAGGACCACTGGAAAACTCTGGTGTGTCAGCAAGGGAAGACTGCGGTCTTGCCTGGAGTTGCCCGTGTGTTGACTGACCCGGGCCCTAGAGTTTAGTGACACATCGTCCTCACCGTTGTCGACACTGGCTAATGCTGCTGGTAACCAACATGACATTATGCCGGGCATAGGGGGGTATGGCGACAATTCAGCATGCGCTCCCTGGAAAAGTTTATTCAAAGACTCGTTGCCAGGGGAAACTATGCACGGGAACTGCTTCCCATTAGGACAATGGCTATCGGTGTCCTGGTGAAGAAAAAGGGCTCACAGGGCGCGGGCAACGGTTTCACACCAATAGGAGCGCGCAGAGTGGAGGACGTGAAAACCAAATGTTTGAACTTCGAAGCCACCGGAAAGCCTCGGCTCCCGAGTTCCGAGTCAACCAACTATGCACGTATGAGTTTATTTGGGTCGCAGAAGGGGTTCTCGGGGAGAGTGAGAGCGAGCAAAAAAAAATCGTTGAATACCATTGTCACTCCGTTTGACACGGCAAATAATAGGGAAAACTGGATGCCAGAGCTATTTGGATCGTTTTTATTCCACTTTTCATTGGTGCTGCTGTTGCTGTGTGCTTATGGAGAATGAAGAAGCAAGACGGAGTTTCAAAAGTTTTTCCTTTTGTTTACTCATTTTTGCTTGTTAGTCACTTGGAGTGAATGAATTTTGATCCCCTCACTGTGGGGGAGGCTGCGGTGAGTGATATGGTGATGGTGACGACGGATAGACGCCAACCAACCAAAGTTGCAGGAAAAACTGAGCGATATCACCAGCTTGTCAACACGCCAATAACTGCCAAAAAACCCCTCGTAAAGCGACCAATCTTTCGACGGATGAACTTTTCCATAATGTTACTGCCGCCGGTGGTGTTCACCAAAACAATGCGCCCGCTGCCACCCGGTTTCGGTAATCGTGTATTGGGCGTACACACATGTTGACACACTATCTCGCCTTCCGGGGTGGCTTTCGAGCCATGCTGGGCGACAAATAAAATAAGCTCAATCGAAACTTCCCTGCCGAGGGATGGGTTTCATTTTCTCTTACTTTCGTGTCGTTTGCCGTTGGTGGATTGTTTCATTGCTGCCGTCTTGAAGCCCGGGATTTGTGGCATTGGCTGGTAAGAAGCTCTATTCCCGAAAAAGCATGTTCCTGTGCTGGTTTGTTGATTCAAAACGTCTTCAAAGCGAGTGCTCGACTATGACCCAGATTTGGCACGCGCTCCTCGTGCAAGTGGGCTTCAACTCAATAAAAATCTCGTCTCAATGGAATGCTCTCGAGACAGACGGTTTCCGTTGGCGAAAAAGAAAACAACACCAATCGACTGTTTCCGTGTACAGCTCCGGCAAATATCATCAAAGTAAAAGGGGGTATCCGTTGTGCCAATTCGGTTGCGCTGGTGCGAAACATTCAGCAGCATCATTTCCATCGGCAACAGACGATCATGAACCCCATATCCCATCAGGACCAATCTCATAAACATAAACGCTACAGTTCGACTTGAAACGTTCGCAGTTTTTGCTGTACTTTTCGTTTGTGGTTGGTTTCGGTAAGCTTATGCTTTGTTTCATCCCTGTTACGGTGGTGTTCGGGTGTTTTTGCTTTCATTTTTTACCGGAACACTGCCGCGTTTCGGAAACGCTCTCGTCACAGCGCGGTTATGACGACGATGATCGCGGGATAAGGGAAGCTTTTATCTGTGAAAGCAAAACAGTTTTCTATCGATGCGGATCTTGTTTGTTCGCCAGCGTAAAGCCTGGTCGCCATTATTCCGGTCCCCGCCGGTGCCGCAACACTTTGCTCTATTGAATACAAATTATTTCCATGCCATCGCTTCCTTTCGTACCGATCGTCCGCATCTCGTCGCTCGCTCGCGTCGTGATTCTACGAATGTGCTGATACAAATTGAAAAATAGTCTTACACCGACCAGCGCAGCGAGGCGAGGATTGCATGAAGAGACGCAAAAAAAAAATGGTCACAAAAAATGAAATCGTTGAAAAGAAAATAACAACAAAAAAGCTTTCGGATTCTGGAGCTTGGTTTTGGCGAAAAGAATTCGGAAGAAAACACAGCTAGCTCGGATTGCGGACAACCCGGGATAAAGTAGACGACCCGTTCACTCGGTTCCGTTCTCTACGTGGGAACTTTGGCTTGAGTTGTAGATATGCTATCCTACTCAGGCAAAGATTTTCCTGGTCGGATGAAGCTACGATAAAGGAAGCACGCTATAATCCATTCTTTTCAAACGGCGATGACGCAGGCATCGCGTTCTTCATCCCCATGCACTGTTGACGGGCGTTCGACCATGCTCTCACAAGCGATAGAATGGTTGATTGAGAATCGAAAGGACAAAAACTGTAATAAAATAATAATGGCGAAAAAAAGTTTTCTGCGTGAAGTTTCACAAAGTTGCAAATGCGATTAATCCACATACCGGGTTTCTATAGCTTTTTCTATGAGTATACTTTAGTAAACATGGCAAACTCACTAAACCCACTGTATTGAATATACTCACATAGTGTGTAAATGTACAGCTGTTTGATACTACTAACCGTGTGAAACCGTGTTCTCCATCACCCGTTGAAAAAATGTAGCAGCCATGCAAAGCTCGTTTGTTCAATTATTGGCAATGGATTTTGAATGTTAAGAAGGTCTATTAACATGAGCGTTGTGTTCCCTTTCACCATGCATCTATCACACCACCGTTACGGTGCTTTATTAGCGCATTTTCATGTAACGGGAGCACACTCAACATGAACAACAAATGAAATCCTCGATTCAGCGTATTCGGTTGGAGAGTATGGTAATTTTTTGCCGGTTTGCAGTAAAAACACGAACAGCTAAAATCAACCAGCCTCTAATGGTACGGTAATTTGCACTGTCATACGGATGGATCATTGTTTTTTTTTCTCGCTTAGCCCTTTTGCCGTTACTCCGGCGTTGTGTGTCAAACATTTATACCTCGACGAAAAGTGTACAATTGCTGCTCGCTTTCAGTTCCTGTAGTAGCATTTGCAGTATGTCACACCTCCGGGAATGTTCCGCAAACACGTGGAAGCATTTTTCGAACGTACATTCTCCATTTGGCATCGCACAGTTAATTTGCTTATAAAAATGTACCTTTCATTCCATTCCGTTTCGTTTAGTTTTTTTTCTCCAATTCCTTCATGCATACGATCGGCGTCCGATGCAAATGGCACTTTACCTCTCGCTTTTTCACAGTCGAATGTAACGGACGAATCGATTGTGTAGCGTTTTATTTTCATCGTTGTAAAATATGATTAACGAGGTAACAATTGATATTGAGTACTTTAAACGAGTAGTGTCGGATTGTGCCAAAGCGCGATCGCGTCTGTCAGCTTTTTGCATTACAAATTTTCACTTTCCACGCGGATGTTCGGCTCGGCTCGCTTTTTTTTTTTGGTTCCTGGCAATTATTTTTTCATCCCCATTCTGCCCCATTATTTCCCACGAATGTGATGGCGTTCCTGTGCGGTTTCCAATGACGAACAAATGCGATTTATTTTTCAACCTCCGTTTGGGGTTCGCGAGGCGTTCCCATTCACTCGCGGGAGTGAAGTAATTAATCAAATGAAAATTATTGACATAATTGATTAACATTGCTGTAGCCTGCCGCAGACGGATGCAAGTAATTTGCATACAAATGCAAAATGCCGGCACAGCTGTGCCCATTATGCGGCCAGCTTCCCGATCCATTCTTTTGGCCCACATCGCTCTCGGTGTACTTTATTGGAAATGCCTTTTCCGTTCGCCATTAATCATTCGCTTTTCCGGTATGTGTCTGTATTAGCGGGAGATGGTAAATTGGCGTGTAAAAAGCTTTAGTAAAAAAAAAAAACAAAAATACTAACCACTCATCCCGGCCAGGTTGGTTCGCGCTTGAGGTACTATTTTTATCATCTGTTATTTACCATCCACTTGTGGGCCATGACAGCGACAGATCGTGCAGCTCGTGCAGCATCGGAACTCGTGGCGTGTTGTTGATTCTGAGATGGAATTTTTATTTCCGGAAGCTTAAGTTAAAATGATTGGTTATTGTAATGATGTGCCTTGTAGCAGCAATATTGGCATGGCATTGTACTAGCATAAACCAGTTGTAGTAATATGTGCATGTATTGGTTTTTTTGATGATCTGATCTACTGTTTAAAGCTGCTTCTGAACCTCCTGAACGCTTTGAAAGGTGGAGTCAATCAATATCTAAAAGGTGAAATGACCACAACGGCGTAGAAGTTTTGCTACTCAGTGGACTTTTTGCACATTCTAACTCAAAGCCCTGACTACAGGACCATAAGGGTACATTAATAATTCCCGCAAAACCTTTCGGAGCGGTGGTCCGTGGGGAAGAGGACCGTGCGATTTGTTAGATTGAATAAACAGTGCTGTTGGAGGGAGCTAAAAGCCACCGGAAAAAGAAACCCAACACCCGTCAGCATCACTTGCACCGATCACCTTCTACGCCACCATCATGCGACAGTCACACTCGACCAGGAACCGATACCCGGTTGGAATACGGAATGGGTGCTTTCGGGGCTCTCTCTGCCTTCGTCGACATCCTTACTGGACGGAAGATTGGCCTCAAGCTCAAAATAAAACGTGCCATCATGGTTTCACCATCGGGGTTTTGATGAAAACGGACCCATCCAGCAACTGGAAGCTAACGAAAAGTGAAATTCGAAGTTTTAGCCGTTACAAAGGGAAACCGGGACGGTCAGAAACCGAGAGGCCGCGATTCACTTCGTTGCTTCTTTTGAAATATTCGCCCGAAGCCGACCAACCCCGGGCCAGCCTCGGAGCCGGTAAATTTCCACTCCAATATTCCGCTCAGGCTCTCATCACCTGTTCAGCTGTGCGTGAGGAAAAGCGCAAGACGGTGACTGTCGGCGATGGAAGTTTTCCGTCGGAAAAGACACGCACGATGCTCACATCCTTCGGGCTCCGCTCACCTCGGTGTTGCCTCCTGAAGCTAAAAGCAAAATCCTTTGATAATTCCTCCATCCCGGAAATCCATCCCCGGCAGCTACATCACCCAACCAAGGGAACTGCCGATCCTGCCGACGATGGGCAGTTCACGTACGCACCTTGAAACGGAAAGCTCCATCGAGCATTGTGCACCGGTGGACGTACGGAATGGAGGTAAATTTGTTCTTCTTTCAACCTGCCGAAACTGGCCGACATCGCTTTTTGAGACGATCGCTGGCGACGCGGATGCAGACCGGAAGGAAAAACGCGCCCACCCCAGCGTCACCGTTTTCTTCCTGTGGCGCCCATCCTAGCGCGAAAAAACCAACACATTTCGTGGCGGATACGCTCGCTCTCTCATCGAGAACGTCAAATTTTTAGCAAACTGCCTGCTTGTGCTTTCCGAGCACGTCGGCCGTATATTGACTATTCCATCTTGCGATGGAAGCGGAACCCGGGCGTGTTCGCTGCTTACGGCGCGCGCGGTTTTTCTCTCAAGTATGCAGCAATGATGCCCGCTTCGATACTTTATCGCTTCCGTTCCGTTTCGCTAGGTTCGAAAATTGAAGGTAACTTTTACCGGCGCTTCTTGCCACAGTAACTGCACACCTCATCAGGCTCTCGGCACCTTCGCCCTGACCCGAGGACCGTTTCATGCTGCATGGAGTGAAACAAATGTACACAGGGCACCAAAACCGTACCGTATCTTCGAAATCCCTTCGCCAGGATATTCTATTACCCGTGCGGTGTGCATTACGGTGATGTGTGCGAGCATGCCGATGGGATGTCGGAAAAGAAAAGAAAAAGCCTCATGGCACGGGGTTTTACCTCGAGTTCTGCGAAATGATGAATTTCACAGCGCTGGGGAAAAATCATAGGTTACGTACATAAAGTTTTTCCTGCGCATCGAGTAGATTGGATGCAGATGTGTTTGCTTTACCGATGGGATCGAGGCTGGGGAAATTGTTTTTCGATCAGCCCCATCGCACGGTAGGCACTACAAACTGCAACTCCACGTACGGCGTTTGGCTAATGCTGTTTGCGTTAACTTCTTTATGGCTTTATGGATTTTATTCACTTAGTTTTCTCCAAAACTATATCAATTTTGTGCATTTTAGTGCACATATTTGCTCATCGGTGTAGCTAAATGTCGTACAAGACACGAACGCCCGGAGAAATGACCCGAATACATTTGTCAACTCACCGCGGCGCATCCCGCTGTTAATGAGCGCTTGTTCAGTCGTTTACCTCCAGCAAACGGCACCATGCAACTTAAATTGACAATTTTGTTCCACGCTCGGTACTGCTTATTTCCCCAGCTGTCATGCGGGGTGTCGCGAGATAACGGGTCCGGTCGTTTGGGTGCCCGGAAATATTTGCTAAACGACTGTTTATTCTTCGCAACCATCGCACTGAATGGGCAGGGAAGTGCCCGGAATCCGGCCCGCCTGTTGTGACCACGCTTTGTGTGCAATCGTTCCGCCCAGCAATTGGTTGGGTGGGTGGGAGCTTTTTAAAACTTTCTCTCCCCGTGAAGACTTCAGTTTTGAAGAGTTTTATCGGGAGACAGAGTGGGACAATAAATACCCCCGAGGAACGGCGTCGGAAACTCGACGCGCCTTGGTTGGCGCTTCGGTTGGGCGTGGAATGGAGGCACCCCCAGGTCGAAGGATACGTCGGTGGCCCGTTAATAAATTGTCTTCATTTATCAACGCTCTGATGTCGTGAAATGAACTACCCCAGCTTTGGGCGGTGTCATTGGCGGCTGGGTTGGTGGTTCCTTGAACTACGCCGTGGGTGCAAGAAAGCATCCTCGTTCGGTGGCAGAGCGGGTTGCGAAGCTTGCAAGATAAAGGACCTTCAGCTCAAATTACACTTCTCGAACAACGCTCCAGGCAGGGCGCGCTCATCGGTACGAGGCGCGGTTGGGGTGCCCATTTGCGCGTGTCCTTGGGCGAAATCCCATGGAAAGTGCTCCGTCATTGGTTTTCGTCATGGTGAAAGTATAAGACTCGGTGAAAGACGCGCTGCGTGTGCAATCAATTAAGGAACGGGGCGTGTGCGGGTTTTTGTGGCATGTTTTCGGAGGCAAGCAACCAGTCGGTTAACGTAATCCTCGACCGCTGTCGTTACCACGGCAGGATATTAAAACTCCCAATACGCCGCCCCCAAAATGTGGGAGAATAGTGTGGCAAACCGCTAAATCGATTTATTCCCGCTCGATGAGCAGTGTGATGAGTTTAATAGTGCAAAGCTGTCGATCGTGAAAGCGTTCCCACTGCCGGTGGTGATAGTTTTAATTGAAATCTGCTAATAAGCAGGGATCATTTTGCTGCTTTAACGTAGTGTTGTTAAGACACTTGGTTTTAAACGAGAATCGATTAATTAATACAACCATTGGATGGAGTGATGGATCAGTTAGTTTTTGAGAATCTCATTGCTTTGATGGTAAAGTTCAAATGCACCGCAACGTCGCAGTATCTGTTTGTACCTTCATGTGGTTGTTTGCAAATGAAAAGCACCTCCGGCATTGCTTGACGACAGCATGTACGATCAAAAGAAAACGCACGCCTCCTAGATCTCAAGACTAAATCTCCTCAACATCGCCGGATATCCCGGTTTCAGTACAAGACTTTCCTTAGCTCAGATAACGTCTCGAAGTCAGTTTACAGTTGATTACGGTTTCGATAACTTCAGCTGCAACTGTCCTTTCCGGCACTTCATGTGTCAACCCAGACAAACTGGACTCGCCGTGCAGTAGCGTCGTTGTTGGTTAGTGCTTTCGATCGGGGATTTTCTTTTCCGTATCCTTCTGTATTGAATTTCCTTCAAGTGCATTTCCTTTACCCACAACCGAACACACATGGAAATGTGTGCAGGTGGCCGATTCGGTCGAGTCCGGTGGCTCCGGGATATAACCACACTTTAATCACAGTCTAGACGAGGAAGCTGTTAGCCCGGTCGCTTGTTCGTCGTGCTTCTGTCCGTGGTCCGATGCTCCCCACAACCGGTAGTCGCTTGTATCCGTCTAACCCCTCGCAGCCGGTTCCCGTAAGGTTTCCGCATTCGACAAAATCGTCCATTCGTTTGCCCACTCCAGCGCTTTGGACAATCCAGTACAAGCGCTAGCCGGTGTCGGGAAGTCGGTTATCTTCCCAAAGGCTCGTTGCGAACGGACGAGCTACACTCCATAACCGTAGCCATCGAAATCGAAATCCAATATAAGACAATTCCCAGATGACGGTTTCCCAATCATTCTGTGGTCCTGCGTTTCTCGTCCCCTTCCCCCTCGCTTCGACGCAACGTCTGCAATCGCGACGCAAACAAGTTGCACATGATTTCGTCCCTAAACAAAAGGCGTTCCTTTTCCCTGGGCGTTGCAAGAAGTTCGAACCTCGGTAACGGAGGGGTTTCGCAGTTGGGCTGACCAAGGCCCGTTATTAGTTCCAATACGGGAAATGGGAAGGGAAAGTTGCCGCCTCGCTTTGGTCTAGCGAACCCCCGTTTCCAATCCCACTCAATTTCTGTGCTGTTTAGGGCATTGGGTTGGTAATATTCGGTCGACAATGACTGCAACGGTACGTTCCCAGGCGATTTGCCACAATCCCACCGTCCCGGTTGTGTTATGACCGTGCGATATTGGCCACCTCGAAAGTGACCTGTTTGGGGTCATTAGATGACACCCAAAAGCGCCTCGACAAATCCCCGAAGACCCGCCAGTGTTTAGGGTAGTCGCAGTGGCGCGGAAGAAATTCTCCCCTCAGTGCGTCAATATCGTAATGTGATTTCTTCATTTCTCGGACCGTTTCTTGCAACACTCAAACGGGTTCCGGATCGCTTCGGATCATGCAACTATGCGACACGGTGGCAGGGTTTGACAGCGAAGAAGGAGTCATCTCGTTCGGAAGCAGCTAAAGAGTCACACAAAAAATACTAGAAATCTTAGCTACCGCTCTCTCCTCGGATATGGCCCCCGGGAAGCGTCTTCTGTAATGGATTTCTTTATTGAATTTAATGCATACTAAATGAGCTGGGCCGTATCCGGTTGATGGGCGCCCAAGATGGACAAAGGACAGATGGACCGACTGGCTGGGAAGTTGACGTACAGAAAATCTTTCAGCAAGAAAAGGGCGCACGGAAAAACCCCGAAACATTTACGACTCGATGCGTTGCTGATTGGTCCCATCCTCTCTTCCGGCGGACCGACGAGTGGGACAGGAGTAATGGATAAATGGTGTCGTTTTCCACACCGTGGATTTCCGCCGTATTCTTCTGCCATCGCTTCGAATGGGCGTTAGACTGAACAGTCAGTAAGACGTTCGCATGATGGTATCGCTTCGGAAACCGATCGCATTAATTATTAATGATCAGCCACGCACCGGTTCGTTACGGGAGCGAGATAATAGATAAAAATAAACACATTAAATCTGCCATCCTTGGCCGAGTGGCTCGCGGGTTTAATTACCGAACAAAATGCGTCTGTTTTGCCACCTTGCTGTCTATGTACGCTTATAAGATGTACGCCACCTTGCTGTCTATGTACGCTTATATATTTATGTAATTTTATCAACATCTAGATGCATTTAATTCCATTAAATTTTGTTGTCTATATGCCAGTGAATCGATCGTCGATCTTTGATTGCAAATTATTAACGTTTCTTAATCCTTCTTTTGCAGATCATGTGCGAGAGTTCCAGTGCGGGAAGTTCTATTACAGAACGTTTTATCTTGACGAAGAACGAGATGCCCTCTACGTTGGAGCAATGTAAGTAAAATGTTTTAAAAATTTTCAAATATTGTACAGAAAATGTACATTAATTTGCGCGCATTCAAAATTTACGTTCACCGTCTCGCGTTTGCTAGAAAATGTTTTGTAATGATTGTTTTTTTTTCTAAAACGTTCGTCGTCTCGCAATCTATGGCGTACCGATACGCATGAATAAATGAAAGGATATTGCTAGGCAAAAATGTTCCCACCAATAGACATTTCGTTTCCGTTCGAGCGAAAATAACACAAACAAACGAACAAATTCCACCATAGTGTGCGATGTGTTTTTCTTTCGCTTAAACGTTTTCGAATGGAGCCGATACGCATGGTTTGCGTTTCGATTTCAGATTAGTTCGCTACGTGTATGAATTTATTTTTCGTTCCTGTCCCCCACGCGAAGAAAACGTGCTAGCGCCACTGAAAGTAGAGAGTGTGGAAACAGTAAACAGAAAAATCATTTCCTTTTTTTGCGTTTGCTGCTCGTAGCCATTATCGTTTTCTTCTAACCACCCTAGAAAAGATCAAGTAGAAAGGTGAAACCTTCGCCAGCTTCTTCTCCCGCATGAATGCACAGAAACTTTAAGTACATCTTAATGTAAATTAGATTTTCACCGTAGCGTCACTTACCGTGTGCCGGCACTTTGCCGGAGATCAAACGAAGGCGTCGGTCGAGGTTCTGCTTTCATAGTTGCGGCGCGATAGCTGCAGTGTATCCGTGCGTTCAGTGATTTCTTTTTGCTCTCTCTCTCTCTCTCCCCCCCCCCCCCTATCTCACACTTTTTTTCACTCCCTATGGGCCCCATTATGCGGAGGAAAAAAGAGAGAATGGAGAAAAAGGATCCCGCTTTCAAAGACTCCTTTTTTCTCGGTGGCGTTGCATACTGCTTCATCCTTATCAATTTGTCGTCCGATGGGGGTTTCCCCGTGCCGGCGTGGCAGATACGATAGTGGAATATCAAAATGCTTCGGCAACGAAATTAAACATTCATAAATTGAAAAAGATTTTCGCTATCTGCAGAGTGCGGAGATTTTCCTGCAATTTTGCCCCATTTTGTCCGTGGTTGAGGACTCACATCGATTGAGAGCGAAAATTTGATCGTTGTTATTGGCACAAGAAAAAAGGAGAGCGAGAGAGAAAGTGTGGTATTTTATTGTGCTTGATAAAGTTACTGGTACCAATCATTGTACTTACCTTTTTTATTAACTCAATTTTTGTTTGCTATAAATCAAAGTAAACGTTACTCCGAGGATAGGATAAAATGGCTATATTTTAGGTCTGAAAATCAGCATAACAAGATTTGCTCGATATAGTTTCATCGCTACATGCTCGGCCTTAATCAAATCTATGAAAATGCTTAACTATTCTGTTCAAAACAACTCATTAGATTGGTATTCTTTCTTCATCCGCTTCAGTCGCACTTCTCCACTGCCTTGCAAGGCAGGCTTTTTATTACTTTACATTCGTTTGCTTCACTTCTTTGACACGTCTTTCGAACGAACGCTCAGGCTCACTCCACTCCACCGAGAACGTGCTGTCGGGAAAACTCTCGATAAAAGCCCCGCGATCTTCTAGCGAGACTATTTGTACCACGTCGCGTGCTGCTTGGCGCGTTTCGCATGCGATGCAGCGAGACAGAGCCCGTAGGTGACAACTTCTACCACCCGTCTGTGTCCGTGGAGCAGAAAGCAAGGAGTAAAAGCGACGTACCCATCGCAGCTAAACGCAGCCGATGAGAAAAGTTGCACGAAAACCTCGGTAAAAGTTTAAGCGCGCGCTGGATGGATGGCAGAAAAACAAGGCGAAGTCTCATTAATAATTTTATTCAACCAAAATTATATTACGAAATGAATTCTACCAGTAAGCGAATGGAGGACCGGGTGTTTTTTTTCTCTCTCTCTCTGAGACATTTTTTTCTTCTCCCCGTCCAAACGATCAGTTTGTACGCCTTTGCAAAATGACGCTCGTGCATTCGCAGCGTCGTGACAATCTGGTTGAAGATGGAGCACAGAATATGCTTCCCACCTCCGGTACGTTCCGTAAGAGAGTTGGCGGAAGGAGAAAGTTTTGTTAGTTAAGTTAATGTGGGTATATGAGTCGTAACGGCACGAGCTTCTCCGTCGTGCCGAGAGGTATTATTTTGTGGAAGCGGTTCTAGTTTTCCTCGTCGCAAGCGTACATTGGAAACTGAAAATACTATAATTTCTGTGCTCAGATTTTAAAACGCAAAAGTGAGGAGAAAGTTGTGTTGGCAGGATGAAAAAAAAACACGTCTTCTACGGTCTTCCGTTCATCGTGAATATTTCAATAGGTTACGCTGATTGTCTGTTGGAAGGAATGGTGGATAAAGTTTTGCTACGCTAGCCAGCAAATCTGTCTGTCTCTCGACGTGTTTTGTGCATATTTCATGTGCAACAGAGCCATATCTAAAGTCTGCGCTTTCGAACGAATTCGGAAGGGTTTCATGCCGGAATTGGGATCGAATATTTGATTAAACGGTATTAAATGGATTTTTTGTTGGTCCCATTCGTCACTCAGCGCCTTATTGAGTGTTGGTGACAATTTCCTGCTTTTGTGCCGATGACCTGCCACGTGACCATTTCGTTTTCCAATTCGCCCCCGTGTAAGCCTCTAGCTCGAGCTGAAGAAGGCTTGTTTCGTCGTCAAGGCATCCCTCGGTGAAGAGAGGTGGTACAAACGCGATCGCCATTGCGACACGGCCATTTGTGGGGATTACAAGTCCAACCCGATGGGATTGCTTGGATTTGAGCGAAAATTAGACGATACAGCCCTCACTCATGTGACGCGTTTTAGGTGGGATTGGGAAAAAAAAGGCGGCAAATGAGGAAAAGTAAACGAGTGTGTGTGTGTTGTGTGTGTCCCTAACGGTATGTTTTTCCCTCGGCCTTTCCTCCGAGCCACCCTTGTGTCGCGACGTCATGGATACGTGCCGGCTTGTGTCCGTCAGGGATTGTTGAAAATTCTGGTCGCGTGCGTTCCCGTTCGCCTTTGAAGTTCGCCAACCAGGACCTTGGGCTAAGCGGACGGCTCTGAAGTCTCGCACTAACTACGAACCCCTCCGTGTGCCCGTCACGCCACACTGGCTGCGTGGAAAGACAGCCCGCTTTTCTTTCCACCCCACCGTTTGTGGGACTAATTGAATTTGTTTTTAATTACACCACCGCACGTACCGGCCGGCACGTGTCGAGCGTAGGGAAGGTGTACCGCGTCGGCATATTCGACGTGCGTCCCTTCGTATCAGTCGCTTAAGGCTTCGGTGAAGGTGCGACTAAGCTCAACGTTGGGGCTTTGCTTGGAAATGCCCACGCCGTTGGTCGATTTTGCGAGCATACCTTCACGCTGAGCCCCATTCAAATCGATGGTGGTTAGCGAGGAAAAAGTAAAGCCAGCATCGGTCGGTTTAGGGGTTTTATTTTCACCACACACAAAAAATAACGCTCGTTCGCCTAGTTGTCGGCTTACCAGGGCGCGATCATCGACAGAAGGGTGGTTCTGTGCACAACGAAACCTGCCGGCATACGCGATCATTATCCATAGCATGGTTCCGGGAATAATTGCGAAACTTCCTGCTCCGTGGTTCAACTCGTTTCAGATATGTTGCACTTTTGCCCCATCCCACCGGCCACCGGAGAATGGCGTCCGGACACGGAACAAAAATTTCTTCATTTTTGTATCCAACCCGGCCGGGAATAGGGGGCTGGTAGTTCCCTGTAAGCGGTACGCAACTCCCAGACCGACTCCGGAGTCGATGGTGCGACAAAACTGTACACCTTTACCACCGACTCACGTGCTACCGGTGGCGCGGAGTAAACATACACGACAATTAGTGCGGTTCTATTGCTGCTGGTTTGCTGATTGTGCGGTATCAAGATCGTTGTTACGGTGGATTAATTGGAACCCAGCGTTGCGCTAATGAGCGGCAATCACAAACAAACGGATATGGGCTCGCACACTCGCAGCCAGGATTGCATGCACCGGAGACCTGCAACGGCGGGCCTGTTTGATAAATGACTAGTTTTATCGAAGTCCTGGCCCGTGCTGTGGAGTGCCATGGAAGCCATTTTTCTTGCTGGTTTTTTAAGCCCCACCTCTCTCACTGGCTGTGTGACATATTGCGGTTTAACGTGTCATGAAAACAATTTCCCCCTCACTGCAGTGCGTGTGTACACGGCCTTGATGTATTGGCTAATTCCCAAAAGAAAAATGCTTGCCCGGCTGATACAATGTTTAGCTGGCTAGATGAGTTTTCGTTTCGAACTGAGAATCAATATGTTATACTTTTTTGCTGTTTTGATGTTATAAACAGAACATGAATTCAATATTGATATATTGTTGTTATAGTGTAAAACTTGCCCTCAAAATTGAAAACATTTGTTTTATCTAACGAGACGTCTCCAAATCGAGGAGATCCGTATTTCCGTTTATGATGTACGAGTCATAGTCGGATAGGTCGTTTCGCCACAGCGAATGGGTTTTTGATTATGTTTGCCTTTCTCTTACCTCGTTTTGCACTGCGTTTTATTCTCGTTATAGCAATCCGTGTTCTTTCCGTGTCGTTTACTCACACGGATGAGGAATTGGTTGAGAGTTTGCGTCTTGTCATGTTGGTGGGTTTGATGGAACACTCCCGCTTTTATTTCCTCTCTTTTATGACGGACATTCCGACTGTCGCGCTCATAATTGAACCCGGGTGCATTAATGCACACTCTCATACACACACACATCCTTGGAATGCGGCATTCACAGCAAGAGAAAGCTCTTAGCTCATGGTCTATGCACGGGTCTTTTCCGCTAGCGAGCACTTCCGCTCGCTACTGAAGTTCGCTAGGGTTGTGTTTATGTTCTCTCGCTTACTGAGAAACTCTGTCTGTCACTCTGTAAAATATGGTGATTCAATTTTATTGCACTTGCTTTCTGTGTGCTTGGAACGCACCCCGTCGATCGAGAGATCATTTGCTGAGACTTATTCAAGAGTAGCTAAGATCTTGCTTCAAGAACAAGTTTTCTGGTTGGAAGCGTCACTCTCGTTTTACGAGCTACCATATCTCAATCCGCTGTGAACATTCATGGTCTTGTCTTATGGTGTATGATTCATTCTCATGCAATTTTAGAGAGTAATCAACGTTACATTTCGCCGACTAAATATCATTTATGATGTGAGAAATTGCATACATTTGAATATGTCCTCGTTCTGCTCTAAGCAAGTTGTTTTGAAACATTCAACATTATGGAGCAATGGCTTTGATCAAAATTCAATCTTTAAACTCTTAATGTTATGTTGTTTAAGCCCGTGTTCCTCTTTTCTGTAATCCATCGTTCCCGACTAATTTGGTGAAATTGTGAATTGTTTCCAAAAACGCCAGCAGTTATTTTTGCCGTTCTTCAACCACATGGATTCCGTTGATTTCATTTACTCATTATTCCGGGCTATTCTACACGCTCATTAGAAGCTCCCCGAAGAGAGGCTGTATCAATGTGTCTTATTTGAGCCTTCCATCAAACGGTTTGCAAAATAATTAAAATTACCTTCGTTAGTGGCGTATGCAGCAAGCCGCATTTCTCAAGCAACAATCCTCACCGGCAGGAGCGAAGATAAATATGCGCGAAGAACGAGGCAAACCCTTACGGATTACGAAAATATCAGATTCCCTCCATTTATCCAGCCGGCAAACGCTCCGTGGATTGGCGAGATGCTAGAGTTGATGGGAACGAGAGTTTTGAAAAATGCCTTTTGCTTTGTTCTGCGTGCCGTGTTTCTATGTTTCTTGAGGGTTGTGAAGACACGTGACAGGTTGTATGGAGCCGAGCCAAGTTTACGGTATCAGCTCGTTGATAGGAATTCCGCGTACTCCGGGCTGTTGTATGAGAGGCTTCTCAACGGATTATGTTACCAATTAAAAATTTGTCAAGTTCCATTGAGCTGGTAGAATTTTATCCATTAAACGAAGCGACCCGTTAAAACACAGCGCCTATTTGCACGCGAATCCTCCCATCGTTAGACAGAGTATTGTGCGCAGATTTGTAAAGTAACCATTCATAGTGTTTCTGTCACCTAAAATCTCCCTACTCATGAGAATGATGGTGTTAAATTCGTAAAGCTCAATTTTATATACCTGTATGACTTACACAAATTGTTATCGCCTAGCACACGCGCTCTGACAAGTCCAGTGATAAACGAAACCTCCCGCAAAGCTTTCAACACCATTCAGTTACACCAACCAACCAACCAACCGTGTGTGTAGAAAGAACGTAGGAGATGATGCACGGGCGTAATGCATTCAAGCGGCAATATGATGACGGGCCAGTATGTAAAAACTCTTTTAATCAACATATTGTTCATTCGGGTGAAGCAATAACAATAAAGAGCTTCCGAGGTCAACCCGTTGGTCCTTTGTGCAGCCAGTGGTAGTCTTTGGAGCGAGGAAGAGGTTGAATCACCCATTTACTCCAATGGGGTCACCCCGCCCGATGGACAATATGCGTTTTATTCCGCACTTTTCCGCTTCCCGGTTGATTTGGCCCACGATTGGGAACCTTTTTCTGCCCCAATATCTCCCTATTGGAAATCCCGGTCGATCGCTTGACGGTTCGCCATTCATAATCCTTTCCCCGGTCGGCCCGTTTTGCCCGTGGTTCGGGCTCGCTCAACGTTCGGGTCTGGGTGAAACATAAAAAGGGGCACAGTCGCTTTACTGGAAAATTTAGCTCATGGCAAACCGGACGAATCGATTTGATAACACCCTGTTACAAACCCATAAACCATTCCGGTTAAAAGGGAAAAACAGGATAAAATAAGAAGTATGACACACAGCGGGAGCTGCGGTAGGGATGACACCTATTTGTTGGGGATAAGAACGACCCAACGGGGGCCGACATTAATGGAAGAGGGTCCTCGGGGTTCACTCCACCACAAGAAACACGATCCTGCGTGCGTGGGATGGTGAGCGCTGCGTTAAAGCGTGAATAACGTCGGAAGGGTTATTTCGATTGTGTCCAAGATAAAATAGAACAGCGAGGAAATGGAAAGCAGGGAGCTTCGCTTCACGGTGGATGAATTAAAACCGCTCCGTTGCGACGCAAGGCGCACGAGAATGCGTGCCGAGAGGATAAGAGCTTTAGTGATTCATCGCCCACACGCGTGTGGGTATCGGCGCTGGCGTGTGGTCCTTACAACCCAAGCTAGACTGATAAAGGATTGTATGGAACGCTGCAGGGGTAGAGCAAGCGTGACAGAGACAGACGGCCGGAAAACCGGGCTTGGAGCTGCGAATTTGTAGCCGATACTGTAAAATATGCCAGCCGCGAAGGAAGAAAATGTCTTTGAAAGGATTCGAGGATGTGAGGATGGATATATTGGAGGTATAAACTACACAAAGGCAAATCAATTTTCCGCTGCTTTGCATCAGCCGCGGTGGCGTCTAGGCGCACCCTTTTCCCAAACGCTCTGGAGTGGAAATCGAACGCAACCCCTCACGCCTGGGGCAACCTTTTCTCTCCCACCCCATTGTGGCCAAGCCGGTGCCGGTAAGGATGAATGGCACGTGGGACGGATATGTGCGTTTGCTGGCGTTGTTGCTGCGAGCTGGGACAGGCGTGTGAAATGCGCACATGCACAACCTCTCGATCACCTTTGGTCCAGTGAAATCCCATTATACCGTCCTTCGTATTTGGCAGTGTAAATATTCTCGTGCAAATTTTCCTAATCTTTCTCCTTTTTTGCCCCTGGCCGCTGGACGGCGTCTACTTCCGGGCGACAAGGGAAGGGGCCTTCAACCTAATGAATACAAATCGTTTTTCGTCCACTTTTGGGAGGAAAAAAGCACACACGGGCAGGAAGAGGTAGTAACCGTAGGATGTCTCGTTTACCTACCGTTTGACGGGAAAATGTCTTTAACGCTAGTGTACATTACCGCGCTGCGGGGCTTGAATCAAACGCCGGGGCGGATGCTGAAAGGACGAGCGCACGAAATGGTTTAAATGGTTTGTACGCCAGAGAGACAGATCGTTTCACCTGACGAGTGTCTGGGCTTAACCGGGGATGCGGAAATGGACGTTTGCTTTACTGCAGACAATGTTGATTTTCTTCTACAGAATGGACAGCTTGGCGTTCGGTGGTGCGTCTTAAGAACGTGCTCTTCCGATTTTCTAGGAGACGAAATCGCCTATGGTTTGGCGCAAAGAATAAAGCAAACGGTGGAGGCCGTTTAATGAAAATTCCCCTTGTCCTTTTGTCGTCTGGTGCGAGAAGTTTTTCATCAAAATAAAGGAAGAAAAATGCAGCGTTCGGTGTTTTTGGAAGGAAAATTCATTTACGCTAAACCTGGTGCAAAGTGCTGCGTAGAATTAGATGTTATCCCTTTCGGGGACGAGTATTCAGGCTTAATGCTGGAGTAATTTGCTGCAGCCAGCTGTGGCACTCACTGAGAAGATGCTTCACACAAAGCCTGTTTGAGATATTTGTTTGCAATTATATTCTGCTTAAATCGATGTACCTTAATTTGCTCAAAATAACTGCGTTTGCTCAATTTGAAGAGTTGAAGGTGACCTTCGTTTCTGAAGCTTCTTAGTTGGCCCCAGTTACAGCGAATTATTATTGATTTCAGGATTTTCACGACACATCGTTGATTGGTTGTTGATCCAACAGGACATTTATGTTGTTTTCCTACTGTCCCCATTTATCTTCATTGCTGGTAGCTGTGGGTGTGTTTTTTTACGTCCGTTTTCTCTGTCACTATCATTTTCTCGTTGCATTGATTCTCTGGCGGCTGGATTCGATTTGACAGCGGGAGGTGACAGCAGTCGCCACGAGTAGGGGACGAAAAACGGCAAACCCACAGCTGGGGGAAAATAGATCAGTGTTGGACGTCGGCCCGGAGGGATAACGATCTTCGCGGCACAACACCGAGGGGAATGTCGGTAAAAATGGGTGTAGTTAGCGCCCGTTGATGCCCTAGCATGTTTTTGTGTGTGTGTTTTGAATGCGATTCCAACGGTGGCGAGAGTGCTAAAAAGCGGAATATCATCCTTGTGCATAGCACACCAAAAGAGGGATGAGCAAAAGAGTCCTTAAACGGATTAAATGATCACAAGCACATATCCCCTCGGCCAACGGGCTCTCCGGAAGCCGAGTCGACCGAGAATAGGATAGGATTTACTGGGCGACAGGGCCGCAGCACTCTCTTATCAAATGCACTCAATCTTTGGCTCCGACTCCGCGGTGGACTGGTTTTCCTTCTGCACCGTTTGCTGATGGTTTTATTTGGCTCTTAACGATGTCGGCCATCACCGTTTGGTGTACCGCCCGTGGAAGGTGGGTTTTTGGCCCCGTAATTGTGTTGTGAAAGTCTGCGGAGGGTGTCGCGCTTTTGTTTGTCACCTTATCATGGGGGTTGAGTTGAGCCGTTTTTCTATTGTGAAAATTGGTTTAATCATTTAACGCGTCGCGTCAGAATCTCCCGACCGTCGTCGTCGGAAGTGCCTTTGTTTTGTGAGGGGTTTGATTTGCGGCAAACTCTCTTAAGCCTCTGCGGGGGCTTCCATTGCGGTGCGTATAATGTCCCTTCTCGCAGGAGGCATCTGTGAACCTCTTAGCAACAGGCATAAGCACTTTTATCTTAAGCATTTTATAAGTTCTACGTTTTGTTCAAGCTACTGCTCTGCTAGTAGTTTGAATTAATTGAACACGAGTACGTAATCGAGATAAGATTGTACTAACATTGAATTAAATTTTTCGATTTTTCTTTAATACGTTGAGCCTCCTGGAAAGTATCAACTTCCATTCCACAACATCTTCCATCATCGAACGATGTGAATTATTTTCTCTAAATCATCTCTTAGAAAAAAGCGAAAGTAAACCAAACGTTGCGTATTTTCCTGCAGTGAAAACGGATCCCTAGCCTGGTGGACGCTCTGAAGTGGCCTAATTCGATTTATGCTAATTTTACGATTTTCAATAACCATTCCATCGGCCATAATGCGCCTCCCTCGCAAAACTTTTGCTCCACCATTCGGTCTCGTACGCGCCAATGCCACTGATTGGGTTCCTGTTTGGCTTAGAATACTGTGCCGGCAGTCGCCAGCTGTTGCCGTTCATAATTGAGAGTCGATTTTATCAATTTCAACTTCACACATCCATCCGACGTGTAACGCTACCGGCCTCACCTTTGTGCGTACTGGCGGGGCAAGTATGAGCGATGATGGAATATGAAATGTGTTTTTAAAGTTCTATTTGCCTAAATTTTGGGTACTGTAGTACAAAAAAAAACAAATTCGCTTTGTCGAGCTAGCTTTAATGTAGCGAAAAAGTGTAGCTACGAATGCCATTGATATTGTGTATTAGAGCATTTTCCTTTTGTTACTTTTTTCTCCAAACACATACACTAATCTGACACTTCGAGTATAAGAAGTCCTTCGTGTCCTTTTCTCCCAGTTGTAAATTTCTCTTAACAAAATATATAAATACAAATACAACAATACAAAACCCCATCATTGACACTAAGGTTAAAAAAGGAAAACTTGCTTTACTCGTTTACATCTTGAGCAAGCATTTTAAGTTTTCTTTTCTTAGATGTAAAAATTGCCTGCTGCTATGTGCACTGAGCTTATTAACTGGCATTATTGGTCATGTTGTCTGCCGGGCTTAAAAGCCAAGTAATCTGTTAGTGACCAAGCGCTCCAAGGTTTTGTGTGTGGATGCTAATCAAATCCCGCGAGGGCGACAGTCTAAGAGTGGTTCCGTTTCGAGCTCTTTCTATCTCTCTCAAGTGCGTCCCGGAAACGAAGTAATTAAAACTTTGTGATGGTCGTTGGATTTTGTATCGTAAAAACCCCTTTTTTCCAAGCATCTGGGCTCAGGTTCGACGAGTGCGAATATGGAGTTCCGATAGCGTTTGGATGCAGGAATTTGCTAAATAGCTAAAGTTGTTCCATAAATCCTGTTCACGAACCATAAAGTCATCGTCTTCCGATGGCTCGGCAAGGGATTGCTAGGGAATTCGCAGACGAGCGCGGGCTTCATAGGGTAGCTGTAAGTGGTCGTTGGTGCATGACCTGGAAAATACTCCTCTGGCTGACCTTTTCCGAACAAGGTTTCATTTCCTTTCGGACTTCTGGCCCGGGTCCCTCCTCCTGCCAGTGTTGGTAAAGGACTTTGGTTTAATTTCCCTTCTGGCTTCCCGTCTGAGCTCTCCTGGTGACCAATGCTGGGGATTCAATTAAAATTTGCCTCAAATTGGATTATACACGTCAAAACAATAAATAAATTTTGCACTTCGGGAGCCGGCGGCGTCGTGCTCTTCTCGGGCAAGAATTCATCTTATTGTGCAAAGGGCTACTAAGGGTCTAGCCATGGCTAGACGGTCCCGGTACGTGGGCCTCGAGTGGTACTTTCCAAAACATGACCGCTAGTGCCTACACCTTCGCATCTGAGTTCAATCGTTAAGTTCTTTGTATAATTTCGAAACAGGGACAATTTGCGCATATAAAATACATACACACATACGCACGCACACAGCAGCAGCTGGCAATTCGGTCAGGTTAAAATTAAGATTTGATCTGAACTTCCTCCCAGACGATGTCTTGCTCTTCTTGGTTAGAGCAGTCCCATGAGCGAACATTCCGTTTCCGAATGATGCAGTTGCTTTGGTGAGAACGCACTCTACATTATTGCCACAATCTCCCATAAACCACTTATTGAAACGTGGCGTCCGGGATTTCTGATGTATACTCAGTGAACAGCAAGGAGACAGAGAGGAACAGATAGACACGGAAAGAGCGAGAGAGAAAGAAAGAAAGAAATAGAAGACAAGGGAAAGAGCGGCACAGGAGTCGACGAATTGGGCTCAATTATCCTGAAGGGTGAAGTGTCCGAATGTTGGCAGCGGCTGTTGCGCTTGGGATGGTTTACGATTTTTGAAAACTCAATTACGGAGAAAAACGATTACGACATTTTACGACGAGGTTGGTAGCAACGTGCGTTTACAGTTTGCTTTGGGATAAGCCTAAAGAATATTATCTGGAACAGCGTAATGTACCGCGGTGGTCTTTCACATGAAGCTAAAACAATGTTGCGATTATAATTAGAAAATTACCAAGAAATAGTTTTGCAAAAGTTTTTTTTTAAACATTTATGATTATCTTCAGTTTGAGAAACGGAGCGTTTTTATTGCAATGATCTCGAAATGTAACGAAACAACAGCCTCCCGATAGTTTAGCTGTGGGCTATGAAATCCTATGGGTCACATTTATCTATCACGTCCCCTGACATCCTGTATGCTCGTTGTTGTTTTTCCATGAAGGAATAAACTCCCTTGCGAACGATACATCCATGTGGAAGCAAGGCACAATTTTTAGCATAGCCCTGCGGATAATTCATCCCTCTGTTTGACGCAAGCATCTCTCTTTCCATTCGTATGCGTTCATGTGTTATTAAATTGTAATTCGATAGAGTTTTTTTTTATTACACTCCATTGGGGAAAAAGTTCTTGTAGAAAAAAATCAAAAATTGAAATAAATACTATTCCCAGGAGGAACAGGAAACATTCGTTTCAGGGGAGGAACTGTACTATGTAAGGCAAAGTATGGGAAATACGTTGCACTCATTCAATCATTGTGGCATAAATAGATATTTATATCGCTTTGCACTTTACGTCCACTGTACAGCATCGAAGTGGCTGCATCTTTTGTTTGCTTATGCTTTCCCTTCCAGTGTAATAAATCCGCATTATGTTTGTCGTTCGACAACGCCCCATTGAAAAGCACAAAAATAATCAACACACTTCAAGTTTATAACGGGCGGGCTCTCACTCCCTCGCTCAGTAACGTGCTTCTGCGTTTCGCTTGCATGCAACTAATTTGTCTCTAGCGAATCAGTACAGCATTTAGCTTCTATTCATTTCAAAAGTTCCGGACATTTTTCACGCTTAATTTTGCCTTTATCTTTAGCTTTGCGGTACACTTTGTGCCCCCGTGCGAATGAAAGTAATCCGCCGGAGCTAAGTGGAGCGGATGTGAAAGCGCAAAAAAGAAAAGTAGTCATGCCGAAGAAAAAACCGTAAGGCGAAGAAAGCAACAAAAAAAAACTCCGAACGCCAGCACACTTGGAGGAGCGAAAAATTTTAATTGAAATTTATGACAAATTTTCCTTCCCACAAATGGGACGGGAGCCCTGGCAAGACGGATAGAGCACGCGCAGGTGCCTTCCGTAGCGTACGCGTTTCATCCGTGGGCTCGGAAAATTGGATAAAAGCAGCCAATGTGAAGAGGATATTCATGTTCTGTCATCTTGAAGGAAAGCCGTGTTGAAACAGAGAGCAAAAAAAAAAAGAACAGGAAGGCGGACGCCTGAAGATGAACGACATTTTTCGATCCCGAGTGACCAGGGTTCAAGCAAAAAGCAATCCCTTTCCGTTCGCTCCATTCGTTTCCCCGTTCGTGGCTTAACTTCCGCGAATCACTGAAAATTTGTTTTTTCACTCGAAGCGCTCAATGGAAGAACACCTTTTCTTCGGCGCGATGGGCACCAGAATGGAAGGAAATTTATTTTAATTTGTCAACTCTGTCGCGAAAGAGCAGCTGGCTGATTCAATAGGGTCGCTTTTTTGCTGCGGCGCTGTTTAAAGCTTATTTGGACAGTAATTTAAAACCAACTTAACCACGACGAGAATAATTAGATCCGTCTGCGGGCTGTGAATCGAATAGTTGCCTTAAATGAGGCACATATCCATTTTCCGCTCACAGCAGATTGCTCTTGAGGTTGTATCCTTTTTTAAGTGATTTAGATCGAATTAATGGCACCCGTGAATCTCTTTGGGGCTTTTCCGCATCGGAATACCAAGCTGAAATGTTACCATACCAAAAAAAATGTAATCGCCTGTTTAGAGACGAACCGCCTAGCCGAGACCGGCAGACCCCGGTGTAGGTAGACCCCGGCATAATACGCCTGGGAATCGTTTCAATTTTCTTCACCGATTGGGATGGAAGGCGTCGAGTTAAGCCTTCCACCGTAGTGGTTGAATAAAATATGGGAAACAAATAGTCGGGTTGAATAAAATATAAACTAACGAGCTCCTCAGGCCAGGCGGCGGCTTCCTTTCGCACCGGTGTGATGGGTGTCAGAAAAAAAAAGTGTACGATGCTTGATATTCTACTCGGGTTAGATTCTTCCCTGGGAACGGGTGGAATGTACGCCCGTGGGTAAAGCAAGGAGTCCTAGAGGATGTTGTTTCCTTTTTTTTTCATCTACAGCCTGGGACGTCGCCATGCATGCATGCTCGGCACATGAGATTGAAGTTTGTACGGTACTATGTCAGGTTAAACATCGATTTACCTTAGCATCGAGGTCGAAAGGAGTGAGCCACACTTGGAACCTCCCGGGGTCTATCCGGACGTGTACGTTGTTCTCTCCGTGCACGACGAGAATGCTTTACCTGGCAACGGCTAACAGAGGCACGTCTGACGGGATGAGCTTAATCGTGCACACAACATACAACACGACTGCCCCGTGGGTGGTTATTTGCTCGCTGAAGCGAACCATGAAAAATTAACCTTCATGCCCACACACACACACACACACACACACCACTCCAGCGCGGTTCTGGGCTCTGGTCGGTCATTCGATCGTAGCACCTGAGGTGGACCGCATCCGTTCGCATCCACTGCCGGTACTGCTTCATCCACCCAGGGGGAATCTTCATGTAAAAAGGGTTTCGATGTCGGAAAACCCGGAACGGAAAACAACGGCCCTACGCTCGGCAGTGAACCCCGTGCCCCGGGAGGTGTCAGAGGCCTGAAAGGGGATACCGAAATATATGACCCCGTAGAGATTCATAAACGCAATTATTTGCGCTTCCGCACCTACTTGCTCCCTCGGTGTCGTACCGCTTTCGCTTAAGGTGAGATTCGCTCAACTGGACGCCGGGCACTAGTGCTCCCGGAGCCAGAAGCCGGAACGCACCGCATCCTTGACGAATCGAAAGGATCTACCGGAGAAGCAATTGCTCGGTTCCTGGTTGCGGTTCAGAGAGACTAAGGTGAGCGTTTAATAAGACACGCTTCTGTGCGGGGTTATCCATGGAAACGAGACACACACCGCCTGGGGTCGGGTTTTTAGAGACATCCTTTTTACTGCAGATACGATTATTGAGCTTCTTACCCTTCGCTTGGTATTGCTTCGCTGTCTTGAGCCCATCGTTTCGTCGCTTAATTGCGGTGTTCGGTCGTCCTCTCTCACGCGACCACATGCGCGTTCCCCGCCGCATAACCTCAAATAATCGTTAATCAATTAGTTTTCCAACGTTCCATCTTCATCGGTGGGTGGTTTGGAGAGCGAAGCGCTAACCTACGCGACGGGAAGGTTCAAGACGCTCCACTCGTGTGCTGTTCGTAATCAAGTTTACTCGTTCATTAGTGCTCTCGAAATCTTGGCCCTCCATCGGCTCCAACCGCCAACCGGAAGCTGTCCCGGCCAATGTGCGTGCATTGCGAAGATGCGCATTACGGTGTAATAAATAATCCTGCACCGGGATAAGTTTCTCATTGTGTGTACTCTGTACGGCGGCACGGCCGGGATGTCAAGAACCGTCAAGAAGTTTAACCATGCCGCACTCAACCCAAAAGCCGAACTCCGGAAGTAGAAATGAATCTTGCAGAAGTATTTTTTTTCGCCTCCCGCTTACGTATCCATTCCCATTGTAGTTGGCCCCCTGTTGGCGATGAAACGTAGAGCTACGTTCGGTTGTTTGCCATTGTAGGGTTAGCTTTCTACGGTTTTCGAGGGGTCGGAAAGTAAACAAATAATTTATTATCCTTTCGCTTGCATTTGTTTGCCGGGTTTTTTTGCGTCGTCCTTCGTGTCCTGGAAATAATCTGTACCAACGCCATCCACTGAGGCGGAAGAGGTTTTGAGGATGAGTACAAATTTGTCAATTTGTGCACGTAATGAAAAATTATCAAGAATTACACAGAACGAAATAAAATTTAGTTTTCCCAACTCCACCGGAAGAGCTAATTAGATCTTGGGTAGGCTGCGAATAACTGTCATATTGGTGCGCTTAAAAGTGCGAAAAAATATCTACAAACCATGGCCATTATCTGAAACGAATTTACACACATTAGGGCAGTGAACAATAGGGCATAGCGACACAACTGCAGAGGATTGTGGCGTAATGATTCTGAGAGCGGATCTATTTCCCGCTTCGGCACCTTCGACCCGTACACTCGAGAACGAATCTTTGCGGGGAATTTATCCCACCGAAGCGTGCAATCATCGATGGTATTCAATAATTATCCGAGGCCACCTTAATCAAACCATGAAATTATAATTGCTCTATTGAATTGCCTGGCCCGCGGTATTCTTCGGGCTCTTCGTCCCTCGGGTACGCGATGCCGCCGGGTTTAATTGGCACACTACTGACTGGAAGTGTGTGCATATTGTGTTCGAGCGTTAGCGGAAAGCTCGAATTATGATTGCATAAATACCACCCCGCCTCAACCGCCCACCCAAGAACCGATGGGTGTTGCAGGTGGTGGTGATGGTTAACCTCAGGAACGCTTCACTGAGTCTGCGATTCTGTGAGTCTCACGTCCACCGAGGCTTTTCGCGTTGCGTAAACATCTCCCGTTGGTGGCTGGTTTTGTCGTGACTCACCATCTCTCGCCGTCGGTGGTGACAGAAAGCGGAAGGCGTTTAATTATTTAGCGGTATTACTTATTCATTGACATCCGATTGATTGTGTGTTGCTGCTTTCGGTGGTGGAGAGCTGCAGGCGGCGGATGTCTCGGATCATACCAAGCAGTTTGATCCCTGTGCGCATTACCGGCTCTGTAGCATTGTGGACAAGGCTTGGATTAAAAGCTAAATGGCGCGCTGGTTAAATGAGCTATACTGACTATCCGCATGACATTTTTTATCTTCAGTTGCGTTGAGCTTTCCCCGTTTGTACCTGGTTGCAAATTGAAAAGGAACGAATCCAGAAGCATGATTGTTCATATCATCGGCACATTTTTCAATTGTTCAGTACCGTTTCGTTTTGATCGTCTGATTTCTATTTGCACTCGTTTTGTGTCTTGGTGCATGTGGCCTCTTTCTTAATGCATTTCTTTGTCCTTTTCTTTCGCGTGGAAAATCCACTTCAAACTAAGGTTTA